>NC_081552.1:36770170-37370170 GCF_963082655.1 Stomoxys calcitrans
TGTGGGCCTAAGACCCTAAACCGAAGGATCGGTCTATATGGCAGCTATATCCAAATCTGAACCGATCGGGGCGAATTTAACAGAGGAAGTCGAAGGGCCTAAGACAACTCACTGTCCTAAACTTTAGCAAAATCGGATAATAAATGTGGCTTTTATGGGCTTAAGACCGTAAATCGGAGGATCGGTCTATATGGCAGCTATATCCAAATCTGGACCGATCTGAGCTAAATTAACGAAGGATGTCGATGGGCCTTACACAATTCACTGTCCCAAATTTCAGCGAAATCGGATAATAAATGTGGCTTTTATGGGCCCAAGACCATAAATCGGAGGATCGGTCTATATGGCAGCTATATCCAAATCTGGACCGATCTGAGCCAAATTGACGAAGAATGTCGAAGGGCCTAACACAACTCACTGCCCAAAATGTCAGCAACATCGGATAATAAATGTGGCTTTTATGCGCCTAAGACCCTAAATCGGCGGATCGGTCTATATGGGGGTTATTTCAAGATATAGTCCGATATAGCCCATCTTCGAACTTAAACTGCTTATGGACAAAAAAAAGAATCTGTGCAAAATTTCAGCTCAATATCTCAATTTTTAAAGACTGTAGCGTGATTTCAACAGACAGACGGACAGACGGACGGACATGTCTAGATCGTCTTAGATTTTTACGCTGATCAAGAATATATATACTTTATAGGGTCGGAAATGGATATTTCGATGTGTTGCAAACGGAATGACAAAATGAATATACCCCTATCCTTCGGTGGTGGGTATAATGAGGACTGCTATGGAGAAAAAGTGCAACCTAAGGACAATGCAACAGGCGGAGCGACGAGGACCACGCCCATTTGGACACTGGGGACCATTCTAGATATCCGGTCCATTGACATACAGATTAAGTGTGAGGCAGCCACTGCGGCTATGAGACTTAAGGCGAAGGGAGAATGGATTAAGGATGGGAGCAGCTCATGCCATAGCGGCGTAATCGAGACAACGATAGGAAACCTGGAAGGAAGGGAAGAGGTTTCCGATCGGATACCTGAGATCAACCTTGATATCGAGTGCGAGTCACTGCTGCCATCGGCACAGTCTTAGATTGACAGAACCCTAGTATTGCCATCTGGAAGATCATGTTACACGGATGGATCAAAGCTAAAAGACACAGTGGGCCTGGGGGTCTACATTGAGAACCCAAGGACTAAGATCTGTTTAAGATTGCTTGACCATAATACGGTCCTGCGGGCTAAGATCCGGGCGTGGGTGCTATGGAAAAACAACCAGGACTGTAAGATCACGAACAATCTTGGAATGTAGGATGGAGACTAAACCCGTATCGTTTGGGTGCCGGGCCATAACGGAGTAAGGCCGAATCAAAGGGCGGACGATTTAGCGGCGAAGGTCAGAGGACTGCCGTCAATAAACTTGTAGCCTTTTGGGTCAACTCACTCCGAGTTAAGGGCGTGGGCGATGAGTGCGCATGCAACACTGTGAAACAGCAAAACGGAAGGACGGCGAAAATCCTATGGGGGGATCCAGGTCGTGAGAAGACGAGGCTATTACTGAAAGGAAGTAAGAAGGAGGTCAGTAAAATCGGTGCGGTGAGTGATAGCATGTGTAGGGCATGCGGGGAAGATGATGAGGTCATGGAGCATTTCCCCCATTCCATTGCCAGGCTTTCGCGTCTAACAGATACCGGCACTTAGGTAGGGACACAATACCAGACATGAAACAACTTAGGAACGTGGTATGGAAAACAATTGAGGATTTTGTAAGTAGCAAGGAATCCCTAACTTAAATTTTCTTTATATACCCTCCACCATAGGATGGGGGTATACTAATTTCGTCATTCCGTTTGTAACACCTCGAAATATGCGTGGAAAAACCCATAAAGTATATATTGGGTTGCCCAAAAAGTAATTGCGGAGTAATTGCGGCGTTGACAAATTTTTTCACAGCTTGTGACTCTGTAATTGCATTCTTTCTTCTGTGAGTTATCAGCTGTTACTTTTAGCTTGCTTCAGAAAAAAAGTGTAAAAACAAGTAAAAGCGTGCTAAGTTCGGCCGGGCCGAATCTTATATACCCTCCACCATGGATCGCATTTGTCGAGTTCTTTTCCCGGCATCTCTTTTTAGGCAAAAAAAAATGAAATTAGAAAAGATTTGCTCTGCTATTAGAGCGATATCAAGATATAGTCCGGTTTGGACCACAATTAAATTATATGTTGGAGACCTGTGTAAAATGTCAGCCAATTCGAATAAGAATTGCGCCCTTTGTAACCTCAAGAAGTAAAATAGAGAGATGGATTTGTATGGGAGCTGTATCGGGCTATAGACCGATTCAGACCATAATAAACACGTAGGTTAATGGTCATGAGAGAATCCTTCGTACAAAATTTCAGGCAAATCGGAGAATAATTGCGACCTCTAGAGGCTCAAGAAGTCAAGATCCCAGATCGGTTTATACGGCAGCTATATCTGGTTATGAACCGACTTGTACCTTATTTGACATAGTTGTTGAAAGTAACAATAAAAAACGTCTTGCAAAATTTCAGCCAAATCGGATAGGAATTGCGCCCTCTAGACGCTCAAGAAGTCAAGTCCCCAGATCTGTTTATATGACAGCTATATCAGGTTATGAACTGATTTGAACCATACTTGGCACAGTTGTTGGATATCATAACAAAATACTTCGTGCCAAAATTCATTCAAATTGGATAAGAATTGGGCCCTCCAGAGGCTCAAGAAGTCAAGACCCAAGATCGGTTTATATGGCAGCCATATCCGGTTATGGACCGATTTGAACCATACTTGGCACAGTTGTTGGATATCATAACACAACACGTCGTGCAAAATTTCATCGCAATCGGATAAGAATTGCGCACTCTAGAGGCTCAAGAAGTCAAGACCCCAGATCGGTTTATATGGCAGCCATATCCGGTTATGAACCGATTTGAACCATACTTGGCACAGTTGTTGGATATCATATCAAAACACGTCGTGCAAAATTTCATTCCAATCGGATAAGAATTGTGCACTCTAGAGGCTCAAGAAGTCAAGACCCCAGATCGATTTATATTGCAGCTATATCAGCTTATGGACCGATTTGAACCATACTTGGCACAGTTGTTGGATATCATATCAAAACACGTCGTGCAAAATTTCATTCCAATCGGATAAGAATTGTGCACTCTAGAGGCTCAAGAAGTCAAGACCCCCGATCGATTTATATGGCAGCTATATCAGGTTTATATGACAGCTATATCAGCTTATGAACCGATTTGAACCATACTTGACACAGTTGTTGGATATCATAACAAAACACGTCGTGCAGAATTTCATTCCAATCGGATAAGAATTGCGCACTCTAGAGGCTCAAGAAGTCAAGACCCAAGATCGGCTTATATGGCAGCCATATCCGGTTATGGACCGATTTGAACCATAATTGGCACAATTGTTGGATATCATAACCCAACACGTCGTGCACAATTTCATTCCAATCGGATAAGAATTGCGCAATCTAGAGGCTCAAGAAGTCAAGACCCCAGATCGATTTATATTGCAGCTATATCAGGTTATGAACCGATTTGAACCATACTTGGCACAGTTGTTGGATATCACAATAAAACACGTCGTGCAAAATTTCATCCCATTCGGATAAGAATTGCGCACTCTAGAGGCTCAAGGAGTCAAGACCCAAGATCGGTTTATATGGCAGCTATATCAAAACATGGACCGATATGGCCCATTTACAATACCAACTGACCTACACTATTAGGAAGTATTTGTGCAAAATTTCAAGCGGCTAGCTTCACTCCTTCGGAAGTTAGCGTGCTTTCGACAGACAGACGGACGGACGGACATGGCTAGATCGACATAAAATTTCACTACGATCAAGAATATATATACTTTATGGGGTCTCAGAAGAATATTTGGAGTAGTTACAATCAGAATGACGAAATTAGTATACCCCCCATCCTATGGTGGAGGGTATAAAAAGTATATTTGATTAAAGTTCATTCTAAGTTTTATTAAAAATGCATTTACTTTCTTTTAAAAAATGCGCAATTACTTTTTGGGAAACCACCTACAGCCTAATACAGCTTCCATATGAACCGATCTGCCGATTATGCTTATTAAGCCCCTACTAGGCGCAATTCTTATCCGAATGGAGGGAAATATTACCCAATGACTACAACTGTGGCCTTCAGCATTCAATTCACTTATTGTCCGAATCGGAGTATTACTTGATATATCTCCAATAGCATAAGAATTTTTATCCAATATTCCCTATTTTTTTCCTATTAATCGATCTCATGAACTTGAGCACATGCAGGCAAGTATTTCTTATCCAAATATGATAAGATTTTGAAATTAGAACCCGTTATGTTAATAGAAGGAAAAGCTAGACCCAACCGAATTTTACGTCTATCGTCTTGTCTAAAGTAATGTCATCACCTGTTTTTGTACATTGTTTTTAAAGCAGCTTTAACATTTTAATACCAACTCCTCATCTCTAAGCAATCAAATTTCCATTTATGCCAATCGTTCAAAGGTGCCACAAAGACTATATTTAGATTTTCGTAAGACCCTTAGGTGGTATGAGTAATACCAATTAAATTCCTGTACACCCTGGAGTATGAGTAATGGAAATTTACATTTCATGCATATGTCATACGCATAAATATTAATTTGCATTTTTAAACATGTTAAATAATTGTAACACATGGCTGGTAAAGTATTAAAATTTTATTTGTATACCTACTTGAAGATTATACTGGATTTTATTATGTGTACGCACAGATGATGTAATTTTGGGAAGCATTTCACTTCAATTACATTAGGAGCAAAGCTTTTTTTAAACAATTATATTTTATATTGTTATCAAATTTCCCTTTACTTAAATCCTTTGAGTGAAAAAATTTCTGCTTATATTGAAAAGCTTCCTAGCTGGCATTTCAATTTTTTTTCTCATTCTGTAATACCTTGGTGAGCTTAGGTTATGGAAATACTTGCCTTACTTACTCTTACACAAGCACATTTTCATTAAGTTCCCATAATATGAAAGTGTATGCCATAAAAATAAAATTAAACTCGGATTTAATGTTTTGTGCAAAGTTCTAACTTTTTTTATCTGTTCAAATTCATTTTTTCCCCTGGCAGATCTTAAAAAAAAGGCAAAATAATACGCAAATGCCATACCATCTCCGACCTTAATAGAGCATGGGATAGGGAAGGCCTTATGGCATCTTGCCTTGCACAAGCAGGAAGTGAAAAGCATGATAATGTTGTTACTTTTTCGGTGGAGAAATTACTCTTATCACAGCTGGCAAAATATTTTTAACTTTCATGGGATAAGGTAAAAATGTCTGGTATAGAGGGAACAAGTAAAAGCGTGCTAAGTTCGGCCGGGCCGAATCTTATATACCCTCCACCATGGATCGCATTTGTCGAGTTCTTTTCCCGGCATCTCTTCTTAGGCAAAAAAGGATATAAGAAAAGAGTTGCTCTGCTATTAAAACGATATCAAGATATGGTCCGGTTCGGACCACAATTAAATTATATGTTGGAGACCTGTGTAAAATTTCAGCCAATTCGTATAAGAATTGCGCCCATTGGGGCTCACGAATTAAAAAAGAGAGAACGATTTAAATGGGATCTGTATCGGGCTATAGACCGATTCAGACCATAATAAACACGTTTGTTGATGGTCATGAGAGGATCCGTCGTACAAAATTTCAGGCATATCGGATAATAATTGCGACTTCTAGGGGTCAAGAAGTCAAGATCCCAGATCGGTTTATATGGCAGCTATATCAGGTTATGAACCGATTTGAACCTTATTTGACACAGTTGTTGAAAGTAAAAATAAAATACGTCATGCAAAATTTCAGCCAAATCGGATAGGAATTGTGACCTCTAGAAGCTCAAGAAGTCAAAACCCCAGATCTGTTTATATGGCAGCTATATCAGGTTATAGACCGATTTCAACCATACTTGGCACAGTTGTTGGATATCATAATGAAATACTTCGTGCAAAAATTCATTCCAATCGGATAAGAATTGCGCACTCTAGAGGCTCAAGAAGTCAAGACCCCAGATCGGTTTATATGGCAGCTATATCAGGTTATCGACCGATTTGAACAATACTTGGCACAGTTGTTGGATATCAAAACAAAACACGTCGTGCAAAATTTCATCCCAATCGGAAAAGAATTGCGCACTCTAGAGGCTCAAGAAGTCAAGACCCAAGATCGGTTTATATAGCAGCTATATCAGGTTATGGACCGATTTGAACCATACTTGGCACAATTGTTGGATATCATAACAAAACACGTCGTGCAAAATTTCATTCAAATCGGATAAGAATTACGCACTCTAGAGGCTCAAGAAGTCAAGACCCAAGATCGGTTTATATGGCAGCTATATCAGGTAATAAACCGATTTCAACCATACTTGGCACAGTTGTTGGATATCATAGCAAAACACGTCGTGCAAAATTTCATCACAATCGGATAAGAATTGCGCACTCTAGATACTCAAGAAGTCAAGACCCAAGATCAGTTTATATGGCAGCTATATCAAAACATGGACCGATATGGCCCATTTACAATACCAACCGACCTACACTAATAAGAAGTATTTGTGCAAAAAGAGGCTAGCTTTACTCCTTCGGAAGTTAGCGTGCTTTCGACAGACAGACGGACGGACGAACGGACGGACAGACGGACGGACATGGCTAGATCGACATAAAATGTCACGACGATCAAGAATATATATACTTTATGGGGTCTCAGACGAATACTTCGACTAGTTACAAACAGAATGACGATATTAGTATACCCCCCATCCTATGGTGGAGGGTATAAAAATTGAGATATTGAACTGAAATTTGGCACAGATCCGTATTTCTTTAATACGCAGGTTCAGCTCTTGAACGGGCCAAATCGTAACATATTTGGATATAACTAACACATTTGAAACAGTCAGTTGTTGTAAGCCTCCCCTCATTCCACCCGAATATGGCTCAGATCGGACCATATTTACATATAGCTGTCATATAAACCCATCTGCCGATTTAGAGTTTTAAGTCACTTAAAGGCGCATTTATTATCTGATTCCGCTAAAGTTTTAAACAATGTGTTGTTTTATGCCTCCCGTTATGCTACCCGAATATTGTCCAAATCGGACCATATTAAGATATAATAGCTGCCGTATAGAGCGATATGCCGATTTAGGATGTTGAGCTCATCAAAGCCGTATTCATGAATCGATTTTACTGACATTTAAAACAGTCAGTTGTTTTATATCTCCCGTCATCTTACTCGAATATTGTCCAAGTCAGACCCTATTAAGATATAGCTGCCATCAGGAACGAAGCCAGGGGGGGGGGAGACCCACGGGCCCGAACAGAGACAACATTTTGTTCAGACCACACAAAATCAAGCCAAAAGCAAATTTTAATGGATTTTTATACCCACCACCGACGGATGGGGGTATATTCATTTTGTCATTCCATTTGCAACACATCGAAATATCCATTTCCGATCCTATAAAGTATATATATTCTTGATCAGCGTAAACATCTAAGACGATCTAGACATGTCCGTCCGTCTGTCTGTTGAAATCACGCTACAGTCTTCAAAAATAGAGATATTGAGCTGAAATTTTGTACAGATTCTTTTTTTATCCATAAGCAGGTTAAATTCGAAGATGGGCTATATCGGACTATATCTTGATATAGCCCCCATATAGACCGATCGGCCGATTTAGGGTCTTAGGCCCATAAAAGTCACATTTATTATCCGATTTCGCTGAAATTTGGGACTGTGAGTTATGTTAGGACCTTCAACATCCTCCGTCAATTTGGCCCAGATCGGTTCAGATTTGGATATAGCTGTCATATAGACCGATCCTCCAATTTAGGGTCTTAGGCCCATAAAAGCTACATTTATTATCCGATTTTGCTGAAATTCGGGACAGTGAGTTGTCTTAGGCCCTTCAACATCTTCCGTCAATATGGCTCAGATCGGGTTAGATTTTGATATAGCTGCCATATAGACCGATCCTCCGATTTAGGGTCATAGGCCCATAAAAGCCACATTTATTATCCGATTTTGCTGAAATTTTGGACAGTGAGTTGTGTTAGGCCCTTCGACATCCTTCGTCAATTTGGCTCAGATCGGTTTAGATTTGGATATAGCTGCCATATAGACCGATCCTCCGATTTAGGGTCATAGGCCCATAAAAGCTGCATTTATTACCCGATTTTGCTGAAATTTGGGACAGTGAGTTGTCTCAGGCCCTTCGACGCCCTCCGTCAATACGGCTCAGATCGGTTCAGATTTGGATATAGCTGCCATATAGACCGATCTCTTGGTTTTAGGTTTTGGGGCCATAAGAAGCGCATTTATTGTCCGTTGTTGCCGAAATTTGGAACAAAGGCCGCAATTTTTGTCAGATTTGGCTGAAATTTTGTACGTGGTGTTCCGTTATGACGTTCAACAACGGTACCAATTACGGTCCGAATCGGTCTATAACCTGGGTACCCAAGATTCAGCCCGGCCGAACTTAGCACGCTTTTACTTGTTATTATTTAGACCGCACAACAAGCCGATTATTGGCATAGGTGTATGTCAATATTGGCTGATAAATATCCCGTCTCATCACGCACTTGTAGAGCCAGTGAACTTTCTCGGATAGAGCCAGTGAACTCTCCTCTGATTCAGGCTCCATTTCTCTGTGAGCCTTCTGTCATCTGTGAGCCTTCTGGGTATGCACCTGAATGTGACATTTCCAATTCAGTTCCTGTCCAAGATCACTCCTTAGTATTTAAACTTGTGAGATATCAAAATCGTTCTATAGGAAACGTGATGCGTTAAATTGGTCCACCTCTGTCTTCCTCACGAACAAACAGATTTGGGTCTTTGCTGCGATAACATTGAGTCCCCTAGGCCGAGCCCAGTCATATGCCATCTGCAAGACCCGTTCAGCCCTTTTGCATAGCTGATTCGAATCCTTACACTTTAGAAGTATTATAACATCGTCTGCGTAGCAGACGGGTTAATATCCCTCCTCAGTCAGCATCCGTAATAGGCTATCTATTTCTCAAAGGAGTAGGTGGCGTATACTAATTACCCAAAGGATGGAAGTATACTAATCTAGTCATTCCGTTTGTAAGACCTCAAAATATTCGTCTAAAACCCCCTAAAGTATGCATATACATGTCCATCCGTCCGTTTGTCGAAATCACGATAGCAGTCGAACTCGTAAAGCTAGCTGCTTAAAATATTGCACACATACTTAATATTGATGTAGGTCATTGGGGATTGCAAATGGCTTATATCGGTTCAGATTTATATATAGCTCCCATATAAACCGATCTCCCGATTTGACTTCTTGAGCCCTTTCAAGCCGCAATTTCTGTCCGATTTGGTTGAAATTTTGCATACGGTGTTCTGTTATGACTTTCAACAGCTGTGCCAATTACGGTCCAAGTAAGTCAATAACCTGATTTCTTGTTCGATTCCAAGAAGCTTTCATTTTTGCTGGTTTGACAGAAGTTTAGTATGTAGAATTAAATTAAGCCCTTCAACTAAATTTATTTTGTAAAATTTTTAGCAGAATCTATGGTGGTGGATTACTAAGATTCGGCCCGGCAGAGCTTAGCATGCTTTTACATTTTTATACCCACCACCGAAGGATGGGGGTATATTCATTTTGTCATTCCGTTTGCAATACATCGAAATATCCATTTCCGACCCTATAAAGTATATATATTCTTGATCAGCGTAAAAATCTAAGACGATCTAGACATGTCCGTCCGTCTGTCCGTCTGTCTGTTGAAATCACGCTACAGTCTTCAAAACTAGAGATATTGAGCTGAAATTTTGCACAGATTCTTTTTTTGTCCATAAGCAGGTTAAGTTCGAAGATGGGATATATCGGACTATATCTTGATATAGCCCCCATATAGACCGATCCACCGATTTAGGGTCTTAGGCCTATAAAATCCACATTTATTATCCGATTTTGCTGAAATTTGGAACAGTGAGTTGTGTTAGGCCCTTCGATATTCTTCGTCAATTTGGCTCAGATCGGTCCAGATTTGGATATAGCTGCCATATAGGCCGATCCTCCGATTTATGGTCTAAGGCCCATAAAAGCCACATTTATTATCCGATTTCGCTGAAATTTGGGACTGTGAGTTGTGTTAGGCCCTTCGACATCCTTCGTTAAATTTGCTCAGATCGGTTCAGATTTGGATATAGCTGACATATAGACCGATCCTCCGGTTTAGGGTCTTAGGCCCACAAAAGCCACATTTATTATCCGATTTTGATGAAACTCGGGACAGTGAATTGTGTAAGGCCCATTGATATCCTTCGTTAAATTGGCCCAGATCGGTTCAGATTTGGATATAGCTGACATATAGACCGATCCTCCGGTTTAGGGTCTTAGGCCCACAAAAGCCACATTTATTATCCGATTTTGATAAAATTCGGGACAGTGAATTGTGTAAGGCCCGTCGACATCCTTCGTTAATTTGGCTCAGATCGGTTTAGATTTGGATATAGCTGCCATATAGATCGATCCTCCGATTTATGGTGTTAGGCCCATAAAAGCCACATTTATTGTCCGATTTTGCTGAAATTTGGAACAGTGAGTTGTGTTAGGCCCTTCGACATATTTCTTCAATTTGGTCCATATCGGTTCAGATTTGGATATAGCTGCCATGTGGACCGATTTCTTGATTTATGGTTTTGGGCCCATAAAATTCTCATTTATTATCCGATGTCGCCGAAATTTGGGACAGTGTGTTAACTTAAGCCCCTTGACATACTTCTGTAATATCGCACAGATCGGTCCAGATTTGGATATAGCTGCCATATAGACCGATATCTAGGTTTTAGGTTTTGGGGCCATAAAAGACGCATTTATTGTCCGATGTCACAGTGAGTTTGGCTAGGCTCTTCGACGTCCTTCTTCAATTTTGCCCAGATCGGTCCAGATTTGAATATAGCTGCCATATAGACCGATATCTAGGTTTTAGGTCTTGGGGCCATAAAAGACGCATTTATTGTCCAATGTCGCTGAAATTTGAGACAGTGAGTTTGGTTAGGCTCTTCGACGTCCTTCTTCAATTTTGCCCAGATCGGTCCGGATTTGGATATAGCTGCCATATAGACCGATATCTAGGTTTTAGGTTTTGGGGCCATAAAAGACGCATTTATTGTCCGATGTCGCTGAAATTTGAGACAGTGAGTTTGGTTCGGCTCTTCGACGTCCTTCTTCAATTTTGCCCAGATCGGTCCGGATTTGGATATAGCTGCCATATAGACCGATATCTAGGTTTCAGGTTTTGGGCCCATAAAAGAGGCATTTATTGTCCGATGTCGCTGAAATTTGAGACAGTGAGTTTGGCTAGGCTCTTCGACATTTTTATGCAACTTGGCCCAAATCGGTCCAGATTTGGATATAGCTGCCATGTAGACCGATATCTCGATTTAAAGTCTTGGCCCCATAAAAGGCGCATTTATAATCCGATTTCACTGAAATTTGACACAGTGACTTATATTAGGCTTTTCGACATCCGCATCGTTAATAGTTCAGATCGGTTTATTTTTAGATATAACTAGTGTACTTATTAGTATTTGGTCCAAATCGGAACATATTTTGATGAAACTGATATGGGACTTAAGGTATGAAATTTTCAACGAATTTTGATGAAAGGTGGTTTACATATATACCCGAGGTGGTGGGTATCCAAAGTTCGGCCTGGCCGAACTTAACACCTTTTTACTTGTTTGTATTGAAATCATTAATACTCATATAAAGATAGCCTAAATTATATATAATTGAATTCTTTGAATAATAGTCTTAAGTATCTATTTCCTATTTCTATATACCAATTATCACATATAAATGATTGTAATTTCTTTAATCTCATGTGGCGTATGATTAATAAAAATTTTCCTAACTTCATATACAATGACTATATCCCCAGCACGTAGTGTTTCATGCATAAAAATACCCGAAAAAAAATAGACAATTTCCTCCCTAAATCACTTAGATGGCTGATAATTTCCACTTGATGTGTTTGCCTTTTTGTTGGCTCATCCAAAGATCTTAAAGTTTGTTTTTCTATTAAATGGCATTAAAGCACAGGATGTGTTTTTAATGGACCAAAAGCTAGAAAAGACAACTAAGAGCTATATGTCCCACAGAGTCAAACATTTAAGCACGTACATGTTAAGCGAATGTCATTCTGTTTTTTCGCAGCACACTACTCATTGTACTCAATCACCGACTCATGTCCTCTCTCTCTCTCTCTCTCTCTCTCTTTCTCGCTCTTACGGTTTTCTCTTTTGATGTTCTTCTTTGGGCAACATATCTCGCAAACCACGAACATTGAACGTGACTTTGTTTGTATAGCATTTAGAGGATTCTTTCTTTTGTTTACAGCTAAACAGAACAGAACAAAACTGACAGACGGACGGGCGCACTTTGCAGTGTATATCGAGGCTTGCCTGCTAAAATTTTCCCATGTCCTTTGGCAAGTTGATATCCAAAAAAGAACACATTTTCACAGGCATGGTGGAGAAAAAAGAAGAGAAACATATGAATACAATATCCAAAGTGCAAAGTAAGCACGTGCTAATGTGTATATGGGGTGTCCAAAATCTGGTGCAATATTTAGTTTAAATTTCTACAGGAAACTTTGGAACATTTTATTTTTGGATAAAATCGGGACAATTTTAATTTACAGAAAAAATTTTAAATATATATATATAAATCGATATATATATATATATATATATATATATATATATATATATATATATATATATATATATATATATATATTGGGTTGCCCAAAAAGTAATTGCGGATTTTTTAAAAGAAAGTAAATGCATTTTTAAAGCTCAAATTCTTCCAATCAATGCAGGTGGGTTGGGATTGTAAATGGGCTATATCGTTCCATGTTTTGATATAGCTGCTTTATAAACCGATCTTCGAACTTCACTTATTGCTCTTCTATACGATTGGGTTGAAATTTTGCAAGTGGCGTTTTGTTGCGATTTTCCACAACGGTGTCGAGTATGGTCTAAATCGATCCATAACCTCATATAACAGCCCTATAAACCGATCTCTGATCTTGACTTCTTGAGCCTCTAGGGGGCGCAATTCTTATCCGATTTGGTTGAAATTTCGTATGATGTGTTTTGTTTTCACTTTTATCAACTGTGCCAGGTATGGTTTAAACTCATTCATGTTCGATTTCCGTATGTTCGATTTTCGCATTTTTATACTCTACACCACCACAGTGGTAAAGGTTGTTGTTGTTGTTGAAGCAGTGTGTTGTGTTCTTTCTTTCGTCTGCTTGATTCTCTCTTCCAGAAGAAAGAGAGAGAGAGAGACCCATTGATAAGTATACCCATCGACTCAGAATCACTCTCTGATTCGATCTAGCTTTGTCGGTCTGTCTATCCAGACGAAGCCTTCCGATTAGGACTAATCTTGCAAGAATGTCGAGAGTCAAGAGAAAATTCCGTGTGCCAAATTTCGATAGAATCGTTTAACAAATGACCACATTCTTGCAAAATAAGTCCAAATTGGACTAGATATGTATGAGAGCTATATCTAAATCTGAATCGATTTCTACCAAATTCACCGGTAATGTCGAGAGTCCTGAGAAAATTCTGTCTGTCAAATTTTGATAGAATCGATTAACAATAGCCCAAATCGGACGGGAAAAAATGGAAAATAAACCAATCTCTGATCTTAATTACTTGAGCCTCTAGAGGACGCAATTACTACCCGATTTAGTTTAAACTGTTCAATCGATCTATAACCGTATATACCTGCAATATAAACCGATCTCAGTTCTTGAGCTCCTAGATGGCATAATTATTATCCGATTTGGCTGAAATTTTTATACCCACCACCGAAGGAGGGGGGTATATTCATTTTGTCATTCCGATTGCAACACATCGAAATATCCATTTCCGACCCTATAAAGTATATATATTCTTGATCAGCGTAAAAATCTAAGACGATCTAGACATGTCCGTCCGTCTGTCCGTCTGTCTGTTGAAATCACGCTACAGTCTTTAAAAATAGAGATATTGAGCTGAAATTTTGCACAGATTCTTTTTTTGTCCATAAGCAAGTTAAGTTCGAAGATGGAATATATCGGACTATATCTTGATATAGCCCCCATATAGACCGATCCGCAGATTTAGGGTCTTAGGCCCATAAAAGCCACATTTCGTATCCGATTTTACTGAAATTTAAGACAGTGAATTGTCTTAGACCCTTCGACTTCCTTCGTTAAATTGGCCCAGATCGGTTCAGATTTGGATATAGCTGCCATATAGACCGATCCTCCGGTTTAGGGTCTTAGGCCCACAAAAGCCACATTTATTATCCGATTTTGATGAAATTCGGGACAGTGAGATGTGTAAAGCCCATCGACATCCTTCGTTAATTTAGCTCAGATCGGTCCAGATTTGGATATAGCTGCCATATAGACCGATCCTCTGGTTTAGGGTCTTAGGCCCATAAAAGCCACATTTATTATCCGATTTTGATGAAATTCGGGACAGTGAGTTGCGTTGAGCCCTTCGACATCCTTCGTTAATTTGGCTCAGATCGGTGCAGATTTGGATATATCTGCCATACAGACCGATCCTCCGATTTATGGTGTTAGGCCCATAAAAGCCACATTTATTATCCGATTTTGATGAAATTCGGGACAGTGAGATGTGTAAAGCCCATCGACATCCTTCGTTAATTTAGCTCAGATCGGTCCAGATTTGGATATAGCTGCCATATAGACCGATCCTCCGGTTTAGGGTCTTAGGCCCACAAAAGCCACATTTATTATCCGATTTTGATGAAATTCGGGACAGTGAGATGTGTAAAGCCCATCGACATCCTTCGTTAATTTAGCTCAGATCGGTGCAGATTTGGATATAGCTGCCATATAGATCGATCCTCCGATTTATGGTGTTAGGCCCATAAAAGCCACATTTATTATCCGATTTTGCTGAAATTTGGGACAGTGAGTTGTGTTAGGCCCTTTGACATATTTCTTCAATTTGGTCCGGATCGGTTCAGATTTGGATATAGCTGCCATATAGACCGATTTCTTGATTTATGGTTTTGGGCCCATAAAATACTCATTTATTGTCCGATGTCGCCGAAATTTGGAACAGTGAGTTAAGTTAAGCCCCTTGACATACGTCTGTAATATCGCACAGATCAGTCCAGATTTTGATATAGCTGCCATATAGACCGATATCTAGGTTTTAGGTTTTGGGGCCATAGAAGACGCATTTATTGTCCGATGTCGCTGAAATTTGAGACAGTGAGTTTGGTTATGCTCTTCGACGTCCTTCTTCAATTTTGCCCAGATCGGTCCAGATTTGAATATAGCTGCCATATAGACCGATCTCTGGATTTAAGGTTTAGGGCCCATAAAAAAGACATTATTGTCCGATTTCGCCGAAATTTGTGACAGTGCTTTGTGTTAGGCTCTTCGACATGTTTATGCAACTTGGCCCAAATCGGTCCAGATTTGGATATAGCTGCCATGTAGACCGATATCTCGATTTAAAGTCTTGGCCCCATAAAAGCCGCATTTATAATCCAATTTCACTGAAATTTGGCACAGTGACTTCTGTTCGGCTTTTCGACATCCATGTCGTATATAGTTCAGATTGGTATGAGGTATATGAGTATAAGGTATGAAATTTTCACCGAATTTTGATGAAAGTTGGTTTACATATATACCCGAGGTGCTGGGTATCCAAAGTTCGACCCGGCCGAACTTAACGCCTTTTTACTTGTTTATGATGTCTTTTGTTTTGTCTTCTAATGACTGTGCCAATAACCTGATATACCTCCCATAAAAAGCAATCTCCCGATTTGATTTATTGAGCTCCTATAGCGCGCAATTCTTATCGGATTTGGCCGGAATTTTGCACAATGACTTCTACTATGGTCTCAAACATCCAAAGTAGGCATGGTCCGAATCGGTCATCGGTCCTTTGTTTGCCTATAAAGTATAGGGGGGCAGCATACACTTCCGCACATAGATTCCTATTCCCGCGGGCATAGCAAAAACAGGCTGACGCACACATACAGTGTAAGCAACTTCGTGTGGCTTCGTTCGGTTGACCTTATTTCAAACTATTTCATTTAGTTGATGTTTGATGATACCCACACCAACACAGTTTGGTATTTTCAATGGTGGTAATGTGCCCATCAGTGCTATAAAGGGATACCGGGCAAAAAGCTTGACAAATGCGATCCATGGTGGAGGGTATATAAGATTCGGCCCGGTCAAACATAGCACGCTGTAACTTGTTTACTCTCCTTCTTCTCTTCTACTTTCTTCTAGAGTGAACACAATGGACCTAAGGTCTCCGAGTGAAGCGGCTAGTAAACAAAGTTGCTAGTTGTGTGCCCCCTAACCTAACCTAATCCAATGTAAGCATTCATACCTAATGTGCTATGGAGAGTATCAAAAGGTTGGCTATGTCCGACTTTATCCCCTCCATACTTGGTTTTCTCCAAATTTAATTTTTATACAACTGTTTACTTAATGTTGTTTCTATAGAAAATTTTGTCAACATTTTATTTCTATAAAACAAGTTTTCAAAATTTTTTTTAAAAAAGTCTTTATTTCATGATGTTCAATTTAGAGGTGTTTTCGGGGGTGACGTCCCCTAGAGACATGGCCCTGAAAAAATTTCAGCTTCGTGCTCTTTTCTCAAATACCATTTATTTAAACCCCATATTGCCATTGTTTTAAGGGGTGTTTATGGGATGAGGCGTCCTCAAACACTTGGCCCCGAAAATATGTCTGGTTTGGGGTATGGGCCCAAAAAACTATCAATATCGAGCTACACTGTCTTGAAGTCCTAAATTGTCTTGGTGAGCAAATACGTGATAGTTGAGGGTTCTTATGGGGGTGGGACGTTTCTTAGGCAGTTGGTCTCGAATGTTGACATCAGATTCGGGATCTGCTGCCACATACCTTTCATTTGAGCCCCATATTTCCATAATCGGCAAACATGACAGGTTTGCGGGGTGTTTTGTGGGATGGGGCGGCCGTGTTCTACTCTAAAATATCTTTAATTTGAGCCCCATATTGGAATAGTCAGCAAAAACGTCGGCCCCATAGAAAATTATTTAATTTTTTTTTAAACAAGTAAAAACGCGTTAACTTTGGTCGTGCCGAACTTTGGTGCCCTCCACTATGGATAAATTAATCATCCTCTTCTAAAACAACTCCACTACCATATCCATAGTACTATTCAAATGGATGCTGGTCTGCATCATTTCGATTCAGGTTCCGAGAACTCTTACACAAGTAACAGTTTCAGCGAAGTCGGGCAACAACTCGCTTTCTTGGGATTAAGACCCTTAATTGGAAGATCGGTCTATATGGCAGCTAAATCCAAATATAGTCTGATCTGGACCATATACTGATCGGAAGACGGAAGGTTTAATACAAGTCACTGTGTCAAATCTCAGCGAAATTAGATAATAAACGTGCCTTTTATAGGTCAATACTTTAAATCGAGAGATCGGTCTATATCCAAATCTGAACCGATCTAGGCCAAATTGAACAAGGATGTCGAAGGTGCTAACGCAACTCACGGCCCCAAATTTCGGCGAAATCGGGCAGTAAATGCGCCTTTTATGAGCCCAAAACCTTAAATCGAGAGATCGGTCTATATGGCACCTATACCTAAATCTGGTCCGATCTGGGTCAAATTGAAGAAGAATGTCGAAGGGCCTAACACAACTCACTGCCCGAAATTTTGACAAAATCGGATTATAAATGAGCTTTTTATGGGTCCAGGACCATAAATCGAGAGATCGGTCTATATGGCAGCTATATCCAAATCTGGACCGATCTGTGCCATATTGCAGAAAGATGTCGAGGGGCCTAACAAAACTCACTGTACCAAATTTCGGCGAAATCGGACAATAAATGCGCCTTTTATGGATTCAAAACCTTAAATCGAGAGATCGGTCTATATGGCAGCTATATCCAAATCTAAACCGATCTGAGCCAAATTGACAATAAATCCGACGTTTATGGGTCCAAGACCTTAAATCGAGAGATCGGTCTATATGGCTGCTATATTCAAATCTGGACCGATCTGTGCCATGTTGCAGAATGTTGTCGAGGTGCCTAACAAAACCCACTGTACCAAATTTCGACGACATCGGACAATAAATGCGCCTTTTTTGGGCCCAAAACCTTAACTCGAAAGATCGGTCTGGACCGATCTGGGCCAAATTGAAGAAGACCGTCGAAGGGCCTTACACAACTCACAGTCCAAAATTTTGGCAAAATCGGACAATAAATGCGCCTTTTATGGACCCAAGACCTTAAATCGAGAGATCGGTCTATATGGCAGCTAGATCCAAATCTAAAATCTGCAATCTTGAGCTGAAACTCAGCTCAATATCTCAATTTTTAAAGACTGTAAATTTTATATATTTTTTTTCTTTTTATACCCTCCACCATAAGATGGGGGTATACTAATTTCGTCATTCTGTTTGTAACTACTCGAAATATTCGTCTGAGACCCCATAGAGTATCTATATTCTTGATCGTCGCGACATTTTATGTCGATCTAGCCATGTCCGTCCGTCTGTCCGTCCGTCCGTCCGTCTGTCTGTCGAAAGCACGCTAACTTCCGAAGGAGTAAAGCTAGCCGCTTAAAATTTTGCACAAATACTTCTTATTAGTGTAGGTCGGTTGGTATTGTAAATGGGCCATATCGGTCCATGGTTTGATATAGCTGCCATATAAACCGATCTTGGGTCTTGACTTCTTGAGCCTCTAGAGTGCGCAATTCTTATCCGATTGGAATGAAATTTTGCACGACGTGTTTTGTTATGATATCCAATAACTGTGCCAAGTATGGTTCAAATCGGTCTATAACCTGATATAGCTGCCATATCAACCGATCTTGGGTCTTGACTTCTTGAGCCTCTAGAGTGCGCAATTCTTATCCGATTGCGATGAAATTTTGCACGACGTGTTTTGTTATGATATCCAACAACTGTGCCAAGTATGGTTCAAATCGGTTCATAACCTGATATAGCTGCCATATCAACCGATCTTGGGTCTTGACTTCTTGAGCCTCTAGAGTGCGCAATTCTTATCCAATTGGAATGAAATTTTGCACGATGTGTTTTGTTATGATATCCAATAAATGTGCCAAGTATGGTTCAAATCGGTCCATAACCAGATATAGCTGCCATATCAACCGATCTTGGGTCTTGACTTCTTGAACCTCTAGAGTGCGGATTTCTTATCCGATTGGAATGAAATTTTGCACGACGTGTTTTGTTATGATATCCAACAACTGTGCCAAGTATGGTTCAAATCGGTCCGTAACCTGATCTAGCTGACATATAAACTGATCTGGGATCTTGACTTCTTGAGCCTCTAGAGGTCGCAATTATTATCCGATTTGCTTGAAATTATGTACTACGGATCCTCTCATGACCATCAACATACATGTTTATTATGGTCTGAATCGGTCTTTAGCCCGATACAGCTCCCATATAAATCGATCTTTCTATTTTACTTCTTGAGCCCCCAAAGGGCGCAATTCTTATTCGAATTGGCAGACATTTTACACAGGTCTCCAATATATAATTTAATTGTGGTCCGAACCGGACCATATATTGATATCGCTCTAATAGCAGAGCAAATCTTTTCTTATATCCTTTTTTGCCTAAGAAGAGATGCCGGGAAAAGAACTCTGCAAATGCGATCCATGGTGGAGGGTATGTAAGATTCGGCCCGGCCGAACTTAGCACGCTTTTACTTGTTTAAAGCTTTAATGTTTTAAAATTATTAGCTAAAAAATAAAAATCTATATTTTTTTATAGAATTTGTTAAGAGACTCCTGTGCTTCTTTAGAAAGCTCTCCAATTGGCACCGACTGGTAGTTAATTACATCTTTGCCATGAGCCAATATTTTATGGACTGTTGGGATAAATTACTCCTGTGGATACTTTTCCGCTAAAAGTGTTGGAGTTGTTGATGCATATTCTCCATAGTTTGTAGAATTGATGCTTTCCTCGCAGTTTAAGTCATTTAAAATAGTTCCTAATCTTTTTACGATTTGATTGTCAATTCCAGTGATTCTAGTTACTGCCTCATCATTTTCAAAAAATCTCTTAGAAGTGTTTCCATCGTTTGGGTTTTCGTATCCGTACTTGGGATACTTGGGATTTTTAGTCCAAGTTGTTTCAAATCATAATGCTGTATTTGCTGGTTTCTGATATTTTCCTTATCCTTAGTTGATGTATTTTCATCGAAGTTTTCTTCCTTTTGTGGTATAAGCCAATTTTAGCAAGAACACCATGCACCGTATCCTCGCATGGAAAGGTATAGTTCAAATTACCGACATTCTTCTGCCTCTTTTTACAAATTGGACATGACATTGTTGAGGTTGTTCCTGTCAGTTCGTTTACGACTTTTCCGTCAACCATGCTCAGATGCAACTCGTAGCTGCGTTCAATATATTTCCCTGGGCTTTATCTTGCTTATGAGTTTTACAGATTGCTTTGCAAATTGAACATTTTTTGGCAATAATGAACTGATGAAGCGAGTGGACTCTTTGAGTGAAGGGATACGTCAGATACTAGCCGCAAAGGAACAATAGATGTCATAAACATATTTGCATCCGATATTGTTTCATGGGAAAATATCCTTTGCTTACAAATACTTTGTCCTGATGATCCATCCCAGAGACCTCCGTAAATTCCGTATGCAGTGGTTGTGAATCCAATATGGCTTGCGTAATATGCGCATATGTGGATAAAATGTCAACCCCGTGCTGGATTAACGACGTCTTTAGTAAGTCAAATTTGTCTTTGGATAGTTGTAGGTCCATAAACAAGGCCAAGGCTTCTTCCAAAGTATCCTTTTTAAAAGCGTGTCTTTGGAGGCGTGGGAATACTTTCTCTTATCCTTTTGAAACGCTTTGGGCTTGCATCAGCAACAGATTTTGTAATCTGCGATCAAACTTTTTGTTTGTCCTTTGTATATTTGATAGGCCACTGTAGTGCAGAGGTTAGCATGTCCGCTGAACGCCTGGGTTCGAATCCTGGCGAGACCATCAGAAAACATTTTCAGCAGTGGTTTTTCACTCCTAATGCTGGCAACATTTGTGTGGTACTATGCCATGCAAAACTTCTCTCCAAAGAGGTGTCATACTGTGGCACTCCGTTCGGACTCGGCTATAAATAGCATGCCCCTTATCATTTAGCTTAAACTTGAATCGGACTGCACTCATTGATATGTGAGAAGTTTGCCCCTGTTCCTTAGTGGAATGTTCATGGGCAAAATTTGCATTTGCAATTTCCATATTTGATAGACAACGCTTCCCAAAACTGCGGAGTGGTCAATTTACTGGTGGCATCTGTAAGTCTCCTATTGCTTGTGTAACACCTCGAAATATTCGTCTAAGACCCCATAAAGTATATATATTCTTGAGCGACTCGTCGTTCTGAGTCGATCTAGCCATGTCCGTCCGTCCGTCTCTCGAAATCACGATAGCGGTCGAACGCGTAAAGCTAGCAGCTTGAAATTTTGCACAGATACTTGATATTGATGTGGAGGCCACCGTAGCTCAGAGGTTAGCATGTCCGCCTATGATGCTGAACGCCTGGGTTCGAATCCTGGCGAGACCATCAGAAAAAATTTTCAGCAGTGGTTTTCCACTCCTAATGCTGGCAACATTTGTGTGGTACTATGCCATGTAAAACTTCTCTCCAAAGAGGTGTCGCACTGCGGCACGCCGTTCGGACTCGGCTATAAAAAGGTGGCCCCTTATCATTGAGCTTAAACTTGAATCGGACTGCACTCATTGATATGTGAGAAGTTTGCCCCTGTTCCTTAGTGGAATGTGCCTGGGCAAAATTTGCATTTGCATTTCTAATATTAATGTAGGTTGTTGGGGATTGCAAATGGGCCATATCGGTTCAGTTTAAAATATAGCTCCCATATGAACCGATCTCCCGATTTGACTTCTTGATCCCTTACGTAAGTTTAGGTTAGGTTAAAAAGAAGGTGGAGATATTAATCCGCCCCATGCCACTATGGACATACACCTAAGCCAGTAATTGGCTTGTTGTGCGCTCTAAGCCTTACAATTCGCAATTTTTGTCCAATTTGGCTGAAAATTTGCATGCGCTGTTCTGTTTCGACTTCTAATAACTGTGCCAAATACGGTCCAAATCAGCCTAAGACCTGATATATTTGATTTCTTGAGCCTCTGGAAGCAGCAATTTTTGTCCAATTTGCATGCGGTGTTCTATTTCGACTTCTAATAACTGTGCCAAGTACGGTTCAAATCGGTCTATAACCTGATATAGCTCCCATATAAGCCGATCTCCCGATTTGACTTCTTGAGCCCTTACCAGCCGCACTTTTCGTCCGATTTGGCTGAAATTTAGCATGTAGTGTTTAGTAATGACTTCCAATAAGTGTGCCAAATACGGCTCAAATCGGTCTATAACCTGATATAGCTCCCATAGTCCGATTAGGCTGAATTTAAGACATCCATTAACTGTACTAAGTACGGTCCGAATCGGTCTTTTACCTGATATTGCTTCCATATAAACCCATCTTCCGATTTCACTTCTTGAGCCCTTACAAGCCGCAATTGCTGTCCGATTTGGCTGAATTTGAGCATACGGAGATCCGTTAAGACTTCCATTAACTGTACTAAGTACGGTCCAAATCGGTCTTTTACCTGATATAGCTCCCATATAAACTGATCTCCCGATTTGACTTCTTAAGCCCTTACCAGCCGCATTTTTCGTCCGATTCGGCTGAAATTGAGCATTTAGTGTTTTGTTATAACTTTTAACAACTCCCATATAAAGTGATTTCCCGATTTGACTTCTTGAGTTCCTACAAGCCTCAATTTTCTCCGATTTGGCTGAAATTTTGCATGCGGTGTTCAGTTACGACTTCCAACAACTGGGCCAAGTACGGTCCGAATCGGTATATAACCTGACATAGCTCCCATGTAAACCGGTCTCTCGATCTGGCTTGTTCGGTTCCTAGAAGCTTTCATTTTTGCTGGTTTGACAGAAGTTTAGTATGTAGAATAAAATTATGACCTTCAACTAAATTTATTTTGTAAAACATTTTAGCAGAATCCATGGCGGTGGGTTTCCAAGATACGGCCCAGCCGAACATAGCACGCTTGTCCTATTTGTAATAGAAACAGAAAACCCTACGGTCTGCAGCCGGACAATATCCGATATTATGCATTTTCTAAAAATTAACTTTCTATAGGGATGCTTTTCAAAACTTTAGTTCTTTGAAAAATTTATCATTGAAAGCTCCATATGTGAAAGCTCATAGGTTATTGTCTAACTACATATGTATATGTTGTGTATACGTATATACTATTTGTTTTTTTTTTTCTTTCAATGGATTTGTATACACTTTGTTACGATGAATGTATTAAACGTGAATTTTAGTTGCGAGTGTGTTGTTGTTGTTGTCTGTTTCAGTTATTTTGGCTTTGTTTCCACAAGCTTTTCTTTCTCCCATGCCTTTTACCCAACAACATAGGGGGGTAGTGGATAGTTTTGTTTGTTTTTTCACTTTAGCTTTACTGACTTAAAGGCATTGCAGTCATAATGTGCGTGTCCTGTCTTGACTCTGGACTCTCTTTAACATCCTGTGTTTGAAGTTTATTCAAGTATTTTGAAGTAACCTAATCAATTGTAAAGTGCATGCGGCATAGCATTTTGAGCTTGGAAAGGAAGGAAAACTTAAAAACTTTCAGAAAATTGTTAAACTTGTCATTTGCCTTGCTGACAACATACATATTGCTAACATTATGTGTGCAGTGTTTTTTGTTGCAGGAACTTTAAAACTCAGCAACGTAGCTTTGAAGTATCAAATGGTAGTTGATTGGGTAAAATATGGAAAGAACAAGTAAAAGCCTGCGATGTTCGGCCGGGTCGAATATTATATACCCATGACAATGACTGAGACGTCTCTTCTAGTCAGTGACTGCAAAGCGGTAGACCACTTCAAGTCTAGATTAGGTCACATAGATTTGGAATGCTCACAGCCCCCTCTTTGTGACCATATATCATTCGTTGTCCTTCGGACTGGCCCCTGAAAACTTAGCTTACATGTCGCTAGTGGCATACCCACAGATTCCAGTTTCCCTGAAATGTTTAATGAAATTCCTAGTCACGCAAGCTCGTCCGCTTTACTATTTCCTGGGATATCTATATAGCCTGGCACCCAGAACCGGTAAATTTTGAACTGTTCAGCCATCTCGTAGAGAGATCTGCGAAAGTCGAGGGCGGTTTTTGTGTTCAGAAATCCGTTCTCCAGGGATTTAATGGCTGCCTGGCTGTCTCTCGTCGTTATGACATTATATTTAGCCATTCCACTTCTTTCTTAATTGCAAGGATCTCCACTTAATACACACTGCAGTGGACGAATAACCTTTTCGATATGACCAGTTCGCGGTCTTTAGAGTATACCCCAAATCACACCTAGTCGTCTATTTAGGAAACATCCCTAACCATATAAGCCCAGGTGCCAGTCTTGTAATTCAACCGATGATAGATTATCAGGGCCTGGCGTCTAAAGGAGTCGAAACTTCTTATCACCCAAAGGATTTCCCCAATAACCTCCGACGTACGCATACTAGTAACAATCTCTTCTGGTGCCACGTTGTCCGTTGGATAAATTTCCCGGAAATGTGTATCGACGAGTAGTTCTAGTGTTTCCTCACAAGACATTGTCCAGGATTTGTTCTGAGCCTTTCTCAGCTCGCCCTTATATTGTCATAGCTTATAGCCTTATAGATGTCCCAATCTTGTGGTGCTCTTGGGACTGTTGAAGAGTTTTCTGCAGTCCTTCCTTCCTTAGGCCAACCAGCCATGGCGATCGCTGTTTGCCCCTTGGCTTGGCACTAGGACCGACTTGGCCCGGCCGAATTAAGCACGCTTTCACTTGTTATAGATTAGTATTTATTGAAAATAACAAGCTTATATACCTCAATTTTTTATACCCACCACCGACGGATGGGGCTATATTCATTTTGTCATTCCGTTTGCAACACATCGAAATATCTATTACCGACCCTATATAGTATATATATTCTTGATCAGCGTAAAAATCTAAGACGATCTAGACATGTCCGTCCGTCTGCCCGTCTGTCTGTTGAAATCACGCTACAGTCTTCAAAAATAGAGATATTGAGCTGAAATTTTGCACAGATTCTTTTTTTGTCCATAAGCAGGTTAAGTTCGAAGATGGGCTATATCGGACTATATCTTGATATAGCCCCCATATAGACCGAGCCGCCGATTTAGGGTCTTAGGCCCATAAAATCCACATTTATAATCCGATTTCGCTGAACTTCGGGACAGTGAATTGTGTTAGGCCCATCGACATCTTTCCACAATTTGGCTCAGATCGGTTCAGATTTGGATATAGCTGCCATATGGACCGATCCTCCGATTTCGGGTTTTGGCCCATAAAAGCCACATTTATTATCCGATTTTGCTGAAATTCGGGACAGTGAGTTGTGTTAGGCCCTTCGACATCCTTCGTCAATTTTTCCTAGATCGGTTCAGATTTGGATATAGCTGCCATATAGACCGATTCTCCAATTCAGGGTCTTAGGCCCACAAAAGCTACATTTATTATCCGATTTTGCTGAAGTTTGGGACAGTGAGTTGTGTCAGGCCCTTCGACATCCTCCGTCAATATGGCTCAGATCGGTTCAGATTTGGATATAGCTGCCATATAGACCGATTCTCCAATTCAGGGTCTTAGGCCCATAAAAGCCACATTTATTATCCGATTTTGCGAAAATTTGGCACAGTGAGTTGTTTAAGGCCCTTCGACATCTGTCTTCAATTTGGCCCAGATCGGTTCAGATTTGGATATAGCTGCCATATAGACCGATTTCCTGATTTAAGGTTTTGGGCCCATAAAATGCTCATTTATTATCCGATTTTGCTGAAGTTTGGGACAGTGAGTTGTTTTAGGCCCTTCGACATCTGTCTTCAATTTGGCCCAGATCGGTTCAGATTTGGATATAGCTGCCATATAGACCGATTTCCTGATTTAAGGTTTTGGGCCCATAAAATGCTCATTAATTATCCGATTTTGCGAAGATTTGGGACAGTGAGTTGTTTAAGGCCCTTCGACATCTGTCTTCAATTTGGCCCAGATCGGTTCAGATTTGGATATAGCTGCCATATAGACCGATTTCCTGATTTAAGGTTTTGGGCCCATAAAATGCTCATTTATTGTCCGATGTCGCCGAAATTCGGGACAGTGAGTTAAATTAAGCCCCTAGACATACTTTTGCAATATCGCACAGATCGGTTCAGATTTCAATATAACTGCCATATAGACCGATCTCTCGATTTAAGGTTTTGGGCCCATAAAAGAGGCATTTATTGTCCGATTTCGCCGAAATTTGGGACAGTGCTTTAAGTTAGGCTCTTCGACATGTTTATGCAACTTGGCCCAAATCGGTTCAGATTTGGATATAGCTGCCATGTAGACCGATATCTCGATTTAAAGTCTTGGCCCCATAAAATTCGTATTTATAATCCGATATCACTGAAATTTGACAAAGTCTTGTGTTAGGCTTTTCGACATCCGTGTCGTATATGGTTCAGATCGGTTTATTTTTAGACATATCTACGGTACTTATTAGTATTTGGTCCAAATCGGAACATATTTTAATGCAACTGATATGGAACATAAGTTATGAATTTTTCACCGAATTTTGATGAAAGGCGGTTTACATATATACACGAGGTGGTGGGTATCCAAAGTTCGGCCCGGCCGAACTTAACGCCTTTTTACTTGTTTCTATTATTTTTGTTGTTTTTTCTTCTATTTTTTTTGACCACTGTTGCTCTATAATCTCTTACGTGATTTTTGCGAGTTGTTAGGGTCAATGTGTTTCATGTTTTTTCAAATATGTTTTTTCTCTTTCCTCAGCTCTAACCATTCCAAATTTCAAAGAGACATCTCTACCCGTTCTCATACGGCATATTTTTTACTAGTCTTTTTTCGATTTTCTTCCACAGTGCTACGTCGGTGATGGCAGCTATGTCATGTTGTGGTCCGATTCGGGCCATACATGACACAGTTATTGGAAACCAAAACAAAACACCTCATGCTTAATTTCAGCCTAAGCGAATAATAATTACGCCCTGTAAAAAGTCAAGATCCGAAATCGGTTCATGTGGCAGCTATGTCGAAACATGAACATGGAGAAGAATTTGTGCAAAGCTCAAGCGCATAGCGTGCTTTCAACAGGTGGACAGACGGACGCACATGACTAGATCGACTCAGAATGTCCGGACGATGAAGAATATATTGGGTTGCCCAAAAAGTAATTGCGGATTTTTTAAAAGGAAGTAAATGCATTTTTAATAAAACTTAGAATGAACTTTAATCAAATATACTTTTTTACACTTTTTTTCTAAAGCTAGCTAAAAGTAACAGCTGATAACTGACAGAAGAAAGAATGCAATTACAGAGTCACAAGCTGTGAAAAAATTTGTCAACGCCGAAATATATGAAAAATCCGCAATTACTTTTTGGGCAACCCAATACATACTTGTATTGGGTCTCAGATCACTATTTCGTTGTGTTACAAACGCAATAACGAAATAAGTATACCCCCATCCCATGGTGGAGGGTATAAAAATGACTAGGCAAAACAAAAACACACACTCACATGCATTTATTTTCGCAAAACAATTACACAATATAACGGAAGTACAATAAAATAAAATTAAAATTAATTATACGCCACATATAACCCATTAGTACATGGGTACGTATGATTTATCACAATTAAATATATATAATATAATTCTCTAATGGATTGTTGAATAGATTTTTTTTATGTACATTGCTATGTTGATGGAAAGCGGTCCTCAAAGATAACTTCTTCCCCTTTTATTAACAGAAAGATTCATAAATAAATGGCTCAAATGGTGTATAATAAAAACCTCCAAGAGAGCAGTCGTGTTTTTTGTGGCTCTGTATTGAAATAATTCAAAAAAATATTCCTAAAGGAAATGTGTTTTTAAAAGTGTACTATTTTAATCGCATCACAACGTCGCATTCGGCCATATATTTGCACTGTTAAAACAAGCACTTACAATCGCAAAAATAAACTAAAATAATAGGCCCGACAGTGGCAGCATTGTGTTAGAACATAAACTTAAACACAAAAAGTCAATAAGAAAACAGAAAAGCAATAAGCATTAAGAACAAGCACCATACCATTTCGCTCACAGTTTCAGCCGCGCCAATCTAAAACAATGACAGACACTAGTTTTGATTTCTCGCAAAATAACATCAGTGAGAGTGTTGCACCACCGCAGGCGCCAAAACGAATGAGAGAAATAATGCAAGCATCATATATAGAAAGCACTTGCAAAACACCTAGACTCTCTAACTACGAATCACCTCAGCGACTTGTTATGCTCATCGATAAACGGTTTGAAAAACAAAACGAACTTATCCAAACACTAATAAAAGAGAGTGAAACCCGTTTGTTACATGAACTTGATAAGAGAATCAGTGACTTTCAAAGTGAAATTACATCTCTTAAAGAACGTATTGTCAATATGGAAACAGTCGCAGACAAAATAAATGTGATTGAAAAAGATATTTTTGAACTTAAATCGCAAAAGATGGTATATCCACAAAATAGTGAGCTTGAAAATGAAATTAAAATCCTTAAAGCACAGCTAGCAAAGCAAGAAAACTTTCATGTAGCTTCTGAATTAAGAATAAACGGTATTCCTTCGTACAACGGCGAAAACTTAAACATATTATTCAGTAATATTTGCAATTGTTTTAATATTCCTACACCCACAGTAAAATCAATATACCGTTTAAAAAATAAAATACGTCAAAACAATGATGCAACAATTATTGTGGACTTAATGTCATCTTATGATAAAAATTATATCTTGAAATCGATGGCTTTTTTCAAACGCACGAATAAAACCCCTCTCCTATTAAACCATATTGGGTTCGATTCAAATTATGTCGTTCACATCAATGAAAATTTGACAGCAGCGAACTACAAAATATTACAGAGCGCACTTAAACTTAAAAGGCAGAAATATGTGGATTCTGCATACTCTTTTCGTGGACTAATTTATGTTAAAAAAATGAGATCTGATCCCCCGCAACAAATTGATGACATCGAGCAGTTAAATAAATTTTTTCGTCAATCCGATGAAATACCTGAACAAACTTCCAACATTTCTTCAATCGTCACAGATCCATAGCACTGTTTCTTTATTTTTTGCAATTATTCACCTAAAATACACTTATATATTTTTAATGTTATCAATTTATTTTTTACTAAAATTTTTTATTATAATTTATTCATGCTCAATTATCTACATAATAGTCTCAAGCTTTCTAATCTATTTCATCAATCTACAAACTTCAGAAGCATTGCTAACACCTGAAATTCTTGATGAGTAACAACGCTTATAGTTCCAAAGCCAGCCTTAACTGTATGATTAAAATAATGGCAAAACAAAAACCTGGTTTACGTGTGGTACACATCAACGCGCAAAGTCTAAATAACAAAATTGATGAGTTCAGATATGTTTTCTGCAACTCTGGAGTGGACATTATTTGTGTATCTGAGACTTGGTTTCAGCCCACAATATGCGACAGTATCTACAATGTCAATGGATACAAACTCTTAAGAGCTGATAGACAGTCGAATGCTGGCGGAGTAGCTATATATATAAAACTTGGATTACGTTTTACCCTTAAGCTTCGGTCCAATAATGACTCTAGTATGGAGTATCTTTTTATTGAAGTTAGCATGCAAAATAAGGAAACAATTTTGCTAGGTTGTGTTTATAGGCCGAACAACCACGTCGATATCGAACCCGTTAGAAATGTTATTGAAAACTTATCACTCTGCTACAATGATATAATCATCGCAGGCGACTTTAACAGCAACTTGCTACTGGACAACAACATTTCTAACATCATGCAAACACTTGGATTATTCTCCTTTAACACAAGTGTTCCTACTCATTTTACCAACACAAATGCAAGCTTATTGGATTTAGTATTCGTTAACAACTATTCTAAAATACTTTTGTACGATCAGCTGTGTGCTCCTGGTTTTTCGAAACACGATCTTTTATTTTTTATCTATGATGTGCATGTTAATACCACGCCTACAAGTTACACCTACCGGGATTTTAAAAACATCGATCTCAATCTGGTAAACAGTTGCCTTGATAAAATCAATTGGAATTTCATTTATGCACTGAGTAGTGTCGATGACCAACTAACGTTTCTGCAAAACAACCTTCTTTTTCTATATAACTACTGTGTTCCTGTTAAAACCAAGGTGGTGAATCACAATCAGCAACCCTGGTTTAATAATAATATTAAAATTTTAATCAAACAGAGAGACCTGGCTTATCAAAGATGGCAACGTTTTAAAACATCGTATCTACATGATATTTTTAAGCATGCCCGGCGTGCAGTTGTAAGAAGCATTAATGCGGCTAAATACGAGTATTACAGCAGGAAGTTTAAATGTGCTGTGGACAGCAAATCAAAATGGAAAACTATTCGCGATATCGGTATTGGCACTATGCAATGCAATACAACTAACGTTAATTTAAATCAATTAAATGAGCTATTTACAAAAGTGGGTAATTCTAGCACCTCTAACGATTTTTATTCATGTCTCCAGACGGTTCCCATTGAACATGATTTTTCATTTCAATGCGTCAATAGTACTGATGTCATGAAAAGTATCACTTCAATTAAGTCCAACGCTGTGGGTACTGATGACGTTAGCCCAATTTTTATTAAACTTTTGATGCCTCAGCTATTACCGTACATTACGTATCTAATTAACAGCATAATTACAAAATCCACGTTTCCCCAGAAGTGGAAACAAGCTAAAATAATACCAATACTGAAAGCAAACAACGAATTTAGACCAATAGCAATTTTACCTTTTCTATCAAAAGTTTTGGAAAATTTGTTAAGTTCCCAGATAACAGCGTTTCTTGAAAATGAGAAACTGTTGACTGAGCACCAGTCTGGGTTCAGGAAAAAAAGAAGCTGCACAACAACTCTTATTGGTGTCGTCGAAGACCTTCGTAAAAAACAGGATAAAAATATGATATCCATGCTCGTCCTGTTGGACCATAGTAAGGCGTTTGACACAGTAAATCATGATATCTTGTGTTCAAAACTCAATAAGCTGTTTTATTTCTCCGATACCGCCTGCAATCTTATTGCGTCTTATTTGTCAAATCGTTCCCAGTGTGTTGTCCTAAATGAACAAAAGTCGAACGTATTGGATATATCGCGAGGTGTGCCTCAGGGCTCTATTCTTGGTCCTTTATTGTTTACCCTATATATAAATGACCTTCCTGACGTCCCTGAGACATGCAGTATACAAATGTATGCGGATGACGTACAACTATATGCTAGTACAAAAGTCGAAGATATCAATAGCTGTATCTCAAAATTCAATAAAGACTTGCAAGCAATCAGCGAATGGGCATGTACAAATTGTTTAAACATAAATCCATCGAAATCTAAACTAATAATTATTGGCAAGACTCCAGCCTCTCAACCCGATATTAACTTAAGAATTTCAGACTCAACTATTCAGCGAGTGGAGTCATCTAGCAATTTGGGTTTGACTTTTAACACCAAGTTGAATTGGACTAACCACATAAATCGAGCTTCCGGCAAAATTCATGGCATGTTGAGAAACCTATGGAAATTACGTACATCGACTCCTCAAGATATTCGCTTATTGCTTGCTAAAACGTATTTAATCCCAACGCTTCTCTATGGATGTGAAGTTTTTGCATGCTGCGGTTATAATGACACAAGGACACTTAATGTTGCCTATAATAATATTGCAAGATATGTCTTTAACAAAGGAAGAAGGGAAAGAATTTCGGAGTTTTCATACCAAATTTTTAATGTCCAATTTGACAACTATCTTAAAATCAAATGTCTATTACAACTGCATAAAATAATTTATACACTAGTACCTCCTTATCTGTACAATCGTTTACAGTTCGCAAGATCCAATAGAGGAAAAAAACTAATTCTACCCAGATTTAGAAAACTTTCTTCAGAACGACAATTCTACATAGGCACACCACGTCTTTGGAACTCGCTCCCCAATAATATTCAATTGTTAAGCAATGCTTCCGCCTTTAAAACTGAACTTTTTAAATTTTATGCTTGATTTATATAATCGTTTTTCATATTCAACCTATATAATGTTAATTCTTACCATAATTACTCTATAATTATTCTTTAAGTATCGTTTGCATTTTTTGTGTGTTCACTTTTAATTCTAGTACAGTCAATTATAAGATATCTCATCTTGTTGTACTAGTAATGTCAATAAATAAATCAAATCAAAAATCAAAATCAAATAATCAACATCAATATATTAAGATTTTGGGTAAACCCTTTTTTTTGTGGGTCATTCCAAGATAAAAGAAAACTTTGAATGTCTTAAGAAACATTTTTGATGTGACATACGAGTACAGGTGCTTATTTGTGCATTGGCGATATAACGTCAAAGTATTTGCTTCTTCATCCCAGCATTGAAAAATTTTTGTACTTGACATTGTCGGAATTTGATTGTAATCAAATATTGTTCCTTCGCTCATGCATAAGCAAGCACACACACAAAAAATGTATGTTAATCGTGGTGCAGGAGTTTTATTTGATTTCAAAGTTATTGAGCATGGAGTAAGTAGAGGAGGAGAATGAAAAAACAAGTAAAAGCGTGCTAAGTACGGCCGGGCCGAATCTTATATACCCTCCACCATGGATCGCATTTGTCGAGTTCTTTACCCGGCATCTCTTAGGCAAAAAAGGATATAAGAAAAGAGTTGCTCTGCTATTAAAACGATATCAAGATATGGTTCGGTTCGGACCACAATTAAATTATATGTTGGAGACCTGTGTAAAATTTCAGCCAATTCGTATTAGAATTGCGCCCATTGGGGCTCACGAAGTAAAATAGAGAGAACGATTTATATGGGATCTGTATCGGGCTATAGACCGATTCCGACCATAATAAACACGTTTGTTGATGGTCATGAGAGGATCCGTCGTACAAAATTTCAGGCATATCGGATAATAATTGCGACCTCTAGAGGCTCAAGAAGTCAAGATCCCAGATCGGTTTATATGGCAGCTATATGAGGTTATGAACCGATTTGAACCTTATTTGACACAGTTGTTGAAAGTAAAAATAAAATACGTCATGCAAAATTTCAGCCAAATCGGATAGGAATTGCGCCCTCTAGAAGCTCAAGAAGTCAAGATCCCAGATCGGTTTATATGACAGCTATATGAGGTTATGAACCGATTTGAACCTTATTTGACACAGTTGTTGAAAGTAAAAATAAAATACGTCATGCAAAATTTCAGCCAAATCGGATAGGAATTGCGCCCTCTAGAAGCTCAAGAAGTCAAGACCCAAGATCGGTTTATATGACAGCTATATCAGGTTATGGACCGATTTAAACCATACTTGGCACAGTTGTTGGGTATCATAACAAAACACGTCGTGCGAAATTCCATTCCATTCGGATTAGAATTGCGCCCTCTAGAGGCTCAAGAAGTCTAGACCCAAGATCGGTTTATATGGCAGCTATATCAGGTTATAAACCGATTTAAACCATACTTGGCACAGTTGTTGGGTATCATAACAAAACACGTCGTGCGAAATTCCATTCCATTCGGATTAGAATTGCGCCCTCTAGAGGCTCAAGAAGTCAAGACCCAAGATCGGTTTATATGACAGCTATATCAGGTTATGGACCGATTTGAACCATACTTGGCACAGTTGTTGGATATCATAACAAAACACGTCGTGCAAAATTTCATTCTGATCGGATAAGAATTGCGCACGCTAGAGGCTCAAGAAGTCAAGACCCAAGATCGGTTTATATGGCAGCTATATCAGGTTATGGACCGATTTGAACCATACTTGGCACAGTTGTTGGATATAATAACAAAACACGTTGTGCAATATTTCATTCCAATCGAATAAGAATTGCGCCCTCTAGAGGCTCAAGAAGTCAAGACCCAAGATCGGTTTATATGACAGCTATATCAGGTTATTGGCCGATTTGAACCATACTTGGCACAGTTGTTGGATATCATAACAAAACACGTCGTGCTAAAATTCATTCAAATCGGATAAGAATTGTGCCCTCTAGAGGCTCAAGAAGTCAAGACCCAAGATCGGTTTATATGGCAGCTATATCAGGTTATGGACCGATTTGATCCATACTTGGCACAGTTGTTGGATATCATAACAAAACACGTCGTGCAAAATTTCATTCTGATCGGATAAGAATTGCGCACTCTAGAGGCTCAAGAAGTCAAGACCCAAGATCGGCATATATGGCAGCTATATCAAAACATGGACCGATATGGCCCATTTACAATACCAACCGACCTACACTAATAAGAAGTATTTGTGCAAAATTTCCAGCGGGTAGCTTTACTCCTTCGGAAGTAAGCGAGCTTTCGACAGACAGACGGACGGGCAGACAGACGGACGGACATGGCTAGATCGACATAAAATGTCACGACTTTATGGGGTCTCAGACGAATATTTCGAGTAGTTACAAACAGAATGACGAAATTAGTATACCCCCCATCGTATGGTGGAGGGTATAAAAATGATTCCCTTTATAAAAGTGAAACAAACAACATTTGAAACCTATGACATACTGCCAACTTTGTATACCCTACACCATCACTATGGTACAAGGGCATTATAACTTAGTGTATTTGTTTGTTACACCCAGAAGAAAGAGAAATAGACCCATTGATAAGTATACCGATCGACTCAGAATCACTTTCTGATTCGATTTAGCTATGTCCGTCTGTCTGTCCACGTTGATTTGTATACAAACTACAGGTCAAAATTTTCATCCGATTGTCCTCAGATTGGATATAGGTCTTATATATATATATATATATATATATATATATGTTCGTCCGATTTTGAGAAATATTGCAATAAAGTGCTCGTTCATTGATCGATTCTCTCGAAATTTGGCAAGAAGGATTTTCTTATGACTCTCGAAATTACTGGGGAATTTCATAGAAATTGGCCCAGATTTAGATATAGCTCACATATATGTATGTCGCCCGACTTTCACTTCTTGAGCCGTGGCAAGCCCATTTATTGACCAATCTTGCCAAAATTTTGCACAACGCTTTCCTCGACAACTACCACAATATCTGAGAAAATTGGTCGAAATCGGTTCAGATTTAGATATAGGTCCCATACATATGTTCGTCGGGTTTTGGGTTATTTACACTACTGTTAGGACGACAAAAATCCTATAGGGAAATCCAGATCGCGAAAAGACAAGGCTATTACTGAAACGAAGTAAGAAGAAGGTCAGTATAGCTTTCGATATTCTAATGGGACACAAAGGACTACGAGCCCACTTATGCAAAATTGGTGCGGCAAGTGATAGCTTGTGTAGGGCACAGTGGGAGAATATCGAAAAAAAAACAAGTAAAAAATATGTCGTGTGAGAACTTGTAGAGATATCAATTTAAACATCGAAATGGTTAGAGCTGAGGTGTTAGCGAGATCGTGTGGAAAATTTCAAGACCCTAAGTTGTCTGGGCGCCTTTTGGCAGACCCCTAAATTTGATCACCTCGGTATTTCGAAAAATTGTTCAGGCTGCCACATCTTCATTTGTGGTCCGATTTTCGAAATTATTTCTTTTTTTTGTTAGATAGTGCTCAAAACTTCCTAATTCTACAAAAAAAAACGAGTGGAGATGTCGTAGTCATTCTATTTGAATATTGCAAATGAAAATCTCCTTAAAAAACTAAAAAGTAATTCTGCCCCAATTTGTTTTACAAAAATCCCCAAAATACCCCTATGGTTTAAAAATCGGCATTTTTTAGTAAACGGTGGCGGTGGAGGCTACAAATATTGTTAAGTGCAAACAATTGTTTGCATGGGTTTAGGGGACATATGAAGTGAAAAACACATATGCCCAATTGGGGGATCTGGGTTTTGGAGTTTTTGAACTTAGGGATTTTTCCAATTTTTTAATAAACCAGTAAGGAAAGGCAAAAGTCGGGAGGACCCCACTATATAATACCCTATATCACGGAGTCTAAATACATACTACTTTCAATACATGAAACCTATATTGAAATCTATTGAGACTTTAATTTTGCATAACTATTGAAAAATTGAATAGAACCATGGAAAAAAATTTTTTTTTTGATTGGACTTAAATGGTCGCTACAACAGACTTTAAGGGCCACATCGGATGAAAGATGTATCGAAGATATATCCAAATCTGGACCGACTTTGATGAAATTTATCACACGTACTAGGACGTTAAAAAAAAACACCTCACGCTAAATTTTATAAAAATCGAACCAAAATTGTGGATACTAAACACTTAAAAGGCCACATCGGATAAAATATATATATATGGGAGCTATATCTAATTCTGAATGGATTTTAACGAAATTTTGCAAACGTATTAAGACGTCATGCCAAATTTGCATATCGGATGAAAGATATATATGGCTGCTTTATCTGAATCCGATTCGATTTTGATAAAATTTTGCACACGTATTAGGGCGTCAAATGAAACATCTCATGCCAAATTTGGTAAAGATCAGACCAAAATTGTGGCTTCTACAGCCTTAATAGGTCAAATCGGATGAAAGATATATATGGGAGTTATATCTAAATCTGAACCGATTTTGACGAATTTTTTCACACATATTGGGACGTCAAAAAAAAAACACTTCATGCCAAATTTGGTAAAGATCAGACCAAAATTGTAGCTTATACAGCCTTAATAGGTCAAATCGGATGAAAGATATATACAGGAGCTAGATATAAATCTGATTCGATTATGATAAAGTTTTGCACACATACTAGGACGTCAAATGAAACATCTCATGCCAAATTTGGTAAAGATTGGACCACAATTGTAGCTTCTACAGTCTTAATGGGTCAAATCGGATGAAAGATGTATATGGGAGCTATGTCTAAATCTGATCCGATTTTGACGGAATTTTGCACACATTTTGGGACGTCAAAAAAAACACTTTATGCCAAATTTGGTAAAGATTGGACCACAATTGTAGCTTCTAAAGTCTTAATGGGTCAAATCGGATGAAAGATGAATATGGGAGCTATATCAAAATCTGGACCGATTCTTTTCAAAATCAACAGCGTTCGTCTTTGGACCAAAAAACTTACTTGTGCAAAATGTTATGAAAATCAGACAACTAATACGACCTTGATTAGAAGAAACAAAAATACATGGACAGTCAGATAGACAGACGGACATATCTAAATCGAATCAGGAAGTGATTCTAAGCCGCTGCCATATGGACCGATTTCTCGATTTAAAGTCTTGGCCCCAAAAAGGCGCATTTATAATCCGATTTAAGTGAAATTTGATACAGTGACTTATGTTAGGCTTTTCGACATCCATGTTGTATATGGTTCAGGTCAGTTTATTTTTATACCCACCACCGAAGGATGGGGGTATATTCATTTTGTCATTCCGTTTGCAACACATCGAAATATCCATTTCCGACCCTATAAAGTATATATATTCTTGATCAGCGTAAAAATCTAAAGCGATCTAGACATGTCCGTCCGTCTGTCTGTTGAAATCACGCTACAGTCTTTAAAAATAGAGATATTGAGCTGAAATTTTGCACAGATTCTTTTTTTGTCCATAAGCAGGTTAAGTTCGAAGATGGGCTATATAGGACTATATCTTGATATAGCCCCCATATAGACCGATCCGCCGATTAAGGGTCTTTGGCCAATAAAAGCCACATTTTATATCCGATTTGGATGAAATTTGGCACAGTGAGTTGTGTTAGGCCCATCGACATCCTTCGTCAATTTGGCTCAGATCGGTCCAGATTTGGATATAGCTGCCATATAGACCGATCCTCCGATTTAGGGTCTTAGGCCCACAAAAGCCACATATTATATCCGATTTGGATGAAATTTGGCACAGTGAGTTGTGTGAGGCCCTTCAACATTCTTCGTCATTTTGGCCCAGATCGGTCCAAATTTGGATATAGCTGCCATATATACCGATCCTCCGATTTAGGGTCTTAGGCCCACAAAAGCCACATATTATATCCGATTTGGATGAAATTTGGCACAGTGAGCTGTGTTAGGCCCTTCGACTTCCTTTGTCAATTTGGACCAGATCGGTACAGATTTGGATATAGCTGCCATATAGACCGATTCTCCGATTTAGGGTCTTAGGCCCATAAAAGCCACATTTATTATCCGATTTTGCTGAAATTTGGGACAATGACTTGTGTTGGGCCCTTCGATATCCTTCGTCAATTTGGCTCAGATCGGTCCAGATTTGGATATAGCTGCCATATAGACCGATCTCTCGGTTGAACAATGACTTGTACTTATAAGCATTTGGTCTAAATCGGATGATATCTATAGAGCTGCTATGGGGCATAAGGTATGCATTTTTCACTGGATTTTGACGAAATGTGGTTCACATATATATACCCGAGGTGGTGGGTATCCAAAGTTCGGCCCGGCCGAACTTAACGCCTTAGAGGTTACTTACTTGTTAGAGGTTACTTTATAGTTTTTAGAGCGCTCAGCAAGCCGATTACTGGTTTAGGTGTATCTGCCCCCTCTTTTCAAGTTAACCTAACCTGGGGAAGAGTTTTTAGATGGGGCAGTATCTCACGAATGTCACCAGCATTAAGATGTTTTCGCCAGCAATCGAACCCAAGCGTCCATCGTCATAGGCGGAGATGCCTATGACTATGCGCTACGGTGAATTCCTTTGCAATACTATGCCATGCTATGCCACTCAGTTGCATAACTTTGCCAGAATAAAAATTTCTTTCAAAAATTCATTAAAAGTCTCATAATTACATCATGTCTTATTGAACGATGTGCTACTTTTTCATATTAAATACAAATATTTCATTAATTGATCACAATGATGCTTTATCACTGACTAATTGTGGCAACTCTTCAACCAATCAATTAGTTTAATCATTTACATTGAAGATACCAGGCCAGGGGCTATAATTAGCCCATTCCCTTTACTTCTCTTAGTGAAAGGAATCATCTTTGCCTCAAAAAAAAAAAAAAAAAATTCCAAACACAAACAAATCGAAAAGGCAAATGATAAATGACCAGACTAATGTATTAAGTTACAATCAACATGAAAATGAATTCATACAAATATTATATGAAGGTCATAGGATAGAAATGCCAAAGTAAAACAATGTTGAGAGAAAACTATAGTTAAATGTATCCATAACGAGAATCAAGCAGCTGGAAATTGAATAAGGATTTTTTTTTTTTTTTTGTTGGTAACAGGAAAACCCTTAGAGCCATATAACTAATGCCAAACAAGGGAAGACTAAAGGATAATGATGTAATGTATAGAAAACAAGTAAAAGCGGGCCAAGTTCAGCCGAGCCGAATCCTGAAAAACCCACCACCATGGATTCTGCTAAAAATTTTAACAAAATAAATTTGCTTGAAGGGCATAATTTTATTGTACATACCAAACTTCTCTAACGACTCAATCGGACGATAAAAGTTGTTTTAATGCTGTCAGATAGAAAGAGGTGGCATTCAGGAATCGGCGCTTGGATAAAAATGCCACTATTGAACTGCTGCGCAAACAGGCAAGATCTTCGTGTGCCAATATGCTTAGGCGCGAAAAGTTTCTTTAAGAACAGCGCCAGCGTACTAAGAAGGTTCTTGCTTCTACACGAGGAAGTAAGAGCTTTTGGTCGTTCGTGAAAAGGGTAAAGGGTTGTTCTTCATCTATTCCAACTCTTGTTAAGGATGATCAAACGTTCACTGATCAGTTTCATAGGGCGTACCTGTTGGCTGATATATTTGCAGGGAACTCTTCCCTGCCGGATAGCAATCAACCACTCCCCTCAATCGAAAATGTATCTGGCGTCATGCCAAAGATATTTTTTCGAAATCGTGCAATTAAAAGGGTTCTTGAGAATCCAGACGTTAATAAATCCCCGGGCCCAGATGGCATATCAACACTTGTCTTGCGCAGGTGTTCTTCGAAGCTTGCTCGTCCATTACGCAACCTTTTCAACCTTGCCTACCGTGCGGGAGTCTTCCCGGCGCATTGGAAGGTTGCGAACGTTCAGCCAATACCCAAGAAGGGTGAGGCAAACAACCCTGCGAATTATCGACCAATTGCGATTTGCTCCGCTCTCTCCAAGGTCATGGAGAGCATGGTTAATCACCATCTTGTGGGGTATTTAGAGTCTAATGGCCTTCTTAGCGACCAACAGTATGGGTTCCGCAGAAATCGCTCTATGGGCGACCTCATGGCATTTGGTGTCGATTTATTTCGAGCCTTCTCACAGATCGCACTATACGAGTTGTTGTAGATGGGTTCTCATCCGACGAGTTTGCATTGACCGCAGGTGTACCCCAGGGCTATGTTCTTTCTCCTTCTCTTTTTATACCCACCACCGAAGGATGGGTGTATATTCATTTTGTAATTCCGTTTGCAACACATCGAAATATCCATTTCCGACCCTATAAAGTATATATATTCTTGATCAGCGTATAAATCTAAAACGATCTAGACATGTCCGTCCGTCTGTCTGTTGAAATCTCGCTACAGTCTTTAAAAATAGAGATATTGAGCTGAAATTTTGCACAGATTCTTTTTTTGTCCATAAGCAGGTTAAGTTAGAAGATGGGCTATATCGGACTATATCTTGATATAGCCCCCATATAGACCGATCCGCCGATTTAGGGTCTTAGCCCCATAAAAGCCTCATTTATTATCCGATTTTGTTGAAATTTCGGACAGTGAGTTGTGTTGAGCCCTTCGACATCCTTCGTCAATTTGGCTTAGATCGGTTCAGATTTGGATATAGCTGCCTTATAGACCGATCCTCCGACTTCGGGTTTTGGCCCATAAAAGCCACATTTATTATCCGATTTTGCTGAAATTTGGGACAGTGGGTTGTGTTAAGCCCTTCGACTTCCTTCGTTAATTTTTCCTAGATCGGTTCAGATTTGGATATAGCTGCCACATAGACCGATCCTCCGATTTCGGGTTTTGGCCCATAAAAGCCACATTTATTATCCGATTTTGCTGAAATTTGGGACAGTGAGTTGCCTAAGGCCCTTCGACTTCCTTCGTTAAATTAGCCCAGATTGGTTCAGATTTGGATATAGCTGCCATATAGACCGATCCTCCGGTTAAGGGTCTTAGGCCCACAAAAGCCACATTTATTATCCGATTTTGATGAAATTCGGGACAGTGAATTGTGTAAGGCCCGTCGACATCCTTCGTTAATTTGGCTTAGATCGGTCCATATTTGGATATAGCTGTCATATAGATGGATCCTTCGATTTATGGTGTAAGGCCCATAAAAGCCACATTCATTATCCGATTTTGCTGAAATTTGGGACAGTGAGTTGTGTTAAGCCCTTTGACATATTTCTTCAATTTGGTCCAGATCGCTTCAGATTTAGATATAGCTGCCATATAGACCGATTTCTTGGTTTATGGTTTTGCGCCCATAAAATGCTCATTTATTGTCCGATGTCGCCGAAATTTGGAACAGTGAGTTAAGTTAATCCCCTTGACATACTTCTGCAATATCGCACAGATCGGTCCAGATTTGAATATAGCTGCCATATGGACCGATATCTAGGTTTTAGGTTTTGGGGCCATAAAAGACGCATTTATTGTCCGATGTCGCTGAAATTTGGCACAGTGAGTTTGGTTAGGCTCTTCGACGTCCTTCTTAAATTTTGCCCAGATCAGTCCAGAGTTGAATATAGCTGCCATATAGACCGATCTCTCGATCATAAAAGAGGCATTTATTGTCCGATTTCGCCGAAATTTGTGACAGTGCTTTGTGTTAGGCTCTTCGACTTGTTTATGCAACTTGGCCCAAATCGTTTCAGATTTGGATATAGATGTCATGTAGACCAATATCTCGATTTAAAGTCTTGGCCCCATAAAAGGCGCATTTATAATCCGATTTCACTGAAATTTGACACAGCGACTTATGTTCGGCTTTTCGACATCCATGTCGTATATAGTTCAGATCGGTATGAGGTATATGAGTATAAGGTATGAAATTTTCACCGAATTTTGATGAAAGGTGGTTTACATATATACCCGAGGTGGTGGGTATCCAAAGTTCGGCCCGGCCGAACTTAACGCCTTTTTACTTGTTCTTATTTTCATCAACGATCTGTTGGGTCAGACATCGAATTCGATCTACTCATTTGCGGATGACAGTAATCTCTGTCATTCGTACTCATTCGAGCATAGGCCGAGTCTTCGTGAGTTTGAGGACAAGAGGCGGGTTATGGATGATACATTCTACCAGGATTTGCTGGCTATTTATGAGTGGGGTCGAATGAATCGAGTGGATTTTAATGCACGGAAGACTCAGTGCTGTTTGTTGTCGCACAAACGATTCGCTGACCCATTACGATCATCATTGTCCTATCAATGGTATAGATGTTGAGCAATCAGAAGCTCTTGATGTTCTGGGCATGAAAATACAAAGTGATGTCCGTTGGGCTAAACATGTATTTGAAGTGTCGAAAGAAGCATTCAAGTGTTTAGGCTTCCTTAAACGGTGTAAGAATTACTTCACTCCGTCTGATCTTCTTAACATCTACACCACTTTCATAAGGCCAATAATGGATGGGCTGGAGCTTCAAAATCATCCCTGAAGCTACTGTACCGTGTACAGAGGAGAGCGATGGCGTTGATTGGGCACAGTAGGGTATCCAACTCTATTGCCCCCCTTGAACATCGTTGCAATGTGGGTTGTTTGGCGCTGTTCTATCGGTACTTTCATGGTTTATGTTTGTCTGATATTCGTCTTCCTTATTCCTGATAAGCGGCATATCATTGCGACTCGGTAGCACATGGGGTGAATAGCTACCGGGTAAATGGGGTCCTTGGAGAACGATCTCCTCCCATTGCACCTGGCTCAATTACGATCCGGCATATCCAGCCCCCTCGGAGGCCACTGTAGCGCAGAGGATAGCATGTCCCCCCATGACTCTGAAGGCCTGGGTTCAGATCCTGGCGAGAACATCAGAAAAAAAGTTTTCAGCTGTGGTTATCCCCCCTTAATGCTGGCGACATTTGTGAGGTACTGTACCACTTGGTACAAACATGGTGCAGACATGGTGCACACATCGCCTATATAACTGCACTGCTATATTCAGATCCCTCTGGGCGCACCCCACCTTAGTTTGCAAAGATCCTGGATCGAGATATTCAACAGTATCAAGATAGAACACAACAAACTGCTACAACAACAACATTCTAACCAAATATGGTTGAGATCGGACTATATCTGAATATAGAGCGATCTGTCGATTTAGAACCTGAAGCCCATAACCGATGCATTTATTACCCGATTTCGCTCAAATTTGGAGCAGTGAGTTGCACTAGGCCTCCTTAAGTCCGAATTGAATACGGTCTAGATCGAACCATATTTCGATATAGCTGAGGCATATTCACATATAGCAGCCATTTAGACCGATTTGCTGATTCAAGCTTTTAAGCCCATGACAGGCGCGTTTATTACCCAATTGCGCTGAAATTTTAAACTGTTCTAATTCAACATGGGCCCATATTTGAACATAGGAGAGTTATAATAAAACAAGTAATAAGGCGTTAAGTTCGGCCGGGCCGAACTTTGGATACCCACCACCTCGGGTATATATGTGAACCACATTTCGTCAAAATCCAGTGAAATATGCATACCTTATGCCCCATAGCAGCTCTATAGATATCATCCGATTTAGACCAAATGCTTTTAAGTACAAGTCATTGTTCAACCGAGAGATCGGTCTATATGGCAGCTATATCCAAATCTGGACCGATCTGAGCCAAATTGAAGACAAATATCGAAGGGCCCAACACAAGTCATTGTCCCAAATTTCGGCGACATCGGACAATAAATGCGCTTTTTATGGGCCCAAAACCTTAAATCGAGAGATTGGTCTATATGGCAGCTATACCCAAATCTGAACTGATCAGGGCCAAATAGAAGAAAGATGTCGAAGGGCCTAAGGCAAATCACTGTCCAAAATTTCAGCAAAATCGGATATAAAATGTGGCTTTTATGGGCCAAAGACCCTAAATCGGAGGATGGGTCTATATGGCAGCTATATGCAAATCTGAACCGATCTGAGCCAAATTGACGCAGAATGTTGAAGGACCTAAGACAACTCACTGTCCCAAATTTCAGCAAAATCGGATAATAAATGTGGCTTTTATGGGCCTAAGACCATAAATCGGGGGATCGGTCTATATGGCAGCTATATTCAAATTTGGACCGATCTAGGCCAAATTGACGAAGGATGTCGAAGGGCTCAACGCAACTCACTGTCCCAAATTTCAGCAAAATCGGATAATAAATGTGGCTTTTATGGGCCTAAGACCATAAATCGGAGGATCGGTCTATATGACAGCTATATCCAAATCTGAACCGATCTGAGCCAAATTGACGAAGAATGTTGAAGGGCCTAAGGCAACTCGCTGTGCAAAATTTCATCCAAATCGGATATAAAATGTGGCTTTTATGGGCCTAAGACCCTAAATCTGAGAATCGGTCTATATGGCAGCTATATCCAAATTTGGACCGATCTGAGCAAAATTGACGAAGAATGTTGAAGGGCCTAAGACAATTCGCTGTGCAAAATTTCATCCAAATCGGATATAAAATGTGGCTTTTATGGGCCTAAGACCCTAAATCGGCGGATCGGTCTATATGGGGGCTATATCAAGATATAGTCCGATATAGCCTTCCTTATATCTTCGAACTTAACCTGCTTATGGACAAAAAAAGAATCTGTGCAAAATTTCAGCTCAATATCTCAATTTTTGAAGACTGTAGCGTGATTTCAACAGACAGACGGACAGACGGACGGACATGTCTAGATCGTCTTAGATTTTTACGCTGATCAAGAATATATATACTTTATGGGGTCGGAAATGGATATTTCGATGTGTTGCAAACGGAATGACAAAATGAATATACCCCCATCCTTCGGTGGTGGGTATAACAAGTAAAAGTGTGCAAAGTTCGGTCGCGCCGAATCTTAAATACCCTCCACCATGGATCGCATTTCCCCGATACCTCTTTATAGACAAACAACGGATAATGGATCAGAATTGCTATGCTATTGCAGCTATTCCAAATTATGAACCGATTGGGGCCCAAGTTTGGCTGTGGGAGACCAAAGTGGAAGTCATTGCGCAAAATTTCATCCAAATCGGATGAGAATTGCGCCCCATAGTGGCTCAACAAATAAACTAGGGAGATGTGTTTAGATGGGAGCTATATCGGTTTATGGACTTGGGCCCTCGGAGAGCGGTTTACGTGGGAGCTATATCAGGTTATGAACCGATTTCGACCATACTTCATACAGATTATGAACCATACGTGGCACAGCTATTTGATGTCATAACAAAATACTTCATGCAAAATTTCAGCCAATTTGGGTTATAATTGCGCCCTCTAGCGGCTCAAGAAGGCAAGATCCGAAATCGGTATATATGGGAGCTACATCAGGTTATGAACCGATTTCGACCATACTTGACACAGTTGTTAGAAGTCGAAACAAATAACTTCATGCAAAATTTCGCCCAAATCGGTTAATAATTGCGCCCTCTGGTGGCTCAAGAAATCAAGATCCAAATTTGGTTTACATGGGAGCTATATGAGATTATGAACCGATTTAAACCATACTTGACACAGTTATTTGAAGTCATAACAAAACACTTTATGCAAAATTTCATCCAATTCGGATTATAATTGCGCCCTCGCGAGGCTCAAGAAGTCAAGATCCAGCATCAGTTTATGTGACAACTATATCAGATTATGAACTGATTTGGACTATGCTTGGCACAGTTGTTGAAAGTCAAAGAAAAACACTTCATGTTAAATATCAGCCAATTCGGGTTATAATTGCACACTCTAGCGGCTCAAGAAGGCAAGATCCGAGATTGGTTTATATGGCAGCTGTATCAGATTGTGAACCGATTAAAACCATACTTGGCAAAGTTATTAGATGTCATAACATAACACTTCATGCAAAATTTCGCCCAAATCGGATAATAATTGTTCCCTCTAGTGGCTCAAGATCCGAAATCGGTTCAACCGATTTGAACCATACTTGCACAGTTATTTGAAGTCAGTAATAGGAAGCATTCGTGCAAAATATCAATCGTGTAGCTTTCTTTCTTCGAAAGTACAACAGGGCGGATGGAAGGACAGGGCTAAATGGATTTAGAACGCCAAGCGATCAAGAATTTGTACACTTTGTTGGTTTTCAGATCAATATTTCGATGTATTGCAGACGCAATGACAAAATTAGTATACCCCCCACCTATGATGGAGGGTATAACAGGATAATTAATAAAGGGTGATTTTTTTGAGGTTACGATTTTCATGCACTAGTATTTGACAGATCACGTGGGATTTCAGACATGGTGTCAAAGAGAAAGATGCTCAGTATGCTTTGACATTTCATCATGAATAGACTTACTAACGAGCAACGCTTGCAAATCATTGAATTTTATTACCAAAATCAGTGTTCGGTTCGAAATGTGTTTCGCGCTTTACGTCCGATTTATGGTCTACATAATCGACCAAGTGAGCAAACAATTAATGCGATTGTGACCAAGTTTCGCACTCAGTTTACTTTATTGAACATTAAACCAACCACACGAATGCGTACAGTGCGTACAGAAGAGAATATTGCGTCTGTTTCTGAGAGTGTTGCTGAAGACCGTGAAATGTCGATTCGTCGCCGTTCGCAGCAATTGGGTTTGTGTTATTCGACCACATGGAAGATTTTACGCAAAGATCTTGGTGTAAAACCGTATAAAATACAGCTTGTGCAAGAACTGAAGCCGAACGATCTGCCACAACGTCGAATTTTCAGTGAATGGGCCCTAGAAAAGTTGGCAGAAAATCCGCTTTTTTATCGACAAATTTTGTTCAGCGATGAGGCTCATTTCTGGTTGAATGGCTACGTAAATAAGCAAAATTGCCGCATTTGGAGTGAAGAGCAACCAGAAGCCGTTCAAGAACTGCCCATGCATCCCGAAAAATGCACTGTTTGGTGTGGTTTGTACGCTGGTGGAATCATTGGACCGTATTTTTTCAAAGATGCTGTTGGACGCAACGTTACGGTGAATGGCGATCGCTATCGTTCGATGCTAACAAACTTTTTGTTGCCAAAAATGGAAGAACTGAACTTGGTTGACATGTGGTTTCAACAAGATGGCGCTACATGCCACACAGCTCGCGATTCTATGGCCATTTTGAGGGAAAACTTCGGAGAACAATTCATCTCAAGATCATGCGATTTGACGCCTTTAGACTATTTTTTGTGGGGCTACGTCAAGTCTAAAGTCTACAGAAATAAGCCAGCAACTATTCCAGCTTTGGAAGACAACATTTCCGAAGAAATTCGGGCTATTCCGGCCGAAATGCTCGAAAAAGTTGCCCAAAATTGGACTTTCCGAATGGACCACCTAAGACGCAGCCGCGGTCAACATTTAAATGAAATTATCTTCAAAAAGTAAATGTCATGGACCAATCTAACGTTTCAAATAAAGAACCGATGAGATTTTGCAAATTTTATGCGTTTTTTTTAAAAAAAAAGTTATCAAGCTCTTAACAAATCACTCTTTATATCCATGCTGGTGAGTATCGAAAGTTCGGCACGGCCGAACTAAATACTTTTTTACTTGTTTGAAATCGCTTTTTATTCCAATGCCTTCATATAAATAATTTTCATGCAAAAATGTTTAAAGACATTTACAGCAAATATCGATTAAAGACAACCGCAACCACGAAATGTCTACTTACCCTAGTCTACAAAAGGTCGTTTACATATTTCTTCCAACGGAACTGAACAAATACAATTTCAATACATACAACCTACTAACTTACATGCATACATATCTATCGTCATCTTTTCCTGGCTATACTAAAGAAAAATTATGAAAGAAAACTTAAATTCCGGTCAAATTCAACCCAAGCAAGCCATGGACATTGCCAGTAGACAAGAAGCAGAGAGAAGAAAAAAAAACTGAAATACCCCAGAATATATTACAATGGCCTCTTTGTTTGGCTCAATGATGTTTATTTGCCTGTTGTTTTTCCCTACCTACTGTCCTCGACTACTAGTCTTGCGAATGTTTATAAAATGTCTGAAAAGCACGCATTCAAAATAACACCACCGCGGAACAAGAACAAAACACACCTTTATGGCGTGCGGCAAAATTTGCAAAAGAAAATGACAATTTCCAGAGTGGCTGTTGGGTGGTGGGCAAAGGAATAGACTCAAAAGTACAGACCACGCCACTTTTTCACACCCACACAGAACCGCATGATGGTTAAAGAGATCATAACGGTTAGGAATAAATGCGTTCAAATCGAAAAGAGTTTGTCATTGTTCAGGGTATCAATGCTGTAAAGAAAAAAAGAAAAGCTCGCCGAATCCTTTAAAGATAACTAACAATGGATTGCTTATGCCTTTAAGCCTTTGAGCCTTATTGATAGATTATTTAAGCCTTTGCGAACAGCAAAGATAATGAAGAGATTTTAAACAAGTAAAAAGTTTGTCAAGTTTGGCCGTGCCGAACTTTGGACACTCACCACCATGAATAAAGGGTGATTTTTTTGAGGTTAGGATTTTCATGCATTAGTATTTGACAGATCACGTGGGATTTCAGACATGGTGTCAAAGAGAAAGATGCTCAGTATGCTTTGACATTTCATCATGAATAGACTTACTAACGAGCAACGCTTGCAAATCATTTTCAGTGAATGGGCCCTAGAAAAGTTGGCAGAAAATCCGCTTTTTTATCGACAAATTTTGTTCAGCGATGAGGCTCATTTCTGGTTGAATGGCTACGTAAATAAGCAAAATTGCCGCATTTGGAGTGAAGAGCAACCAGAAGCCGTTCAAGAACTGCCCATGCATCCCGAAAAATGCACTGTTTGGTGTGGTTTGTACGCTGGTGGAATCATTGGACCGTATTTTTTCAAAGATGCTGTTGGACGCAACGTTACGGTGAATGAACACATTTCGAACCGAACACTGATTTTGGTAATAAAATTCAATGATTTGCAAGCGTTGCTCGTTAGTAAGTCTATTCATGATGAAATGTCAAAGCATACTGAGCATCTTTCTCTTTGACACCATGTCTGAAATCCCACGTGATCTGTCAAATACTAATGCATGAAAATCCTAACCTCAAAAAAATCACCCTTTATATTAATCATCCTATTTTATTATAACTCCACTACCACATCCATAGTTATATCTAAATATGAGCTGCTCTGGATCATATTTAATTCAGGTCCCGAGAACTCTTATTTAAGTCACAGTTTCAGCGAAATCAGGCAATAAATCCGATCTGACCCATATGTGGGTCAGATGTAAGTAGGCTTAAAACAACTGACTATTTCAAATTTCAGCGAAATCGGGTTATAAATGGAAGAGTTTTGGCCTTGAGAACCTTAATCAGCAGATCGGTCTATGCAAATGCAAATTTTGCCCATGAACATTTCACTAGGAAACAGGGGCAAACTTCGCACATATCAATGAGTGCAGTCCGATTCAAGTTTAAGCTCAATGATAAGGTACCTCCTTTTTTAGCCGAGTCCGAACGGCGTGCCGCAGTGCGACACCTCTTTGGAGAGAAGTTTTACATGGCATAGTACCTCACAAATGTTGCCAGCGTTAGGAGGGGAAAACCAACGCTGAAAATTTTTTGTAATGATCTCGCCAGGATTCGAACTAAGGCGTTCAGCGTCATAGGCGAAAATGCTAACCTCTGCGCTACGGTGACCTCCAGATCGGTCTATATGACAGCTATATCTAAATATAGTCCCTTCTGAACCATATTTGGACCGGATGTTGGGAGGCTTAAAGCAACTTACTGATTCAAATTCGGGTAATAAATAAAGCTTTTATGGGCTTTAGACCCTTAATCGGCAGTTCGGTCTATATAGCAGCTATTGTAAAGGGTGATTTTTTTGAGGTTAGGATTTTCATGCATTAGTATTTGACAGATCACGTGGGATTTCAGACATGGTGTCAAAGAGAAAGATGCTCAGTATGCTTTGACATTTCATCATGAATAGACTTACTAACGAGCAACGCTTGCAAATCATTGAATTTTATTACCAAAATCAGTGTTCGGTTCGAAATGTGTTCATTCACCGTAACTATCTATCTATTTAAATATGGTCCGATTTGGACCGTTCAAGAACTTAACCTAAAACATACGTATCCGTGGACATACGGAAAGACACTCGGACATCATGTCGATATGGGGCTCAAATGAAAGGTATTCGGGAATAGAATGCGAATCTGGCATATAAAATCAGATCGAAGTATAGGGTATCACCCTACCCCCCAAAAAACCCCTCAAATGGGCATATGACCCATCATGACTATATGGGACTCAATTTGTTTTTTTTTTTTTGTTTCGTAGAATCAACAAGTAAAACCGTGCTAAGTTCGGCCGGGCCGAATCTTATATACCCTCCACCATGGATCGCATTTGTCGGTGTTTTTTTTTCGCCCCAGCATCTCTTCTTAGGCAAAAAAGGATATAAGAAAAGATTTGCTTTGCTATTAGAGCGATATCAAGATATGGTCCGGTTTGGACCACAATTAAATTATATGTTGGAGACCTGTGTCTCCAACATTCCAACCTGTGTTGGAATATCAGCCAATTCGAATTAGAATTGTGCCCTTTGGGGGCTCAAGAAGTAAAATAGAGAGATCGATTTATATGGGAGCTGTATCGGGCTATAGACTGATTCAGACCATAATAAACACGTATGTTAATGGTCATGAGAGAATCCGTCGTACAAAATTTCAGGCAAATCGGATAATAATTGCGACCTCTACAGGCTCAAGAAGTCAAGATGCCAGATCGGTTTATATGGCAGCTATATCAGGTTATGAACCGATTTGAACCATACTTGGCATAGTTGTTGGATATCATAACAAAACACGTCGTGCCAAAATTCATTCAAATCGAATAAGAATTGCGCCCACTAGAGGCTCAAGAAGTCAAGACCCAAGATCGGTTTATATGGAAGCTATATCAGGTTATGGACCGATTTGAACCATACTTGGCACAGTTGTTGGATATAATAACAAAACACGTCGTGCAAAATTTCATTCTGATCGGATAAGAATTGCGCACTCTAGAGGCTCAAGAAGTCAAGACCCAAGATCGGTTTATATGGCAGCTATATCAGGTTATGGACCGATTTGAATCATACTCGTCACAGTTGTTGTATATCACAACAAAACATGTCGTGCCAAAATTCATTCAAATCGAATAAGAATTGCGCCCTCTAGAGGCTCAAGAAATCAAGACCCAAGATCGCTTTATATGACAGCTATATCAAAACATGGACCGATATGGCCCATTTACAAAACCAACTGACCTACACTAATAAGAAGTATTTGTGCGAAATTTCAAGCGGCTAGCTTTACTCCTTCGGAAGTTAGCGTGCTTTCGACAGACAGACGGACGGACAGACAGACGGACGGACGGACAGACGGACGGACATGGCTAGATCGACATAAAATGTCACAACGATCAAGAATATATATACTTTATGGGGTCTCAGACGAATATTTCGAGTAGTTACAAACAGAATGACGAAATTAGTATACCCCCCATCTTATGGTGGAGGGTATAAAAACGGATGAACTGATTTTCTTAAAATTTTTACAGATTGTGTAAGTTTGTCTGGAAGGAAACATAGGCTATATAATTTTTATACCCTCCACCATAAGATGGGGGGTATACTAATTTCGTCATTCTGTTTGTAACTACTCGAAATATTCGTCTCAGACCCCATAAAGTATATATATTCTTGATCGTTGTGACATTTTATGTCGATCTAGCCATGTCCGTCCGTCTGTCCGTCCGTCCGTCTGTCTGTCCGTCCGTCTGTCTGTCGAAAGCACGCTAACTTCCGAAGGAGTAAAGCTAGCCGCTTGAAATTTCGCACAAATACTTCTTATTAGTGTAGGTCGGTTGGTATTGTAAATGGGCCATATCGGTCCATGTTTTGATATAGCTGCCATATAAACCGATCTTGGGTCTTGATTTCTTGAGCCTCTAGGGGGCGCAATTCTTATCCAATTTGAATGAAATTTTGCACGACGTGTTTTGTTATAATATCCAATAACTGTGCCGAGTATGGTTCAAATCGGTCCATAACCTGATATAGCTGCCATATATACCGATCTTGGGTCTTGACATCTTGAGCCTCTAGAGTGTGCAATTCTTGTCCTATTGGAATGAAATTTTGCACGACGTGTTTTGTTATAATATCCAACAACTGCGCCAAGTATGGTTCAAATCAGTTCATAACCTGATATAGCTGTCATATAAACCGATCTGGGATCTTGACTTCTTGAGCCTCTAGAGTGTGCAATTCTTATCCGATTGAAATGAAATTTTGCACGACGTGTTTTGTTATTATATTCAACAACTGTGCCAAGTATGGTTCAAATCGGCCTATAACCTGATATAGCTGCCATATAAACCGATCTTGGGTCTTGACTTCCTGAGCCTCTAGAGGGCGCAATTCCTATCCGATTTGGCTGAAATTTTGCATGACGTATTTTATTTTTACTTTTAACCACTATGTCAAATAAAATACAAGTCGGTTCATAACCTGATATAGCTGCCATATAAACCGATCTTGGGTCTTGACTTCTTGAGCCTCTAGAGGGCGCAATTCTTATCCGAATGGAATGAATTTTTGCACGAAATATTTCGTTATGATATCCAACAACTGTGCCAAGTATGGTTTAAATCGGTCGATAACCTGATATAGCTGACATATAAACCGATCTGGGGTCTTGACTTCTTGAGCCTCTAGAGGGCACAATTCTTATCCGATTTGAATGAATTTTGGCACGAAGTATTTCGTTATGATATCCAACAACTGTGTCAAATAAGGTTCAAATCGGTTCATAACCTGATATAGCTGCCATATTAACCGATCTGGGATCTTGACTTCTTGACCCCTAGAGGTCGCAATTATTATCCGATATGCCTGAAATTTTGTACGACGGATCCTCTCATGACCATCAACAAACGTGTTTATTATGGTCTGAATCGGTCTATAGCCCGATACAGATCCCATAAAAATCGTTCTCTCTATTTTACTTCGTGAGCCCCAATGGGCGCAATTCTTATACGAATTGGCTGAAATTTTACACAGGTCTCCAACATATAATTTAATTATCGTTTTATAGCAGAGCAACTCTTTTCTTATATCCTTTTTTGCCTAAGAAGAGATGCCGGGAAAAGAACTCGACAAATGCGATCCATGGTGGAGGGTATATAAGATTCGGCCCGGCCGAACTTAGCACGCTTTTACTTGTTAGATATAAGATGGGGGTGGTCTCGACCCCTTACCCCAAAAACCCCTTCCACAACGAAAAGTGGATCGATATGCACAATATGGGTATCAAATAAAAGGTATTAGAGACAAGAAAACGAATATCGTATTAAAGTTTGGGTCCAAGTACCCAGCGGGCCGCCCCAACCCAATAACGCCTCTAAACAGATATATTCGACGTTCATGCCAATATAGGTCTCAAATAAAAGGTATTCGCAAGTAGATTACAAATAAGGTATACAAAATTAGATCTAAGTAATGGGAGGTTGCCCCATCCCCAAATGGTAATTTTAGCCGAGCATGGCTATATGGGACTCAAATGAATGGTATTTGGGAGTAGATTACGAATATGAAATTAAAATTTGCGTTCAAGTCTATGTGGCGCTTTTCCTTTTCCAAAAATAAGTCAAATAAGTTGATCGACCCATTATGACAATATGGGACTCAAATGAAAGGTATTTGAGAATAAAACAAGTAAAAGCGTGCTAAGTTCGGCCGGGCCGAATCTTGGGAACCCAACACCATGGATTCTGCTAAGAATGTATACAAAATAAATTAATTTGAAGGGCTTAAATTTTAATGAATGCTGAACATAGTAGAAGTAATATTGCAATATTTCAGTTCATTCGGATAAGAATTGCGCCTTGTAGGGGCTCAAGAAGCAAAATCGGGAGATAGGTTTATATGGGAGCTGTATTAAGCTATTGATCGATTCAGACCATATTAAACACGTATGTTGAAGGTCATGAGAGAAGCCGTTGTACAAAATTTCAGCCAAATCGGATGAGAATTGCGCCCTATCAAGGTTCAAGAAGTCAAGACCCAGATCGGTTTATATGGCAGCTATATCAGGTTACATACCGATTTAAGCCATACTTAGCACAGTTATTGAAAGTCATAACGAAACCCCTCATGCAAAATTCCAGCCAAATCGGATAAGAATTGCGCCCACTAGAGGCTCAAGAAGTCAAGACCCAAGATCGGTTTATATGGCAGCTATATCAGGTTATGGACCGATTTGAATCATACTCGGCACAGTTGTTGTATATCACAACAAAACACTAAGTGCAAAATTTCAATAAAATCGGATAAGAATTGCGGACTCTAGAGGCTCAAGAAGTCAAGGCCCAAGATCGGTTTATATGGCAGCTATATCAAAACATTGACCGATATGGCTCATTTACAATACCAACCGACCTACACTAATAAGAAGTATTTGTGCAAAATTTCAAGCTGCTAGCTTTACTCCTTCGTAAGTTAGCGTGCTTTCGACAGACAGACGGACGGACGGACATGGCTACATCGTCATAAAATGTCGCGACGATCAAGAATATATATACTTTATGGGGTCTCAGACGAATATTTCGAGTAGTTACAAACAGAATGACGAAATTAGTATACCCCCCATCCTATGGTGGAGGGTATAATAAAAACGAAATTAACTAACTCAGCAAGTATGTATTTCAGCCGGACTTCATACCGTAAAGCAACAAAGTAAAGGCGATAGCGATTTTGCCAAAGAAATTGCAACTTTATCATTGCAATTAGATCAATCATTTATAGCAAACGGTTTAATGCCTAAGGGCAGCCCAGTTTCCAACAGTAGGAGACGCTATCACAAAATTTCTTGAGTTAAGTTCGGAAAGTTCAGGAAATTCACAAGTAAATTACATCAACAAATTTAGAAATCCCAGCGTAAGGTATAGGGGTTGTGGCAACAGATTATATCGTGGACAAAGAAGCTCTTCGAACCGGAATACACGGCGTAACGACAATCACTCTGGTAACACAAATTAACATGGACAGACGGACAGACAGACGGACTTAGCTAAATCGAATCAGAAAGTGATTCTGAGTCGATCAGTATACTTATCAATGGGTCTATCTCTCTTCCTTCTGGGTGTTAAAAGCAAATTCACTAACTTATTGTATAATACCCTGTACCACAGTAGTGGTGTAGGGTATAGTGAAAGATAAGATAGGATATAAACATTTCTGAAATATTTATGACATTTGGGAACTTTTTTATTTTTTACCGTTTGAAAACAATAACAAGTAAGAAGGCGTTAAGTTCGGCCGGGCCGAACTTTGGATACCCACCACCTCGGGTATATATGTGAACCACATTTCGTCAAAATCCAGTAAAAAATGCATACCTTATGCCCCATAGCAGCTCTATAGATATCATCCGATTTAGACCAAATGCTTATAAGTACAAGTCATTGTTCAACCGAGAGATCGGTCTATATGGCAGCTATATCCAAATCTGGACCGATCTGGACCACATTGACGAAGAATGTTGAAGGGCCTAACACAAGTCATTGTCCCAAATTTCGGCGACATCGGACAATAAATGCGCTTTTTATGGGCCCAAAACCTTAAATCGAGAGATCGGTCTATATGGCAGCTATATCCAAATCTGAACCGATCTAGGCCAAATTGAGGAAGGATGTCGAAGGGCTCAACGCAACTCGCTGTCCCAAATTTCAGCAAAATCGGATAATAAATGTGGCTTTTATGGGCCAAAGACCATAAATCGGAGGATCGGTCTATATGGCAGCTATATCCAAATTTGGACCGATCTGGACCAAATTGACGAAGGATGTCGAAGGGCTCAACACAACTCACTGTCCCAAATTTCAGCAAAATCGGATAATAAATGTGGCTTTTATGGGCCTAAGACCCTAAATCTGAGGATCGGTCTATATGGCAGCTATATCCAAATTTGGAACGATCTGAGCCAAATTGACGAAGGATGTTGAAGGGCCCAACGCAACTCACTGTCCCAAATTTCAGCAAAATCGGATAATAAATGTGGCTTTTATGGGCCTAAGACCCTAAATCGGAGGATCGGTCTATATAGGGGCTATATCAAGATATAGTCCGATATAGCCTATCTTCGAACTTAACCTGCTTATGGACAAAAAAAGAATCTGTCTGTTGAAATCACGCTACAGTCTTTAACAATAGAGATATTAAGCTGAAATTTTGCACAGATTCTTTTTTTGTCCATAAGCTGATTAAGTTCGAAGATGGGCTATATCGGACTATATCTTGATATAGCCCCCATATAGACCGATCCACCGATTTAGGGTCTTAGCCCCATAAAAGCCACATTCATTATCCGATTTTGTTGAAATTTGGGGCAGTGAGTTGTGTTGGGCCCTTCGACATCCTTCGTCAATTTGGCTTAGATCGGTCCAGATTTGGATATAGCTGCCATATAGACCGATCCTCCGATTTAGGGTCTAAGGCCCATAAAAGCCACATTTATTATCCGATTTTGCTGAAATTTGGGACAGTGAGTTGCGTTGGGCCCTTCGACTTCCTTCGTTAAATTAGCCCAGATCGGTTCAGATTTGGATATAGACCGATCCTCCGGTTAAGGGTCTTAGGCCCACAAAAGCCACATTTATTATCCGATTTTGATGAAATTCGGGACAGTGAATTGTGTATCCTTTTTGTTCGACATCCTTTGTTAATTTGGCTCAGATCGGTCCATATTTGGATATAGCTGCCATATAGATGGATCCTCCGATTTATGGTGTAAGGCCCATAAAAGCCACATTCATTATCCGATTTTGCTGAAATTTGGGACAGTGAGTTGTGTTAGGCCCTTTGACATATTTCTTCAATTTGGTCCAGATCGCTTCAGATTTAGATATAGCTGCCATATAGACCGATTTCTTGTTTTATGGTTTGGGGCCCATAAAATGCTCATTTATTGTCCGATGTCGCCGAAATTTGGAACAGTGAGTTAAGTTAAGCCCCTTGACATACTTTTGCAATATCGCACAGATCGGTCCAGATTTGGATATAGCTGTCATATAGACCGATATATAGGTTTTAGGTTTTGGGGCCATAAAAGACGCATTTATTGTCCGATGTCGCTGAAATTTGGCACAGTGAGATTGGTTAGGCTCTTCGACGTCCTTCTTAAATTTTGCCCAGATTGGTCCAGATTTGAATATAGCTGCCATATGGACCGATCTCTCGATTTTAGGTTTTGGGCCCATTAAAGAGGCATTTATTGTCCGATTTCGCCGAAATTTGGGACAGTGCTTTGTGTAAGGCTTTTCGACATGTTTATGCAACTTGGCCCAAATCGTTTCAGATTTGGATATAGCTGCCATGTAGACCAATATCTCGATTTAAAGTTTTGGCCCCATAAAAGGCGCATTTATAATCCGATTTCACTGAAATTCGACACAGCGACTTATGTTCGGCTTTTCGACATCCGTGTCGTTTATAGATCGGTATGAGGTATATGAGTATAAGGTATGAAATTTTCACCGAATTTTGATGAAAGGTGGTTTACATATATACCCGAGGTGGTGGGCATCCAAAGTTCGGCCCGGCCGAACTTAACGCCTTTTTACTTGTTGGTATGACTATATTTCAAAATATATTTTTTTTGTAACCCAATATTTAAGTTCCGTTTATTTTTAAACATTAATATTATAATAAATTTTGCGAAACAACACCACATTTCCATATATTTTTCCGCCATTGGAATTCATGTCACATATCCATGCAAAACAATGTGTTAACATGCAAGTAACTTCATAAATTCCAATCAGCCTGACATCTTGTTTGATATCATTGTAAATAATACTTTACGTATGTATATACATTTCTGCATATGTATATCGTAAATATTCTCACAATACCAAGTTTGCGAACAAAATAAAAAGTATTACACACATTGCCACGGCTCTGTAAGGCTTAAGAGACGGAGAAAGAAGAGAAAACATAAAGGCAAGTAATTTTTAGAGGAATAAAAAAAAAACGAAACAAATCATTATATACCCATAAACATACACAGAAGAAAAAAACAAATCGGTTTCAGTCATGAAGTTAACTGATCCAATTAACTTTTTTATTGACACTGCTTCAATCACATAACATAAATAACATAAATAAATTTCAATTAAAACAAGTAAAAAGGCATTAAGTTCTGCCGGGCCGAACTTTGGATACCCACCACCTCGATATATAAAGGGTGATTTTTTTGAGGTTAGGATTTTCATGCATTAGTATTTGACAGATCACGTGGGATTTCAGACATGGTGTCAAAGAGAAAGATGCTCAGTATGCTTTGACATTTCATCATGAATAGACTTACTAACGAGCAACGCTTGCAAATCATTGAATTTTATTACCAAAATCAGTGTTCGGTTCGAAATGTGTTCAAATTTTGACAAATTTTGTTCAGTGATGAGGCTCATTTCTGGTTGAATGGCTACGTAAATAAGCAAAATTGCCGCATTTGGAGTGAAGAGCAACCAGAAGCCGTTCAAGAACTGCCCATGCATCCCGAAAAATGCACTGTTTGGTGTGGTTTGTACGCTGGTGGAATCATTGGACCGTATTTTTTCAAAGATGCTGTTGGACGCAACGTTACGGTGAATGAACACATTTCGAACCGAACACTGATTTTGGTAATAAAATTCAATGATTTGCAAGCGTTGCTCGTTAGTAAGTCTATTCATGATGAAATGTCAAAGCATACTGAGCATCTTTCTCTTTGACACCATGTCTGAAATCCCACGTGATCTGTCAAATACTAATGCATGAAAATCCTAACCTCAAAAAAAATCACCCTTTATGTAAACCACTTTTCGTCATTATCCGGCGAAAAAAGCTTAATTTATTCCCCCATAGCAGCTGTATCGAAATATGGTCCTATTTGGACCAAATTCTCCACGGACATTGAGCGGTTTAATAAGCACAAGTCATTGTTCAATTTTATAGAACAAAATATGGTCTTTTTGTTGCCCAAAAAGTAATTGCGGATTTTTTATAGGAAAGTAAATGCATTTTTAATAAAACTTAGAATGAACTTTAATCAAATGTATAATTGCCATTTTGTTCGACAACCTTTTGCCATCTTCCTGGCAAATTTTGTATTCCACGCTCATAGAACTTCTGGCCTTTATCTGCAAAAAAACTGAACCAAGTGCGATTTTATACAACCTCATCATTGCCGAAAGTTTTAGCATTTAAGGAGTTCTGCAAAGATCCAAATAAATGGTAGTCTGATGGTGCAAGGTCAGGGCTATATGGTGGATGCATCAAAAGTTCCCAGCCAAGCTCACTCAGTTTTTGGCGAGTGACCAAAGATGTGTGCGGTCTAGCGTTGTCCTGGTGGAATATGACACCTTTACGATTGACCAATTCTGGTCGCTTCTCCTTGATGGCTGTATTCAATTTGTCCAATTGTTGACAGTAAACATCCGAATTAATCGTTTGGTTCCTTGGTAGCAGCTCAAAATATACCACACCCTTCCAATCCCACCAAACAGACAGCATAACCTTCTTTTGGTGGATATCAGCCTTTGAAGTGGTTTGAGCTGGTTCACCATGCTTGGACCATGATCGTTTTTGACCAACGTTGTTGTAGACAATCCATTTTTCATCTCCAGTTATGATTCGTTTTAAAAACGAATCGAATTCATTGCGTTTAAGGTGCATATCACAAGCGTTGATTCGGTTTGTGAAATGAATTTCTTTCAATACATGTGGTACCCAAATATTAAGCTTTTTCACCAGTCCAAGACTTTTTATGTGATTATGAACGGTTGATTTTAGTATATTTAACTTCTCTCCCATCTCACGCTCGGTTACATGACGATCCAATTCGATTAATGCTTTGATTTGGTCATCATCAACTTCATTTGGCCGATCTGAACGTGGCTCATCTTTAAGTGAAAAATCTCCAGAACGGAATTTGCGAAACCAATTTTGACAATGTCAGGGATGTCGAAGGACCTAACACAACTTACTGTCCAAATTTCGGCGACATCGGACAATAAATGAGCCTTTTACGAGTCCAAAATCTTAAAACGAGAGATCGGTCTATATGGCAGCTATATCCAAATCTGGACCGATCTGAGCCAAATTGAAGAAGAATGTCGATGAGCCTAACACAACTCACTGCGCCAAATTTCTTCATCGTCTCGACGTTCTGAGTCGACCTAGTCATGTCCGTCCGTCTGTCGCTTGAAATGTTGTGGTTGGGGATTGCAAATAACTCCCATATAATGACGTTCCGAATCGGTCTATAACCTTATATAGCTCCCATATAAACCGATCTCCCGATTTGACTTCTTGAGCCCCTAGAAGCCTCACTTTTGATCCGATTTGGCTGAAATTATGCATGCGGTGTTCTGTTATGACTCTCAACAACTAAGCCAAGTACGGTCCGAATCGGTCTATAACCTAATATACCTCCCATATAAACCCATCTCCCAATTTGAGTTCTTGAGCCCCTAGAAGCCTCCATTTTTATCAAATTTAGCTGAAATTTTGCATACAGTGTCCTGACTCCCAACAACTGTGCCAAGTACATTCTAAATCGGTCGAAAACATGATATAGCGCCCATATAAATCGATCGCCTGCGATTTTTATCCGATTTGACTGAAATTTTATGTAATGACTCTCAACAACTGTGCTCCCATATTTGAGCAGAATCCATGGTGGTGGGTTCCCCAGATTCGGAGCGGCCGAACTTAGCTCACTTTTCCTTGTTCCTGTATAAATTATTAGCAGGCACATAGTCCTTTCATCACTCTTGACTACAACCAACCATGACCATAATTTTGTAAACGCCATATTTTTATACCCACCACCGAAGGATGGGGGTATATTCATTTTGTCATTCCGTTTGCAACACATCGAAATATCCATTTCCGACCCTATAAAGTATATATATTCTTGATCAGCGTAAAAATCTAAGACGATCTAGACATGTCCGTCCGTCTGTCCGTCTGCCTGTTGAAATCACGCTACAGTCTTCAAAGTTCGAAGATGGGCCAAATCGGACTATATCTAGATATAGCCCCCATATAGACCGATCCGCCGATTTAGGGTCTTAGGCCCATAAAAGCCACATTTATTATCCAATTTTGCTGAAATTCGGGACAGTGAGTTGTCTTAGGCCCTTCGACATCCTTCGCCAATTTGGCCCAGATCAGTCCGGATTTGGATATAGCTGCCATATTGACCGATCCTCCGATTTAGGGTCTTGGACCCATAAAAGCCACATTTATTATCCGATTTTGCTGAAATTTGGGACAGTGAGTTATGTTAGGCCCCTCGACATCCTTCGTAAATTTGGCCCAGATCGGTCCAGATTTGCATATAGCTGCCATATAGAGCGATCCTCCGATTTAGGGTCTTCAGCCCATAAAAGCCACATTTATTATCCGATTTTGCTGAAATTTGGGACAGTGAGTTGTCTTAGGCCCTTGGACATCCTTCATTAACTTGGCTCAGATCGGTCCAGATTTGGATATAGCTGTCATATAGACCGATCCTCCGATTTAGGGTCTTGGACCCATAAAAGCCACATTTGTTATCCAATTTTGCTGAAATTTGGGACAGTGAGTTGTGTTCGGGCCTTCGACATCCTTCTTCAATTTGGCCCTAATCGGTTCAAATTTGGATATAGCTGCCATATAGACCGATTTCTCGATTTACGGTTTTGGGCCCATAAAAGGCGCATTTATTGTCCGATTTTGCAAAAATTTGGGACAGTGAGTTGTGTTAGACTCTTCGACATCCTCTTTAATTTGGCTCATATCGGTCCGGATTTAGATATAGCTGCCATATAGGCCGATCTCTCGATTTAAGATCTTGGACCCATAGTGGAAGCATTTATTGTCCGATGGCGCTGAAATTTGGGATAGTGAGTTAAGTTAGGCACCTCGACATCTCTCTGCAATATGGCCCAGCTCAGTCCAGATTTGGATATAGCTGCCATTTAGACCGATCTCTCGATTTAAGATTTTGGACCCATAAAGGGCGCATTTATTGTCCGATGTCGCTGAAATTTGAGATAGTGAGTTAAGTTAGGCACCTCGACATCTATCTGCAATATGGCCCAGATCGGTCCTGATTTGGATATAGCTGCCATATAGACCGATCTCTCGATTTAAGGTTTTGGACCCATAAAGAGCGCATTTATTGTCCGATGTCGCTGAAATTTGGGATAATGACTTTTGTTAGGCTTTTCGACATCCGTGTCGTACAATATATGGTTCAGATCGATCTATATTTAGATATGGCTACCAAAAAAACCAATATTTTGTTCTACAAAATTGAACAATGACTTGTACTTATTAGACCACGCAATATCCGTGTCGAATTTGGCCCAAATTGGACCATATTTCAATATAGCTGCTATGGGGGCATAAATTATTCATTTTTCACCAGATTATGACGAAAGGTGGTTTACATATATACCCGAGGTGGTGGGTATCCAAATTTCGGCCTAGCCGAACTTAATGCCTTTTTACTTGTTTTGCCTCAATTTAAATCAAATTTTAAAAATATATTCAGTAGAAATCCTCATATTGAACAATATCTGATTTCGCAGAAATTTTAAAAGGTGAGTTGATTAAGGCCTTCCGATATTCGATTCAAACATGGTTCAGATCGGTCTTTATATAATATAGAGCGATCTGCCGATTAAGGGTCTTGAGATCATAAAAGCTGTATTTATAGTCCGATTTCGCTAAAATCCAGATCGGACAATATTTAGATATAGCTGGCATCGATCTAGCGATTGAGTTTCTTTAGCCCAAAAGCCGCAATTATTATCCGATTTCGCTAAAATTTGAATCAGTGAGTTGTTTTGAAACCTCCCGACATCTGATTCGGACCATATTTAGACATAGCTGTCATATAGAACGATCTGCCCATTAAAGGTCTTAATAGTGAGTTGATTAAAGCCTCCAGATATCCGACTCAAATATGTTTCAGATCGGTCTATATTCAGACTAAGCTGCCATATAGACCGACCTTCCAACTTGGGATCTTAATCCCATATAAAGCGAATTTGTTGTCCGATTTCGCTGAAATTGTGACTTGTATAAGAGTAGTCGGTACCGGAATCAACGATGATCCAGGACAGGCCCCATTTGCATATTACTATGGATATGGTAGTGGAGTTCTTATAAAAGAGGATGGTTAATTTATCCATGGTTATCCAAAGTTAGGCACGACCGAATTTAAAAGTTTTTTTAATTTTTTTTAAATTATAAGTTAGATATAAATTTAATTTTATTTTTTACTAGCTGGAAAGGGCCCGCTCCGCTGCGTCCTATTTCACGCTCATATTTTAACTGAGCCCTATATTGGCACAGTCTGGAACGGCCCCAATTTGGATATCATATTGGTGCTCTACTGTCAAATTTCTTTCATTTAAGTCTAATATTGCTATGGTCGGTGAGAATGTCCGGTATGGTGGTGTTTTCGGGGGTGAGGTGGACCCCTCCTGTATCAGATTCATGCTCTAGTCTCAAATACCTTTGATTTGAGCATTACATTGTTATTATTGCTCTATATTTCTACTTGGCGGGCTTTGGAGCTGGAACGGCCGCCCTAGACATCCCACCTTAAATACCAAATTTCTGTTTTCAAGTTATTACAAACAAACAAAATTTCGCTTAAATCGCGTCCTTGAATCCTTATATAAACATTAGATTCGAACTCTAGTGTAATAGACCTTTCGTTAAATTCCCATATTATCCCGATCGAATTATACGTCTATTGATGGGTGTTTAGTGGATGAGACGGTCCCAGACTCTGTTCCCGTTTAGCCGTTTTTATACCCACCACCATAGGATGGAGGTATACTAGAATAGTCATTCCGTTTGCAACACCTCGATATATTGATCTGCAACCCCATAATGTATATATATTCTGGATCGACCTCTCGACATTCTGATTCGATCAAGCCATGTCCGTCCGTCCGTCTGTCGAAATCACGGTAGCGGTCGAACGCGTAAAGCTAAGACGCTTGAAATTTTGCATAGATACTTAATATTGATGTAGGCCGTTGGGGATTGCAAATGGGCCATATCGGTTCAGATTTGGATATAGCTCCCATTTAAACCGATCTCCCGATTTGACTTCTTGAGCCCCTGGAAGCCGCAATTTTTGTCCGCTTTGGCTGAAATTGAACATGAAGTGTTTTGTTATGACTTTCAACAACTGTGCCAAACACGGTTCAAATCGGTGTATAACCTGATATAGCTCCCATATAAACCGATCTCCCGATTTGACTTCTTAAGCCGATTTGGCTTACATTTTGCATGCTGTGTTCTATTACGACTTCCAACAACTGGACCAAATACGGCTAAAATCAGTCTATAACCTGATATAGCTCCATTGTAAATCGGTCTCTCGATCATCGGTGTTCGGTTCCTAGAAACTTTATTTTTGCTGGTTTGGCAGAAGTTTGGTTTGTAGAATAAAATTATGCCCTCCAATTAAATTTATTTTGCATAAATTGTTAACAGAATCCATGGTGTTGGGTCTCCAAGATTCGGCCCGGCATAACTTGGTACGTTTTTACTTGTTTTATAATACCTTTGTTATTTAATTTTTAATCTTCTTCTGTAGCATTTGATTAGCTTCAGGGTACACAAGGTCGTATGATGATTTTTATAAAATGATTATCATTTATACGCACCCTAGTACCCATACATAAAGACTTAAAAGACCTTTGTCGTGCTGTAAGCGACAATTTCTTTCGCATAACCTTTTTTTACCTTCATTCAAATCAAATTTTAGAAACACATTCAGTAGACATTCTCATATTGTACAATATCTCCTACTGAATGTTGTTACTACAAATTGTTTCCATATGTTTTCGTTAAAAATTCATAGAATTCCAGACGAACTTCAACAGCAGACAAGCTCTAGGCCCATGTCACATACGTACACATTGTCCCACACACACGCACTACACATCAATAGGCCCTTAAGCCATAATGGAAAATGCCAATAGAAATCTCATAAAGAACAAGAACACGCAAAAGATGTCTGTAGGGTTTTCTAGGTATTGGTGTAAACTTACTGTTACTCTTCGGTTATACCTAATGGAGTAGTTGCCGAAAAGGCATGTAAAGTAGGGTGGAAACAATCTAATATAGTCACTAGATTTTAGATCCCATTTTTTCCTTGGAAATTGTGTGTTCAAAAAGAAAGTTATTGCAGAGAATTAAAAAAAAAAATCAAATTTTATGGTTTTTGTGCCTTTTTAAGTCATTCCAAATACTAAATAGCTTAATATGATTCACTTTACAATCTACAACTGCTACACAATTCCCTTACAATATTAACAATTTAAACTCTTGGGTGTATGTCCATAGTGGCATGGGGCGGATTAATATCCACACCCTCTTTTCAACCTAAGCTAACCTCAAACTCTAAAATTCTACATTTTGATTTGTTAAGACCCACCGTAGCAAAGACATTAGCATTTTCGCCGTTGACACTAAGCGCCTGGGTTCGAATATATTTGTTATACCCACCACCGACGGATGGCGGTATATTCATTTTGTCATTCCGTTTGCAACACATCGAAATATCCATTTCCGACCCTATAAAGTATATATATTCTTGATCAGCGTAAAAATCTAAGACGATCTAGACATGTCCGTCCGTCTGTCTGTTGAAATCACGCTACAGTTTTTAAAAATAGAGATATTGAGCTGAAATTTTGCACAGATTCTTTTTTTGTCCATAAGCAGGTTAAGTTCGAAGATGGACTATATCGGACTATATCTTTATATAGCCCCCATATAGACCGATCCTCCGGTTTAGGGTCTTGGGCCCACAAAAGCCACATTTATTATCCGATTTTGATGAAATTCGGGACAGTGAATTGTGTAAGGCCCTTCGACATCCTTCGTCAATTGGGTCAGATCGGTTCAGATTTGGATATAGCTGCCATATAGACCGATCCTCCGATTTAGGGTCTAAGGCCCATAAAAGCCACATTTATTATCCGATTTCACTGAAATTTGGGACAGTGAGTTGCGTTAGGCCCTTCGACATCCTTCGCCAATTTGGCCCAGATCGGTCCGGATTTGGATATAGCTGCTATATAGACCGATCCTCCGATTTAGGGTCTTGGACCCATAAAAGCCACATTTATTATCCGATTTTGATGAAATTCGGGACAGTGAATTGTGTAAGGCCCATCGATATCCTTCATTAAATTGGCTCAGATCGGTTCAAATTTGGATATAGCTGCCATATAGACCGATCCGCCGATTTAGGGTCTTAGGCCCATAAAAGCCACATTTATTATCCGATTTTGCTGAAATTTGGGACAGTGAGTTGTGTAAGGCCCATCGACATCCTTCATTAAATTGGCCCAGATCGGCCCAGATTTGGATATAGCTGCCATATAGACCGATACTCCGGTTTATGGTGTTAGGCCCATAAAAGCCACATTTATTGTCTGATTTTGCTGAAATTTGAGACAGTGAGTTGTGTTAGTCCCTTCGACATATTTCTTCAATTTGGTCCATATCGGTTCAGATTTGGATATAGCTGCCATATGGACCGATTTCTTGATTTATGGTTTTGGGCCCATAAAATTCTCATTTATTATCCAATATCGCCAAAATTTGGGACAGTGAGTTAAGTTAAGCCCCTTGACATACTTCTGCAATATCGCTCAGATCGGTCCAGATTTGGATATAGCTGCCATATAGACCGATATCTAGGTTTTAGGTTTTGGGGCCATAAAAGACGCATTTATTATCCGATGTCGCTGAAATTTGAGACAGTGAGTTTGGCTAGGCTCTGCGACGTCCTTCTTCAATTTTGCTCAGATCGGTCCAGATTTGAATATAGCTGCCATATGGACCGATCTCTCGATTTTAGGTTTTGGGCCCATAAAAGAGGCATTTATTGTCCGATTTCGCCAAAATTTAGGACAGTGCTTTGTGTTAGGCTCTTCGACATTTTTATGCAACTTGGCCCAAAACGGTCCAGTTTTAGATATAGCTGCCATGTAGACCGATATCTCGATTTAAAGTCTTGGCCCCATAAAAGGCGCATTTATAATCCGATTTCACTGAAATTTGACACAGTGACTTATATTAGGCTTTTCGACATCCGTGTCGTATATAGCTCAGATCGGTTTATTTTTAGATATAGCTAGTGTACTTATTAGTATTTGGTCCAAATCGGAACATATTTTGATGAAACTGATATGGGACATAAGGTATGAAATTTTCACCGAATTTTGATGAAAGGAGGTTTACATATATACCCGAGGTGGTGGGTATCCAAAGTTCGGCCCGGCCGAACTTAACGCCTTTTTACTTGTTTGTGTTGTGAGGTAATCTGCCGTGGAAACTTCTCCATTAAAGTGATGTTGCTCTGGAGCAAGCCGTTCGGATTCGCTAATAAAAAGGAGGTCTCCTACCATTGAGTTTGAACTTGTATCGAACAGCACTCCTTGATATGAGAGAAATATCTCAAAGTGCGACAGGGACCGGCTGCAGGAAATCATAAGGGCCCATAACAATAGAAATTATCCCTCATCGGATTGACAAATTTTGCTAATAGATCCTAGCCGGCAGGAGTTTCACTGACAAGCTAACACCATAAACCGGAGGATCGGTCTATATGGCAGCTATATCCAAATCTGAACCGATCTAAGCCAAATTAACGAAGGAAGTCGAAGGGCTCAGCGCAATTCACTGTCCCAAATGTCAGCAAAATCGAATAATAAATGTGGCTTTTATGGGCCTAAGACCAAAAATCGGAGGATCGGTCTATATGACAGCTATATCCAACTCTGGACCGATCTGAGCCAAATTGACGAAGGATGTCGAAGGGCTCAACGCAACTCACTGCCCAAATTTCAACAAAATCAAATAATAAATGTGGCTTTTATGGGCCTTAGACCCTAAATCGGAGGATCGGTCTATATGGCAGCTATATCCAAATCTGGACCGATCTGCGCCAAATTAACGAAAGATGTCGAAGGGTCTTACACAATTCACTGCCCCGAATTTCATCAAAATCGGATAATAAATGTGGCTTTTGTGGGCCTAAGACCCTAAACCGGAGGATCGGTCTATATGGCAGCTATATCCAAATCTGAACCAATCTAAGCCAAATTAACGAAGGAAGTCGAAAGGCCTAACACAACTCACTGTCTCAAATTTCAGCGAAATCGAATAATAAATGTGGCTTTTATGGGCCTTAGACCATAAATCGGAGGATCGGTCTATATGGCAGCTATATCCAAATCTCGACCGATCTGAGCCAACTTGACGAAGGATGTCGAAGGGTCTAGCACAACTCACTGTCCCGAATTTCAGCGAAATCGGATAATAAATGTGGCTTTTATGGGCCTAATAATCGGCGTATCGGTCTATATGGGGGCTATATCAAGATATAGTCCGATATAGCCCATCTTCGAACTTAACTGCTTATGGACAAAAAAAGAATCTGTGCAATTTCAGCTCAATATCTCTATTTTTAAAGACTGTAGCGTGATTTCAACAGACAGACGGACGGACATGTCTAGATCGTCTTAGATTTTTACGCTGATCAAGAATATATATACTTTATAGGGTTGAAATGGATACTTCGATGTGTTGCAAACGGAATGACAAAATGAATATACCCCCATCCATCGGTGGTGAGTATAATAAGTTCCGTTTTCAAACAGTTTAATAGTCCATACTCAGTAGTACAAAACAATTTGTAAGTTTTTATACCCTCCACCATAAGATGGTATGCCCCCCATAATAATATCGTCATTCTGTTTGTAACTACTCGAAATATTCGTCTGAGACCCCATAAAGTATATATATTCTTGATCGTCGCGACATTTTATGTCGATCTAGCCATGTCCGTCCGTCTGTCCGTCCGTCCGTCCGTCCGTCTGTCTGTCGAAAGCACGCTAACTTCTGAAGGAGTAAAGCTAGCCACTTGAAATTTTGCACAAATACTTCTTATTAGTGTAGGTCGGTTGGTATTGTAAATGGGCTATATCGGTCCATGTTTTGATATAGCTGTCATATAAACCGATCTTGGGTCTTGACTGCTTGAGCCTCTAGAAGGCGCACTTCTTATCCGATTTGACTGAAATTTTGTACGTAGTATTTTGTTATGATATCCAATAACTGTGCCAAGTGTGGTTAAAATCGGTTCACAACCTGATATAGCTGCCATATAAACCGATCTTGGGTCTTGACTTCTTGAGCCTCTAGAGTGCGCAATTCTCATCCGATAAGAATGAAATGTTGCACGAAGTGTTTTATTACGATATCCAACAATTGTGCCATGTATGGTTCAAATCGGTTCATAACCTGATATAGCTGTCATATAAACCGATCTTGGGTCTTGACTTCTTGAGCCTCTAGAGGGCGCAATTCTTATCCGATTTGAATGTATTTTTGCACGAAGTATTTTATTATGATATCCAATAACTGTGCCAAGTATGGCGCAAATCGGTACATAACCTGATATAGCTGCCATATAACCCGATCTGGGATCTGACTTCTTGAGCTTCTAGAGGGCGCTGTTAATGTCCAATTTTGTACAGCGGCTCCTCCCATGACCTTCAACATACATGTGAAACATGATCTAAATCGATCTACAGCTTAATACAGCTCCCATATAAACCCATCTCCCGATTTTGCTTCTTGAGCCCCTACAAGGCGCAATTCTTGTCCGAATGAACTGAAATAAATATTAGACAATGACTTCTACAATGACTTTCGTGAGCCTCTAGAGTGCGGAATTCTTATCCGATTGGACTGAAATTTTGCACGATGTGTTTTGTTATAATATCCAACAACTGTGTCAAATAAGGTTCAAATCGGTTCATAACCTGATATAGCTGCCATATAAACCGATCTTGGGTCTTGAGTTCTTGAGCCTCTGGAGGGCGCAATTCTTATCCAATTTGAATGAATTTTGGCACGTAGTATTTTGTTATGATATCCAACAACTGTGCCAAGTATTGTTCACATCGGTCTATAACCTGATATGGCTGCCATATCAACCGATCTTGGGTCTTGACTTCTTGAGCCTCTAGAGTGCGCAATTCTTATCCGATTGGAATGAAATTTTGCACGACGTGTTTTGTTATGATATGCAACAACTGTGCCAAGAATGGTTCGAATCGGTTCATAACCTGATATAGCTGGCATATAAACCAATCTGGGATTTTGACTTCTTGAGCCTCTAGAGGCCACAATTATTATCTGATTTGCCTAAAATTTTGTACGACGGATTCTCTCATGACCATCAACATACGTGTTTATTATGGTCTGAATCGGTCTATAGCCCGATATAGCTCCCATATAAATCGATCTCTCCATTTTACTTCTTGAGCCCCCAAAGGGCGCAATTCTTATTCGAATTGGCTGACATTTTACACAGGTCTCCAACATATAATTTAATTGTAGTCCAATAACGCTATAATAGCAGATCAAATATTTTCTTATATCCTTTTTTGGCTAAGAAGAGATGCCGGGAAAAGAAATCGACAAATGCGATCCATGGTGGAGGGTATATAAGATTCGGCCCGGCCGAACTTAGCACGCTTTTACTAGTTTTTTTCAATTTTTTCATTATTATAAACTAAAATCAATCTGGACCAAATGGCCCATTTGTGATTTCGGCTATCCGTTTAACGTATGGACGAATTTGAGTAGACTGACTTAACCCATTATTGACGATTTGCACTGTCTTAGAAAAATGCTAGCTCGAAAGAGGAAAGAGGTATTATAATGAAATTTGGATGGTGGACGAATAAAACTAGTTAAAAATAATTTTCCTGTCATGTTTTGGGGGAAAACTGGCTTGTCGAAAGTTGGCAATTTTGTGTAGCTAAAAAAACCAAACAAAAAATATTCTCAAAATTCTTAGGAGTGAGTTTTCTGGAAACCATTTAAAAGTCATGTTGCATTTGATGGTTACTATATAAAAACCAGTAAGGAAAGGCAAAAGTTGGGCTAAGTCGACTATATAATACACTACACCTACCCTACAATTATAATTTCGGGCAATAAATATATGTATGTGAAAGCTATATCTAAATCTGAACCGAATTTTTTTTCCAACAGATCGTTTGAAAAATCTAGGACTCTAGCCATGTCCGTCCGTCTATTCGTTCGTCCATTCGTCTGTCCGTCCGTCCGTCTGTCTGTTGAAATCACGCTACACTCTTTACAAATAGAGATATTGAGCAGAAAATTTGCACAAATTCTTTTTTTGTCCATAGGCAGGTTAAGTTCGAAGATGGGCTATATGGGGCTCTTTCTTGATATACCCCCCATATAGACCGATCCACCATAAAAACCGCATTTATTATCCGATTTTGCTGAAAGTGAGTTAGGACAGTGAGTTGTGTTACGCCAGTTGACATCCTTTTCAATTTCACCAAGATCGGTCCAGATTTGGATATCGCTGCCATATAGACCGATCTCTCGATTTAAGGTTTTGGCGCATTTATTGTGCATTAGGAAAAGTACAACCAATAGACAGGGTTGTCGAGTGTAGATGCGTTTTGTCATAAGGGAACATTACGCTGAAATTTTGTCTCCAATTTTTTCTTTAGACAAAATCATTTGGGGGTGGTGGGAGGGGGGGACTACGTCCCTGGCTGTCATATAGACCGATCTCTCGATTTAATGTTTTGTGCCCATAAAAGACGCATTTATTGACCGATTTCGACGAAATTTGCTACAGTGAGTTATGTTGGAGCCTTCCACATCCTTCTTCAATTTGGCCCAGATCGGTTCAGATTTGAATATAGCTGCCATATAGACCGGTCTCTCGATTTAAGGTCTTGGGCCCATTAAAGACGCCTTTATTGTCCCATTTCGCCGAAATTTTGGACGGTGAGTAGTTTTAGGCCCTTCGACAACACTCTTCAATTTGGTTCCCTCTTCTCAGATCGGTTCAGATTTGGATATAGCTGTCATATAGACCAATTTCTCGATTTAAAGTTTTGGCCTCAAAAAAGGCACATTCAAAGTCCGATTTCGCTGAAAAACAGTGACTTGTGTTAGGCTTTTCGACATCCATGTCGTATATCCTTCAGATCGGTCTTTATCGGATATTGCTACCAAAAAGGCCAATATTTTGTTCTACAAAACTGAACAATGACTTGTACTTATTAGACCACTCAATGTTCGTGGCGAATTTGGTCCAAATCGGATCATATTTCGATATAGTTGCTATGGGGGCATAATTTATGCATTTTTCGCCGGGTAAAGACGAAAAGTGGTTTACATATATACCCACCAGCTCGGGTATCCAAAGTTCGGCCCGGATACCCTTTTGCTTTTTTTTTGTTATAAAATTGAGCCTAGGAAATAAAAAGAATTTATTTTCGTGATTTTTCGAACATTTTCCAGCACGAGATCATATTCAATGTTTACTATTCAAAGAATAGCATAGCAAAGAAATATAATTTCTTTTCAATTTTCATACCCACCACCGAAGGATGGGGGTATATTCATTTTGTCATTCCGTTTGCAACACATCGAAATATCCATTTCCGACCCTATAAATATTCTCAATGGAAATGTTATACACTGGAAAAGTTTAGCCAGTTATCTAAAAACTTGCATGTTATATAGAAACCAGTTATTGTCTGAATTTAATATATAAAAGAAAGGAAAAACAAACTCGTAAATCTCTAGTATATACACTATATTTTAATAATGGACAGACGACCGAAGGTCAATGTCAAGAAAATATATACTCAATTTATTCTTTTAGAATGCTATGTTTATATTGCTATATTTATATGAAAACATTAATGAAATTAATAAAGAATACTACTACTACTACTATATGTTCTTGATCAGCGTAAAAATCTAAGACGATCTAGACATGTCCGTCCGTCTGTCCGTCTGTCTGTTGAAATCACGCTACGGTCTTTAAAAATTGAGATATTGAGCAGAAAATTTGCACAAATTCTTTTTTTGTCCATAGGCAGGTTAAGTTCGAAGATGGGCTATATCGGTCTCTATCTTGATGTACCCCCCATATAGACCGATCCACCATAAAAACCGCATTTATTATCCGATTTTGCTGAAAGTGAGTTAGGACAGTGAGTTGTGTTACGCCAGTTGACATCCTTTTCAATTTGACCAAGATCGGTCCAGATTTGGATATCGCTGCCATATAGACCGATCTCTCGATTTAAGGTTTTGGCGCATTTATTGTGCATTAGGAAAAGTACAACCAATAGACAGGGTTGTCGAGTGTAGATGCGTTTTGTCATAAGGGAACATTACGCTGAAATTTTGTCTCCAATTTTTTCTTTAGACAAAATCATTTGGGGGTGGTGGGAGGGGGGGACTACGTCCCTGGCTGTCATATAGACCGATCTCTCGATTTAATGTTTTGTGCCCATAAAAGACGCATTTATTGACCGATTTCGACGAAATTTGCTACAGTGAGTTATGTTGGAGCCTTCCACATCCTTCTTCAATTTGGCCCAGATCGGTTCAGATTTGAATATAGCTGCCATATAGACCGGTCTCTCGATTTAAGGTCTTGGGCCCATTAAAGACGCCTTTATTGTCCCATTTCGCCGAAATTTTGGACGGTGAGTAGTTTTAGGCCCTTCGACAACACTCTTCAATTTGGTTCCCTCTTCTCAGATCGGTTCAGATTTGGATATTGCTGTCATATAGACCAATTTCTCGATTTAAAGTCTTGGCCTCAAAAAAGGCAAATTCATAATCCGATTTCGCTGAAACACAGTGACTTGTGTTAGGCTTTTCGACATCCATGTCGTATATCCTTCCGATCGGTCTTTATTGGATATTGCTACCAAAAAGGCCAATATTTTGTTCTACAAAACTGAACAATGACTTGTACTTATTAGACCACTCAATGTCCGTGGCGAATTTGGTCCAAATCGGACCATATTTCGATGTAGTTGCTATGGGGGCATAATTTATGAATTTTTCGCCGGATAAAGGCGAAAAGTGGTTTACATATATACCCGAGCTGGTGGGTATCCAAAGTTCGGCCCGGATACCCTTTTTGCTTTTTTCTTTGTTATAAATTGGGCCTAGGAAAAAAAAGAATTTATTTTCGTGATTTTTCGAACATTTTCCAGCACGAGATCATATTCAATGTTTACTATTCAAAGAATAGCATAGCAAAGAAATATAATTTCTTTTCAATTTTCATACCCACCACCGAAGGATGGGGGTATATTCATTTTGTCATTCCGTTTGCAACACATCGAAATATCCATTTCCGACCCTATAAAGTATATATATTCTTGATCAGCGTAAAAATCTAAGACGATCTAGACATGTCCGTCCGTCTGTCCGTCTGTCTGTTGAAATCACGCTACGGTCTTTAAAAATTGAGATATTGAGCTGAAATTTTGCACAGATTCTTTTTTTGTCCATAAGCAGGTTAAGTTCGAAAATGGGCTATATCGGACTATATCTTGATATTGCCCCCATATAGACCGATCCGCCGATTTAGGGTCTTAGGCCCATAAAAGCCACATTTATTATCCGATTTTGCTGAAATTTGGGACAGTGAGTTGCGTTGAGCCCTTCGACATCCTTCGCCAATTTGGTCCAGATCGGTCCAAATTTGGATATAGCTGCCATATAGACCGATCCTCCGATTTATGGTCTTAGGCCCATAAAAGCCACATTTTATATCCGATTTTGTTGAAATTTAAGACAGTGGGTTGTGTTAGACCCTTTAACATTCTTCGTCAATTTGGCTCAGATCTGTCCAGATTTGGATATAGCTGTCATATAGACCGATCCTCCGATTTATGGTCTTAGGCCCATAAAAGCCACATTTATTATCCGATTTTGCTGAAATTTGGGACAGTGAGTTGCGTTGAGCCCTTCGACATCCTTCCTCAATTTGGCCCAGATCGGTCCAAATTTGGATATAGCTGCCATATAGACCGATCCTCCGATTTATGGTCTTAGGCCCATAAAAGCCACATTTATTATCCGATTTTACTGAAATTTGGGACAGTGATTTGCCTTAGGCCCTTCGACATCTTTCTTCTATTTGGCCCTGATCGGTTCAGATTTGGATATAGCTGCCATATAGACCGATCTCTCGATTTAAGGTTTTGGGCCCATAAAAAGCGCATTTATTGTCCGATGTCGCCGAAATTTGGGACAGTGGGTTGCATTGGGCCCTTCGATGTTTGTCTTCAATTTGGCTCAATTTAATTGAAAACAATTTTAAAATTAAGTGCTTGGCGTCGACTTTGGACTCGGAGTCGTAAAATTTTCCCGGAGTCGGAGTCAAGTAAACATTGATCGATTCTGCAGCCCTGCTGCCAAGTACGCTTCAAATTGGTATATAACCTGATTTTAGCATTTGTAAAAAATTTTCTTTATGACCAGTTTATAAAAATTTTATTCACTTTCAAAAATACTCCTGGAAAGGAAAATTTAAGGATGTAATTGTGACTGTGATATACAAAAAGAAATTTTGTATGGAAAAATAAAAATTTGTAGCAAGTTTTTACTAAAGCTTATTACCATTGATTTTGCGGTCTTGCAAATTTGAAGTTCATCATGTTGTGGAAGTAAGTAAAAAAATATTTAATACATCGCTTTTTAGTGAGTGTAGAATAAAAGGAGGTATATGAGTCCTTAAAATATGAAAGTGCATTTTAGGGATATTTTTTTAGCTGCCGGCAAAACATAAACCCATTCACAGTCGGAATTTATTAAAATCTGTTTTGTTAACATTTTTGGGCAAGCTACTGCATGCTGTAAAACGAATGGGCGGCTTAGTTAGTTGGTTTTATTATGAGCTCGGGTGCGTAACGTTACAGCGTGCTAAGTTCGCCCGGGCCGAATCTTATATACCCTCCACCATGGATCGCAGTTGTCAAGTTCTTTGAATTCCTCTTTTTTAAATATATATGAGCTATATGAAGTTATTGACCGATATGGACCGTACTTGTCATGTCGTACAAGTCATATAAAAATATCACCTCGAAAATGATCGCAGCTATATCATATTTGGCACAGTTGTTGAAAGTCATACCAAAACGACATATGCAAGATTTCAGCCAAATTGCATAAGAATTGCGCCGTCTTGGGCTGAAGAATTCAAATCAGGAGATCGGTTTATATGGCAGCTATATCAGGATATGGACTTATTTCGACCATACTTAACACATTTGTTGGAAGTCATAGTAAAACGATATGTGCAAAATTTCAGCCAAATCGTATAAGAATTGCTCGCTCTAGAAGCTCAAGAAGTCTAATGAGGAGATCGGTTTATATGGCAGCTACATCAGGTTATGAACTGATTTAGACCATATTTAGCACAGTTGTTGGAATTCATAAGGGAACACCACATGCAAAATTTCATCCAAAATAAATGCGGCTTGTAAGGGCTCAAGAAGTCAAATCGGAAGATCGGTTTATATGGCAGCTATATCAGGTTATAGACGGATTTAAACCATACTTTGCACAGTTTTTGGAAGTCATAATAAAACACCACATGCAAAATTTCAGCCAAATCGGACAAAAATTGCGGCATCCAGGGGCTCAAGAACTCAAATCGCGAGAGCGGTTTATATGGGAGCCATATCAGGTTATAGACCGATTTGAGAGTACTTGGCACAGTTGGAAGTCATAACAAAACACGTCATGCAAAATTTCAGCCAAATCGGATAAGAATTGCGCCCTCTAGTGGCTCAAGTATTCAAGATGCAAGATCGGTTTATATGGCAGCTATATCAGTTTATGGACAGATTTGGACCGTACTTAGCACAATTATTGGAAGTCATAACAAAACACGTCATGCAAAATTTCAGCCAAATCGGATAAGAATTGCGCCCTCTAGTGGCTCAAGAAATCAAGATCGAAGACCGGTTTATATGGCATCTATTATATAAAAACATGGACCGATATGACCCATTTACAATCCCAACCGACCCACACTGATAAGAAGTATTTGTCCGAAAATTTCATGCGTCTAGCTTTACTCCTTCGAAAGATAGCGAAAGACATACGGACGGACATGGCTAGATCGACTTAAAATGTCATGACGAACAAAAATATGTATACTTTATGGGGTCTCAGACGAATATTTCGAGGTGTTACAATCCATCCTATAGGGGAGGGTATAAAAATAGCACATGTTAACTCAAAAACAAGTAAAAAGGCGTAAAGTTCGGCCGGACCGAACTTTAGTGTTTCAAATATCAGCGAAATTGAATTACAAATGTGTATTTTATGGGGCCAGCTATATCCAAATCTGGACCGATCTGGGCCAAATTGAAGAAGGATGTCGACTGGCATAACACAACTCACTGTCCCAACTGACTTTCAGCAAAATCGGATAATAAATGTGACTTTTATGGGCCTAAAACCCTAAATCGGCGGATCGGTCTATATGGGGGCTATATCAAGATATAGTCCCATATAGCCCTTCTTCGAACGTAACCAGCTTATGGACAAAAAAAGAATCTGTGCAAAGTTTCGGCTCAATATCTCTATTTATAAAGAATGGATATTTCGATGTGTTGCAAACGGAATGGCAAAATGAATAAACCTCCGTGCTTCGGTGGTGGGTAAAATATTGGGTTGCCCAAAAAGTAATTGCGGATTTTTCATATAGTCGGCGTTGACAATTTTTTTCACAGCTTGTGACTCTGTAATTGCATTCTTTCTTCTGTCAGTTATCAGCTGTTACTTTTAGCTTGCTTTAGAAAAAAAGTGTAAAAAGGTATATTTGATTAAAGTTCATTCTAAGTTTTATTGAAAATGCATTTTATATGAAAAATCCGCAATTACTTTTTGGGCAACCCAATATTTAAACATTTGTATTATTTGATAATACTATCTTATTTTATATTACTATAGAAGAGTTTTCCGTTTTAAAACAATAATTGAAATATTTATATTTACTGTTTGGCGCCTAAAATATTGTACTTCCACAGTCTATTTATGTTGAATGTCAGAAAAAGATGCATAAGAAACTATGACAGCTTAGTATATGATTTGTTTTTTTATACCCTCCACCATAGGATGGGGGGTATACTAATTTCGTCATTCTGTTTGTAACTACTCGAAATATTCGTCTGAGACCCCATAAAGTATATATATTCTTGATCGTCGCGACATTTTATGTCGATCTAGCCATGTCCGTCCGTCTGTCCGTCCGTCCGTCTGTCTGTCGAAAGCACGCTAACTTCCGAAGGAGTAGAGCTAGCCGCTTGAAATTTTGCACAAATACTTCTTATTAGTGTAGGTCAGTTGGTATTGTAAATGGGCCATATCGGTCAATGTTTTGATATAAACCGATCTTGGGTCTTGAATTCTTGAGCCTCTAGAGTGCACAATTCTTATCCGATTGGAATGAAATTTTGCACGACGTGTTTTGTTATGATATCCAACAACTGTGCCAAGTATGGTTCAAATCGGTTCATAACCTGATATAGCTGTCATATAAACCGATCTTGGGTCTTGACTTCTTGAGCCTCTAGAGTGCACAATTCTTATCCGATTGGAATGAAATTTTGCACGTTGTATTTTGTTATGATATGCAACAACTGTGTCAAGAATGGTTCGAATCGGTTCATAACCTGATATAGCTGTCATATAAACCGATCTGGGATTTTGACTTTTTGAGCTTCTAGAGGGCGCAATTCTTATCCGATTGGAATGAAATTTTGCACGACGTATTTTGTTATGATATCCAACAACTGTGCCAAGTATGGTTCAAATCGGTTCATAACCTGATATAGCTGCCATATAAACCGATCTTGGGTCTTGACTTCTTGAGCCTCTAGAGTGCGCAATTCTTATCCGATTAGAATGAAATTTTGCACGACGTGTTTTGTTATGATATGCAACAACTGTGCCAAGAATGGTTCGAATCGGTTCATAACCTGATATAGCTGTCATATGAACCGATCTGGGATTTTGACTTTTTGAGCTTCTAGAGGGCGCAATTATTATCCGATTTGCCTGAAATTTTGTACGACGGATTCTCTTATGACCATCAACACACGTGTTTATTATGGTCTGAATCGGTCTATAGCCCGATACAGCTCCCATATAAATCGATCTCTCTATCTTATATCTTGAGCCCCCAAAGGGTGCAATTCTTATTCAAATTGGCTGACATTTAACACAGGTCTCCAACATTTAATTTAATTGTGGTCCAAACCGGACCATAACTTGATACCGCTCTAATAGCAGAGCAAATCTTTTTTTATATCCTGTTTTGCCTAAGAAGAGATGCCGGGAAAAGAACTCGACAAATGCGATCCATGGTGGAGGGTATATAAGATTCGGCCCGGCCGAACTTGGCACGCTTTTACTTGTTTTTAATTTCTTACTGCTTCAGAGTGTTGACAATAGATTTCCGTTATTATTTTGTTCAAATTCTTCACTTGAAAAATTCACTTTTTGCCTTCAATTCATGTCATTGGCCCCATAGTACACTGGGTTATTACAATATGAGAAATCAAAAAATTCGGTAAGATTTCCAAACGAGTTTTAGAAGATGTTATTTCCCAATTCCGCCAGAATTCGATACGACACTGCGAAAAATACATCCGAATTCAATCAGAGATCATTGGATACGAAGTGTTGGCAAAAACACCAGATTTCCCTCCGACATTTCGTTCTGAAATCGTGTCAACCACTCCATATATTTTTCGTTAAGAATTCGGACACACTTCGGTCTGAATTCGGATAAATTTGGCGAGTTTCGTTCAGACTTCTGATTCACAGGGAAAATATACTTCCAAAAAAAAAACAAAAATTTTGCTCTATGTCTATGATGATAAACGCATTGAAACATTTATTTACTTGTGTTCAGTAAAATGCATTATTCTCACGATTTTGTGTTGACATTTCTAAAAATAATTTTGTTTTTTCTCCCCTTGTACTACAACAATTTATAGATAATGAACTAATTACACATGTATGGTACGTACATGTACCTACTTATAATGGCAAAGTGGACTTACCTTTTTATTTTGTCTGCTATTTTTTGTTTTGCTTTCCAAAATGAAATGGGACAATTTTGATGGTGGTTTTTCCCAATACGATGATTGGGGTAGGTAGGCGTGACAAGAGAGACGATTTAAAAAACACAACAGCAAGCAGAGGAACAAAATGATGTGTGGTGGCAACACCACCACCCACACTCAGACACACACTCACTCGCGATATGCACTTAATTTAAGATGCAACAGCAACAACAAGAAAATATTCACACTTTCTTTGTTATGGAATTCCTGGTTTTGTAGCGAGATGGAAGAAAGCAGACGGCTGGCTATAAGCAACCAAATGAAAAATGTTTTACAGATATTTATTTTTTCTTCGTTATTGTCGTTATATCGAATCTAGAGAATAAAAAAAATACGGTTCGCTTTTGTTTTATGTTGAGCAATTTCATAATTCAAATTATGATTTTTTGTTTTCTTTAGTATAATGCCATAAAAACACACACCCAATGGACCCAATTGGAAACACAAATCGGCACACGCAACTTTACAAAGTGCGAAGGGAGGCACAGGGGGTCAGTTATGCGTGAACATGAAAAATAAACAAATAAGAAAAAAAAAACAAAACAAAATGTTTACATAAACGCTATGTAGGATTCACTGTGGCCAAACCGAAACACCGACCAAAAACGCCCGGCTTATTTGTAAGAAAATATGTTGGACTAGTGCCTGATGGGGAAATAAACCCTACCGGCTTCTCTTAAAAGCAGCAATAACAACAAACCTCCCATAACATCAAAACAACAGTCTCTGCAAAATCCCAAGTGCACTCACGCACTTTGTTTGTTTTGCTTTTTTTTTGTTGGGATGTAAAAAGAAAACAAAAATAAAGCGCCTATCTACTTCCACTGTTATTGTTGTTGTTGCTTTGACTGCTTTTAAACTAAAATAAGACAAACGACCACCAGTTCCGTTATTTTACTCTCGGTATCGCACACACATTTATACACACACGCGATTCCATTTATTAACATTTGCATTCAAGTGTTTTTTTTTTGCCTTGTTTTTGTCTTGTTGGTTTTTATTTTTTTTATTATATTTTCATTTCAAATTAGCCACTGTTTATTATTTATGTTTTATTGAAACATTTTTCACTTTCATTCTCATTTCATTGCTTGCATCATCATCACATCACATTATTATCTCTTCTCTTACACTCGTAGATAGATGATGAACGAACGACCCGAGAACAAAATTTCCGCGCTCAAAACGTACACGTCCGCTCTGTTCAATGTTCTTAAGTTAACTGAAATCGTTATGCTGATGTTGTTGGCAATGTAGCGCCAACAAAATAAATATTGCCCAAGTGTAAAGTTTATGCCGCCAACAGTTGTTCATCCTTTGCTTTCTGTTATCGCCTGCTGCCATTTATATGGTAATGGTTGACATTAGAGCGCCAACAGGACATAACACGAGAAAACATATGATTTTTGTTTTGTATATTTCAAGCTGTTAACAAACAAGAAGGGGGGGGGTTAGCCAGCATACTTTGCAAGCGGTGTGGTGCTGTATGTGGTGTGGTGTGGCGTCGTTAAAGGGCAGTATGCAACTCTGGCGAAATTTTCGTTACCATAAGAAATGAATTGACATATCCTAAGCGAAAATTTCGTTTGAAATTGAAATTTTCTTTGCGTAACAGGGTGAAATCATAGGCATTGTAAATTTTTTCTTGCCATTACGAATGAAAATGTATGCTATGATAGATCCATGCAATATGAAATAAAGTTATTTGCTTATGAAAACGTTTCATATCAGCACATATGTACTATATTAGCCAAAAATGATTAAAAATAGGGCAAAATTATAAATCGATGTTTGTCGCCATCTCTACCATCGTCTTCACAGCTATTTTTCAGTGGAGAAATATAAGTCTTGGCTACAGCCGAAAATTTCGTTTGAGTTGCGTACTCCACTTAAACATGTGCTTGTTGTGTGTGATTGCGTGTGTCTAGCATTGGCAAACCTTTGTGTGTTGGCCTTTCGGCTTTTGTACAGTTTTATGTTGACTTACAGCTGATGATGGGGGCCATGTTAAAAAACTGCAAAGGGTTGCAATGCAAAATTTTTAGGCGTTAAAATACCATATTTAAATTGTAGTCGAGTTGTCGTTTAACATATTGAAAAAAATGCATTATAAAACAAAAGAAATTGAAAAAAACTATTACAAGATTAGAATTAGAACAAGAAATGTTTTAAAAAATACAAATAACATATATTGGGTTGCCCAAAAAGTAATTGCGGATTTTTCATATAATCGGCGTCGACAAATTTTTTCAATACAATATATTACCACTGTGGTACAGGGTATTATAACATAGTGCATTTGTTGGTAACACCCAGAAGGAAGATAGCTAGACCCATTGATAAGCATACGAATCAACTCAGAATCACTTACTGTAGGTGAATTTAGTAAAGTGTTTTAACGAAAATCGTTTAGTTAAAAAGCGATAACAGTAAATTCAACGAATTTGCTATTCAATAGCCTGTTTTCGGTAACGAATAGAAATTCGTTAACTAAACGACGGACAATTATTTGGTGTTTACTTTAACGAAGTTAATAATAGCTGTGTTCGGGAACTCAAAAATTTGTGCAAATTTGTACAAATTTTTACTGGAAGTCGTTCGCGTACTTTATTTGCCAGCAGAAAGGAGCGAGAGAGAGAGACCAAATTTTGACAGTTCGAAAATAGAAAAATTTGTACTGGGACTTTTTTTGCCAGCAGAAATTTGCAACTTTGAACAGATGTTTTGTAAAAGTCAGCTGTTGTATGAAAAGCAGCCGTTACATGAAAATACAAAAGCTAACGGCAAAACGGATCACAAAGGCAGAGGGAAGTAAAATATATAGATATTGTTTATTGATATTGATACTCGACAAAAGAAGTTGTAGTTTTAACCTCAAGTCGGTTGTTCTACATTAGAAGGTAAGTGCAAAATTTGCGGAATTATTTATCCAGTCACCAAGAAAAGAGCAATTATTGGTTTCTTAAGTGTTTTGATGGAATCATCCTCATCGGAGAGCTATTATGAAACCAACAGCGTTCCTTTGAATTTGTTAAGGAGGGAAGGTGCTGCCATGAAATTGAGTGGGTCTAGCTGGGCAGTTAAACAAGTGACGCACAGTGGAATTAGAAAAAATTGGTGCAAATTAGTCGGCCAATTGTGAACGGATACAGATATCTTCAATCATAACTCAGTGCCCGTAGCCACCACATGACCAAATAGTAAGCTCCCTTAGCCTAGCATCAGTGGTCGCAGCAATTTGTCTAGCCACAATAGGGTTAGTCCAAGGTTTCTTTGTCTACACACCAAGTGCTGTCGACAACGGACTTGAGAACGTTGTTTCGACTTTTGTATACGGTGATGGCATGTAAAGCAATTGTGCACCATTCGAAATGCATGTTGATGCTCGGCGAATAGAAATTGTCCAAAAAGAGGAGCGGAAGAAGTAGTCCCTCATGCGTCTTGGCTACTGATGAGAGAACGCAGATCGTTCTGTACGACTCCACCTTGCTCGTGTCCTTTTCGGGCTTCAGTAGCGGGATCGGACTGTCCATCGTCCATACTATAATAGTGTTCAGATAGGCTGAGGACAGTTGCAAGGTAATCGACTCCGGGCAGAGCCAGATTCTTCAGCATCAGTGAGTCTGTCTGGAACCAGCGCTTTGCGCCACTTAGCGTCACGGATGGCATTCGTAGCTTCATGCACGATGCACGATTGTTGTTGTTGTTGTACAGTGCTGTACACTGAAGGACTCCATCGAGACAATGCAGTACGTACAACCGGTTGCCATGGGATTGCAAGGTAATTTGAGATGGCTGTCCAGCGGCACGGAGATCACAGATACGACGAATGGCTCCCCCATCTATCCTTTTCACTCTCGGGCCAATAAATTGACGTTTATCTAAGGCAAACACCTCATAAGTACCGCCGGCATTTTTGATTTGAAAAAATTGTTTTCCAAGTAAGCAAACAAAAAACCAATCAAAACAAAAATCAGCTGTTTTTCTGATAATTTTCACTGGAAGTCGTTCGCATTCTTTTACTTGCAATTTTTTTAAAGAGTAATATGACTTTTACTCCTGTAAATTTTAACTGGCAATTTTTACTGGAAAAGTATCCGAACTGGCCTATTCACAATTAGCAGATTTTGACAATCTTTATGTTCATGGGACCTATCCACTTTATGTTTTTGTAAGTGACAACCTTCTATTAGTGAATGCTGAGTCTGAGCGTAATTTAATTTATTTGTCTAAAGTTTAAAATGAACAAAACAATTTTTTTAACTTATGATGTAATAAATAAACACACATGACTACATACAGACATCCATATACATAAAATTATACAGCCATATATATAAAAAAAAAACAATTTTAGCCAATTAAACTAAGTTGATATTCTTAAGCAATGACGGGTACTTGGGCAAATACCTGCGATTGCTGCTAGAGGCTATAAATTCTACATGTGCCGATGCAAGACGAAGTACCTCGAAGTTCCCTTTGATTTAACTATGAGCCGACAGAAGTTTATTTTGCGCATGTGTCGGGGCAAGCAGAATTTCTTCCTTATATCAGCGGCATTCATAGGCATTTGCACAACTGTTCGCTATCACTGTTTTAAACAAAGATTCAATTTTTGTCACTTAAATATTTTTAAAACTATTATGCTGACTGGTTGAAGTCCCCTCGTAAGAGGTTGTGCACCCATTCGACCTTTAAGATCTTCTTCCTTATCCCTTCTACAGCCTGAAATTCTCTATTTCCTGTGTCAGATTCAAATCCTCATTCAATATCCTATCGAAGTCTATAACGATTTTCTTTTGTTTCGGCACATAACGCTCACACTCGATGCGAGCTTTACCAAACATAAGGCGCGACGCACGATATATTGGTTTGTCAGCATACTTATCGGAGATATAGAAAACTTTCGATATGCCCGACTGCACTATAAGTTTGGCGCATTCATTGCAGGGAAAGAGAGTCGTGTAGAGTCGTGTATTCTTTAAATTGGCACAATTCTTATTCAATATCGCATTGGCCTCGGCGTGCACTACAAACATTTTCTTATCATTCATTGGATCCAGTTGCTGATCCTTGTCCAGTTGATCCTCTATTTCCGACAGTTTATACCAGGGGAACTCATCATCTTCACAGCGACTGGGAAAGCCATTGTAACCGATGGCCACAATACGATTGTCCTCATTCACGATGACAGCACCCACTTGGGTCACAGGGTCCTTGCTACGTTGCGAAGATAAAACTGCGGTGGCCATAAAATAATCATCCCAGTGTAGATAATCTTGCCGCTTGCAATTCATCAAGGGTATAAGTTGGCCTGGGGAGCTGTGAGTAGACGACTTTGACTCAAGACCATTTGTGGTCATGGTGAGCTGAAAGTAAGAATGCAGATTATTAGACAAAAATTTGTTCAAATTAAAAATATCAAATTTTGTAATTTTTTATATTTTTCTATTTATTTCTATTGAAAATTTTGTCAAAATTTTATTTCTATTGAAAATTTTGTCAAAATTTTATTTCTATTGAAAATTTTATCAAAATTTTATTTCTATAGAAAATTTTGTCAAAATTTTATTTCTATAGAAAATTTTGTCAACATTTTATTTCTATAGAAAATTTTGTCAAAATTTTATTTCTATAGAAAATTTTGTCAAAATTTTATTTCTATAGAAAATTTTGTCAAAATTTTATTTCTATAGAAAATTTTGTCAAAATTTTATTTCTATAGAAAATTTTGTCAAAATTTTATTTCTATAGAAAATTTTGTCAAAATTTTATTTCTATAGAAAATTTTGTCAAAATTTTATTTCTATAGAAAATTTTGTAAAAATTTTATTTCTATAGAAAATTTTGTCAAAATTTTATTTCTATAGAGAATTTTGTCAAAATTTTATTTCTATAGAAAATGTCAAAATTTCATTTCTATAGAAAATTTTGTCAAAATTTTATTTCTATAGAAAATTTTGTCAACATTTTATTTCTATAGAAAATTTTGTCAAAATTTTATTTCTATAGAAAATTTTGTCAAAATTTTATTTCTATAGAAAATTTTGTCAAAATTTTATATCTATAGAAAATTTTGTCAAAATTTTATTTCTATAGAAAATTTTGTCAAAATTTTATTTCTATAGAAAATTTTGTCAAAATTTTATTTCTATAGAAAATTCTGTCAAAATTTTATTTCTATAGAAAATTTTGTCAAAATTTTATTTCTATAGAAAATTTTGTCAAAATTTTATTTCTATAGAAAATTTTGTCAAAATTTTATTTCTATAGAAAATTTTGTCAAAATTTTATTTCTATAGAAAATGTCAAAATTTCATTTCTATAGAAAATTTTGTCAAATTTTCATTTCTATAGAAAATTTTGTCAAAATTTTATTTCTATAGAAAATTTTGTCAAAATTTTATTTCTATAGAAAATTTTGTCAAAATTTTATTTCTATAGAAAATTTTGTCAAAATTTTATTTCTATAGAAAATTTTGTCAAAATTTTATTTCTATAGAAAATTTTGCCAAAATTTTATTTCTATAGAAAATTTTGTCAAAATTTTATTTCTATAGAAAATTTTGTCAAAATTTTATTTCTATAGAAAATTTTGTCAAAATTTTATTTCTATAGAAAATTTTGTCAAAATTTTATTTCTATAGAAAATTTTGTCAAAATTTTATTTCTATAGAAAATGTCAAAATTTCATTTCTATAGAAAATTTTGTCAAATTTTCATTTCTATAGAAAATTTTGTCAAAATTTTATTTCTATAGAAAATTTTGTCAAAATTTTATTTCTATAGAAAATTTTGTCAAAATTTTATTTCTATAGAAAATTTTGTCAAAATTTTATTTCTATAGAAAATTTTGTCAAAATTTTATTTCTATAGAAAATTTTGTCAAAATTTTATTTCTATAGAAAATTTTGTCAAAATTTTATTTCTATAGAAAATTTTGTCAAAATTTTATTTCTATAGAAAATTTTGTCAAAATTTTATTTCTATAGATAATTTTGTCAAAATTTTATTTCTATAGAAAATTTTGTCAAAATTTTATTTCTATAGAAAATTTTGTCAACATTTTATTTCTATAGAAAATTTTGTCAAAATTTTATTTCTATAGAAAATTTTGTCAAAATTTTATTTCTATAGAAAATTTTGTCAAAATTTTATTTCTATAGAAAATTTTGTCAAAATTTTATTTCTATAGAAAATTTTGTCAAAATTTTATTTCTATAGAAAATTTTGTCAAAATTTTATTTCTATAGAAAATTTTGTCAAAATTTTATTTCTATAGAAAATTTTGTCAAAATTTTATTTCTATAGAAAATTTTGTCAAAATTTTATTTCTATAGAAAATTTTGTCAAAATTTTATTTCTATAGAAAATTTTGTCAAAATTTTATTTCTATAGAAAATTTTGTCAAAATTTTATTTCTATAGAAAATTTTGTCAAAATTTTATTTCTATAGAAAATTTTGTCAAAATTTTATTTCTATAGAAAATTTTGTCAAAATTTTATTTCTATAGAAAATTTTGTCAAAATTTTATTTCTATAGAAAATTTTGTCAAAATTTTATTTCTATAGAAAATTTTGTCAAAATTTTATTTCTATAGAAAATTTTGTCAAAATTTTATTTCTATAGAAAATTTTGTCAAAATTTTATTTCTATAGAAAATTTTGTCAAAATTTTATTTCTATAGAAAATTTTGTCAAAATTTTATTTCTATAGAAAATTTTGTCAAAATTTTATTTCTATAGAAAATTTTGTCAAAATTTTATTTCTATAGAAAATTTTTATAGAAAATTTTTCTATAGAAAATTTTGTCAAAATTTTATTTCTATAGAAAATTTTGTCAAAATTTTATTTCTATAGAAAATTTTGTCATAATTTTAATTCTATAGAAAATTTTGTCAAAATTTTATTTCTATAGAAAATTTTGTCAAAATTTTATTTCTATAGAAAATTTTGTCAAAATTTTATTTCTATAGAAAATTTTGTCAAAATTTTATTTCTATAGAAAATTTTGTCAAAATTTTATTTCTATAGAAAATTTTGTCAAAATTTTATTTCTATTGAAAATTTTATCAAAATTTTATTTCTATAGAAAATTTTGTCAAAATTTTATTTCTATAGAAAATTTTGTCAAAATTTTATTTCTATAGAAAATTTTGTCAAAATTTTATTTCTATAGAAAATTTTGTCAAAATTTTATTTCTATAGAAAATTTTGTCAAAATTTTATTTCTATAGAAAATTTTGTCAAAATTTTATTTCTATAGAAAATTTTGTCAAAATTTTATTTCTATTGAAAATTTTGTCAAAATTTTATTTCCATAGAAAATTTTGTCAAAATTTTATTTCTATAGAAAATTTTGTCAAAATTTTATTTCTATAGAAAATTTTGTCAAAATTTTATTTCTATAGAAAATTTTGTCAAAATTTTATTTCTATAGAAAATTTTGTCAAAATTTTATTTCTATAGAAAATTTTGTCAAAATTTTATTTCTATAGAAAATTTTGTCAAAATTTTATTTCTATAGAAAATTTTGTCAAAATTTTATTTCTATAGAAAATTTTGTCAAATTTTCATTTCTATAGAAAATTTTGTCAAAATTTTATTTCTATAGAAAATTTTGTCAAAATTTTATTTCTATAGAAAATTTTGTCAAAATTTTATTTCTATAGAAAATTTTGTCAAAATTTTATTTCTATAGAAAATTTTGTCAAAATTTTATTTCTATAGAAAATTTTGTCAAAATTTTATTTCTATAGAAAATTTTGTCACAATTTTATTTCTATAGAAAATTTTGTCAAAATTTTATTTCTATAGAAAATTTTGTCAAAATTTTATTTCTATAGAAAATTTTGTCAAAATTTTATTTCTATAGAAAATTTTGTCAAAATTTTATTTCTATAGAAAATTTTGTCAAAATTTTATTTCTATAGAAAATTTTGTCAAAATTTTATTTCTATAGAAAATTTTGTCAAAATTTTATTTCTATAGAAAATTTTGTCAAAATTTTATTTCTATTGAAAATTTTATCAAAATTTTATTTCTATAGAAAATTTTGTCAAAATTTTATTTCTATAGAAAATTTTGTCAAAATTTTATTTCTATAGAAAATTTTGTCAAAATTTTATTTCTATAGAAAATTTTGTCAAAATTTTATTTCTATAGAAAATTTTGTCAAAATTTTATTTCTATAGAAAATTTTGTCAAAATTTTATTTCTATAGAAAATTTTGTCAAAATTTTATTTCTATAGAAAATTTTGTCAAAATTTTATTTCTATTGAAAATTTTATCAAAATTTTATTTCTATAGAAAATTTTGTCAAAATTTTATTTCTATAGAAAATTTTGTCAAAATTTTATTTCTATAGAAAATTTTGTCAAAATTTTATTTCTATAGAAAATTTTGTCAAAATTTTATTTCTATAGAAAATTTTGTCAAAATTTTATTTCTATAGAAAATTTTGTCAAAATTTTATTTCTATAGAAAATTTTGTCAAAATTTTATTTCTATAGAAAATTTTGTCAAAATTTTATTTCTATAGAAAATTTTGTCAAAATTTTATTTCTATTGAAAATTTTGTCAAAATTTTATTTCTATTGAAAATTTTGTCAAAATTTTATTTCTATTGAAAATTTTATCAAAATTTTATTTCTATAGAAAATTTTGTCAAAATTTTATTTCTATAGAAAATTTTGTCAACATTTTATTTCTATAGAAAATTTTGTCAAAATTTTATTTCTATAGAAAATTTTGTCAAAATTTTATTTCTATAGAAAATTTTGTCAAAATTTTATTTCTATAGAAAATTTTGTCAAAATTTTATTTCTATAGAAAATTTTGTCAAAATTTTATTTCTATAGAAAATTTTGTCAAAATTTTATTTCTATAGAAAATTTTTATAGAAAATTTTTCTATAGAAAATTTTGTCAAAATTTTATTTCTATAGAAAATTTTGTCAAAATTTTATTTCTATAGAAAATTTTGTCAAAATTTTATTTCTATAGAAAATTTTGTCAAAATTTTATTTCTATAGAAAATTTTGTCAAAATTTTATTTCTATAGAAAATTTTGTCAAAATTTTATTTCTATAGAAAATTTTGTCAAAATTTTATTTCTATAGAAAATTTTGTCAAAATTTTATTTCTATAGAAAATTTTGTCAAAATTTTATTTCTATAGAAAATTTTGTCAAAATTTTATTTCTATAGAAAATTTTGTCAAAATTTTATTTCTATAGAAAATTTTGTCAAAATTTTATTTCTATAGAAAATTTTGTCAAAATTTTATTTCTATAGAAAATTTTGTCAAAATTTTATTTCTATAGAAAATTTTGTCAAAATTTTATTTCTATAGAAAATTCTGTCAAAATTTTATTTCTATAGAAAATTTTGTCAAAATTTTATTTCTATAGAAAATTTTGTCAAAATTTTATTTCTATAGAAAATTTTGTCAAAATTTTATTTCTATAGAAAATTTTGTCAAAATTTTATTTCTATAGAAAATTTTGTCAAAATTTTATTTCTATAGAAAATTTTGTCAAAATTTTATTTCTATAGAAAATTTTGTCAAATTTTATTTCTATAGAAAATTTTGTCAAATTTTATTTCTATAGAAAATTTTTATAGAAAATTTTTCTATAGAAAATTTTGTCAAAATTTTATTTCTATAGAAAATTTTGTCAAAATTTTATTTCTATAGAAAATTTTGTCAAAATTTTATTTCTATAGAAAATTTTGTCAAAATTTTATTTCTATAGAAAATTTTGTCAAAATTTTATTTCTATAGAAAATTTTGTCATAATTTTAATTCTATAGAAAATTTTGTCAAAATTTTATTTCTATAGAAAATTTTGTCAAAATTTTATTTCTATAGAAAATTTTGTCAAAATTTTATTTCTATAGAAAATTTTGTTAAAATTTTATTTCTATAGAAAATTTTTATAGAAAATTTTTCTATAGAAAATTTTGTCAAAATTTTATTTCTATAGAAAATTTTGTCAAAATTTTATTTCTATAGAAAATTTTGTCATAATTTTAATTCTATAGAAAATTTTGTCAAAATTTTATTTCTATAGAAAATTTTGTCAAAATTTTATTTCTATAGAAAATTTTGTCAAAATTTTATTTCTATTGAAAATTTTATCAAAATTTTATTTCTATAGAAAATTTTGTCAAAATTTTATTTCTATAGAAAATTTTGTCAAAATTTTATTTCTATAGAAATTTTTGTCAGCATTTTATTTTTATGGAAAATTTTGTCAAATTTCATTTCTTTAGAAAATTTTGTAAAAATTTCATTTCTTTAGAAAATTTTGTAAAAATCTTATTTCTATAAAAATTTTCTAAAAATGTTATTTGTATAGATACTCAAATGTCCCTGTAATACCCAGGAACTTTTAACGTCGAATGCCACTCCAATTTCCTTCGAAGACTCCTCGGTATTTATGGGCACAATGTGTGTTCCCAGGGTTGTAAGGGTGGTAAGATTCGCTTTCAATATCAGCCAAAATTTCAACTCTAATGAATGCGTACCCAGAATTTAACCAACTTCTGAAGTTTCTTGTATACGTTATTTATGTGTATATGTATTTTGTTGCTCATGAATATAGATTTTTTATTAATATAATAAATCTACAATATTTATTTAACCATTTTGTGTGTGTGTGTATGTTTTTGTAATATAATAAACATATCGATAAATTTATTTTGGAAATTAAATGGAATTTGTTTGAGAGATAAACATAAATGGAGAGAGAAACATATATAATTATAAATCATAGAATACTACTAGACTGGACCGACCACTCCAACATCGTCATCAACATCATCTTTACCGAACACAAACAAATCAACAATACTAGCCAGCGTCTTGTGAATTCGAGTGGAGCTAAAAATCAGCTACTTAGATATCGCATTATCTTCCGCTACCTTATGCCTTTTGAGTTCTAATGGGAATGGGATTTTGTTTCAGATGCAAGTATATGGACCGCATACGGGAAACATCTTTGCCCGATTTATTCACTTTGGGATTGAAGTCACACAACTTGGCAATGCGTTCCCATTCGGTGCCTGGTTCCATGGCTCCACCATTTTCTAAGGCAGCTGCTTGTTTTTCGGCACTACGTGCAGCAGATTTGGTCTTGGCTATGGACTCTTCGGTCTGACGCAACCAATCCTCTAGTTCCTTTTTGGCCTGTTGACGCAACTCCTCCTTTTTGCGTTCCTCCTCACGATCCTTCTCTTCCAAACGTTGCTGTTGCTCTTCGCGCCACTTGCGTATCTTTTCAGGTTCGATACGTGAAGGGGGAGGACCCGAGATGGGATTGATGTCATTGTTATCACCTCCAATCATTTCAAAGCTGCCAGTAGAGGACTCCAAGCCTCCATTGCCACCACCACTGCCAGCATTCAACTCATTCATATCTCCACCCAGTAGACCAGCATCATCGGATGCAGCAGCTGCTGCTTGGGTGACGTTTGTTGTGCTGCCACTGATCTCAGCTTCTAGATCGCCCAAAATGGCTTTCTCTTGGGCCAAAAATTCAGCTGCTGGATCCACCTCTTCTCCAGCTGTGGTAGAGGCGGGGGCAACAAAATCATCTCCAAAATCCATGTTTACTGTGATTTTTTATTTCCAAAAATTTGGGCAATCAATTGCAATGCAACGTAATTTGTTGTTGGTTTGTCGTTTTTTACAGTTATCACAGCACGATTGATTATGATGACACATCAGAATGCACACAACAGTCAAAAAATATGGAAAGCAGCAAATGCAAAGAAAAAAATTAGGGGCGTTAATTTTATGGCCATTGTCCATGCACGGATTTTGATCCACACATTGGTCTTACCTGCTTCTTTCGCTTCTCAGTAAAACAATGCAAATAAAGGGCGCTAATATATCGCTAACTGTAATAATTTAAAATTTCACTTGTTTCCTCCTTCACTTTGTTATCTTTAGTCGAAGATTTTATTGGTTTTTTGGGAAGAAAGCGATGCTAAAGTTGCCATATTGTCTAAAATCTGACTGAGTTCTATTAAAGAGGCAACTAAATGAAACAAAAGCGTCAAACCACTAAAGCCAAATCAACAACAATATTCTTGTATGAAAAGTCACACCAGTTTAGTAGACATTTTAATTAATTTGTTACACCATAGTTATAAAATTTTCTTAATATGTGAACAGCAGCAAGATCAAAAAGTAGAAAGCACAAAACTATTGTAAAAACATTTTGAAATGCCAGTGCCAAAATATTTCCACACACCCAATACTAACGTTAAGCGTTATGCGTTTTAATTCAAGTAGGATTCTCTTGAATATCGCCCTCAGTACGATAACCCCAGAAACGTCGAAGTGAGCAAAAAAGCGGGCAAGTTCTCATATTTTCACATGTGATTCTAACAACATAGTAGAGAACTGAATATTTGCCACCGTATTGATCAATTATAAAGCCAAGGAAACATCTATGAGCATATTGTACAAGTCTTAAAGAACTATTCTCAAAAATACTACAAGGTGTATATGTATGTTTTTACTCACATTTTGTTTAATGCAAATACAATTAAAAATACGCAAGAAAGAAATTGCAGAACACTTAAAATTTGTTTTGTTAAAATGTCAATGTTGCCACTTGTTTTGGATAAATTCAATGAGGGTGTTCACATAATGGAAAATTTGAAAGTATTTTATACTATGTTTAGACCAAAGCTGTTTTGAGCATAGGACTTTTTTTTTGTGCTGGCAAAAATGTCCCAGTAGAAATTTGCAGGTTCTCTATTTTCTAACTGCCAAAATTTGCTCCCGCGCGCTCTCTTCTGCTGGCAAATAAAGTACGCGAACGACTTCCATTAAATATTTGCACAAATTTTTGAGTTCCCGAACACAGCAAATGTAGACATGGCATAAACACCTAAATTGTGCTAAATTAACATAGCTCTAAATAATGTAAAAAACAAACCATCACACCTAAAATGGTTGAAAAGTCTTCTAACCAAAGACGAAACGCGTCCCATAGTGGTTGGTGTGTGTTGCTACCTTTGGCTTTCCTTTTCCATTTGCATCTTCGATCATTCAGCTCGTCTTGAAAGAGAAACAAACAAAAATTGTAAAATTTGATGATCTCGTCCTAACAGGCAAAAAAAAACTTGAAAAATTAAAAATTCGGCAGAGCCCGGCCAGGATTCGAACCATGGGCCACGGAGCAACGGCGAGAGCCATTGCCGTTGTCTTAGCGTTAGAAGCCATCAATACAACTTCCAACAGATGAACTAAATCATGTGTGGTACGGAAGAAAATGTAATTTACCACAGACAGAATGTCTGCCATTACACAAAAATAAATGCAATGGAAAAGGTACAGCTAATAAGCAGGGTTGTCGAGCTTGGTTAATGTGGTAATTGTATCATAGATGCGTTTTCGCAATTAAATACGATTTAAATACAGCATACCAACGCGCGGCCCTTGAAGCCATCACACCTAATATGGTTGAAAAGTCTTCTAACTAAAGACGAAACGCGTCCCATAGTGGTTGGTGTGTGTTGGTATCTTGGCTTTACTTTTCCATCTGCATCTTCGACCATTCAGCTCGTCTCAAAAGATAAACAAACAAAAATTGTAAAATTTAATGATCTCGCCCTAACAGGCAAAAAAACTTGAAAATTTAAAAATTTAATTTTTTCCAAAAAAAAGTTATAAAATAAACAAAATTTTACAGATAAAGCGAGAAAAATATCTGAACAAAAGTACATCGTAACATTTATGTTGGAGAGTGAAAAAATGCACTTTTCAAAATATCTCAAGCAAAACGGGTGAATGTAGACATAGCATAAAGCTCGAGTTACATACCACGCGAAGCACTTATGCGTGCTGAAGCAATTAGATGCTCTCACACGCGTTCTGTGGGTTGAGTTTGCTTTACACGAATTACTAAAAATCAGCTTATTTATATCATTTCCAAAATTAATTTCAATGGAAATTGTTCATAATGTGGTTTAGTAATAAAATGATAAAATAATTTCTCTAATTTACGGACTTCAAAACAATTTTTGAATAGCAAACATATTCAAATCATATATTTTGCGCCCTTAAACGCGTTCAAATTTGAAAGTAGGTTACAGGCCAAAACAGAATGAGCGCGTTGTGCTTTGCTTATGAATTTCGCGTTGAAAAATGCAATTCAGCTGACAAATTCCACAAAAGCAGTGCTCAAATGTTAAAGAATATTCAACTTTGACGGCAGAAATCGAACGTCATTCTGTGTTGCCGTATATACGGGTTTTTAAGGCGTTAAATTTAAAAATTATTGTTTTTGCTCGTTACTTTTCAAGGTTGATTTAAAAAGGTGGCCTCACGCGAACAGCTGTTAACAGCCGGCTAGGTTTGACGGTACTAATATGCCAGATTTTTAATTGCATTCTCTTTGTTGCCATCTTCTTTCTCCCATATTCTCTGCGCATGTACGTACACAAATTTTTTTGTGTGTGTTGGCAAATGCGATCAGCTTGATGGCAAGATGGCGGATTGCACCATATGATTTGTGGTTGTTGTACAAATGTGACACCTTTAATTTGATTGACCCAGGTCAATATGTATTGACCAACAGCAACCAGCTGATTATAATTTTTTCTTGCAAAGTGCACTATCTATGAACGAGTTTTGGTTGTGTGTGTGCATTTTATGTCATGTCTACATTGACTGGTTTTGCTTATGTGTGTAAGCTTGTATATATGTGTGTAAGCTTGTACCTAAGCAGCTGATAAATTGGTTAGCGCCATATTAATTTTTATATGTAAATAGCAACATTTTGGTCAAAGAAACCCAAAAAAAATCAAATTTTTTGATATTTATTGGCAGATTTGCAATTTTCAACGTGACGCTCAAAAACAATTTTTAACTTTGATATCTAAAAACTCTACTTCACTCTACTTAAAAACTTCTACTTCACTAGAAACTCTACACTATTACACTATTTAACTTTTACGTGCAGTTTTTGTGAGATTTGCTTGCAGAGTTGCATTTTCCAACTCAACGCTCAAATACAAAACTCAACGCGATCATTCTGTTTTGGCTTTAGTATTCTATTCAGCATACTAACCTAACCTTACCTAAAGCTGAGTATTCTGTGCAGCTTTTCAAGCGGAATGCTGTCAAACTCCATATAAAAAACGTCGGAAAACCTTGGCTAAAAACAGGCGAAAAATTGTGAGGAAAATTACAAAAAAAAATGGAAGTGGCAACACTTGAAACCATTGCTGGCATCATTTTTATATGTTTTATTGGTTTCAATGATTCGTTTTTATTTATTTATTTGTGTAAAAATAGATTAAACAAAGAAAACAATAAGTGCAGATAAAAAACCGTGTTTTGGTATGGAAACAAAAACATTTAATTGCTGTCAAATTCCGCTCGCAGAACAATTGAAAATTTCCCCGACTGTTCCGAAAACAGAATATCTGCACTTATGGTTTTATTATTTTTTTTTTCGCAAGTAAATAAAATAACAAAAAGAAAAAACGAACCATTGAAACCAATAAAACAAAAATGATGCCGACAATAATGTCAAGCTTTGGCACAAAAATTTATTTTTGCCGTTTTCCTCACTAAAAACACTGCTACTTTTTCACCTATTTTCCTCCAGCGTTCCGTCGACGTTTTTTTTTATATGGAGTTTGACAGCATTCTGCCTAACAAGTTGAACAGAATACTCAGCTTAAGTGAGCAACACTTAAGATCCCATGTGTTAAGTGCATGAAGCTCTGGCAACTATATACAATAACCCCAGCTAGCTGGATTTTATTGCACTATTTTAATGTATGACTAATCGCACTATATTATCTCCCTCTTTAGAAGCAAAAAAACTAATCACTTTCAAACACGTTTTGAGAAAATTTACAAAAATCTTAGGTTAAAATGGTTTTTGGTTTAATTCTAACGTTTATTTTAAAGTTGCCATATTTCATTGCACTCATTGGAAAAGATAGTAGTCAGTATCCATATTTCAGCTGGCGTTGCCACAATATCGAACAGCCGGTGGCAACACTGGTAGCCATATCTAAAATGGCGCTGCTTTGCTAGAAGACGAAGTAAAAAATAGTGCATAATTTTTTATAAAATAACAACGAAATTACTAAAGAAATTCAGCAAATTTCATATAAAACTCAAGTGTACATAGTGTTCCATAAAAAACAGCAAAGAATTATATGAAAAACCATTGATTAATGTGCAAATTTTGTTAGAATATAACGACAATTAAATTGGTTCAGCGTGATTGATGATAGACAATTTACCAAGAACGCGATACACATACATACACAAACACCTATAGTGTATGGGAAAAAGAACCCCAAAATAACAAAAAAAAAGAGGAGAGGACGACGAGTACAATAATTTTTTTTTATATGTGGAGACAAGAGGAAACGTCAAAAAGCGTTGATAGTAAGAAAATATATAGAAAAAAAGGAGGGCCAATACAACGGCGGGTATAAGGTCTTGAGAATTGGATTTTTTCTATACTGGATACGGGAAATATAAAGAAAATACCGCTGAGCTGCGAGCGTTTTGGTAAGTCATCAAAGAGCATAAATTTTATGTAATTATGAGCAATTGTTGCTAAAAACACAATGGTGTTGTTGTTTTTATTTTATATTTTTGTTATATTGTGCGGTTTAGTAGCTGTGTGCAGTGAGTGAGTCACCATGGACCCGAACTCGAGTCCCTGGCCATATGCTTATAATCGTATAGTGCCTGCGGGCGGTAGCAGTGGGTCCGCCGACGACTTCCAACATCCCCATTTAGCATCCAGTGCCCAGTCACTACTTCTACAGGCCCATTCAAATATTGCAGCTAATATTGCCGCCAGTGGCGGCAGTTTTGTTTCGCCCTCACCCATAAGTGGCTATAATCCAGTTTTCCAACAAATCTATCATCATGCGGCCGCTGCCAGTGCTGTACAACCAAAACCTGCCCATTATGCCTCGTCGGCTGTTAATACACCTCATCGACAGTTACAAATACCCGCCACATTGGACAAACAATTGACCTCATTCCAAAATCAGGCTGCCATAGCGGCTGTGTCCTCGGCAGCGGCGGCGGTAGTAAATAATGCAGCGGCTGCCACCAATTATTATGGTGAGAACTCATCATCGAGTGGTGCTTCACCATCGCCCACAACATCAACCATAACACCGACAACATTAAGTTGGAACTCGCCATCAATATCCAATACATTTTTGGCCATGCAGCAGCAGCAGCAGCAACTACAACAACAACAGCAGCAACAACAACAAGCTCAGCAGCAACAGCAACAACAGCAAGCTCAGCAGCAGCAACAGCAACAACAGCAGCACCAGCAACAGCTTAATCTAGCTGCGGAAAAGGTGGTGAGTAGTAGTATGTAGTCCCTAGTCAGTCATATATTAGTTAATCCATCACCGAAAAAAACCAAAACATCACAAAACAAATACAATTATATTTGTGTTTTCTGCATATCATTATTATTTACATTTTTTATCTATGCATGTCACTCACCACTTCCCATTCATACTAAGGACCTTTATTATTTGGCACACAAAAACTTTGTTTTGTTTCTCTTGTTTTTTGGTTTTGAGAACAGTGAAGTTTGCAAGAATTATGTATAGCCATATATAAAGAAAGCCAGACCTTTAGATGAGAACACTTGAGTACCTTAGTTTTCTCTCTATGCATTTGTTTCTGAGATCATGGGAATAGCTTTTGTTGTCTGCTGCTTTTTCTCTTTCTGTATTGTGAGTGTTTTGTGGAAACTACTAATTTTCTGCTCGCATTACTGTGAGCATCCCTAATGCATTACTTCTCCCCCGCTTTTTACACATTTGCACAGACACTCTCAAGCATACACTTCTGCCATCCACATACATGTTGGTAACACATATTTGTCTTTCACATTCTCCCTCTCCTTTTTTGTTTTTTTTTTTTTTTTTTTTTGCTTGTTATGTTTTCTTTCTCTCTCACACGTTACTTTGTTCATCCTGTCCTACCAACTACAATTTAAATGTGGAGTGTTGTTGTGGGGGAATCACTTTGATATCGTCGTTATACATATGTGTACCTCAAACATACACACACTAACACATACAAAAATATATGCATGCAAACATTCATACATTCATACGTATATCCCATACGGTCATGTTAAAGTTGGCTCGTTGCATCGTTAAGACAGAGCGGCATTCATTCATTCATTCCTTGCTCTTGTAATAATTGCATTTGTTTCCCTTTTATTATCACCCCAATTCTTAGCGTACGTACTTTGAAGGCAATGCCTTTATTGTGCAGTGGCTGCCTGTCTTGCTGTCTTTTGGGCAAGTAAAAGTTTAACCTGTCTGTGGAAAGAGATGTTGTGTAGTACTAGGATTCTGTATGGACAGAAAGGGAATTTTTCAAAATTGTTTTGTCAAAGGATTTATCTAACATATACAGAAGGTGGGGAGCAAACTGTAGGGAAGCAAAGTGGAATTGCATTTATTTTTTTAAATGCTTCTGTATAGGTTTGTTTATGAATTGAACGAAATAAGTATTCTCTAGAAAGGAGCCGTACTTGCAATTTTTGGACCCACTTACAGACCATGTTTCTAAATTTTATATACATATGTATGTATATTGTTACATAAATGTGATTCTTATTTAGATTCCATTGCAAGATATTGTGTGGTTATAGACCATTTCGTTCAAAGAATAGCACAGCGAAGAACATATTTATTTATGGATAACATTCGGATAAGGTAGGAGGCAGCCACTGCAGATGAGATTTAAGCCGATGGGATAGTGAATAATAGATCGAAGCGTGGTAATAAGTCGTCAATAGAAGATATAGATTGTTTGGGAGAGTTTTCTGATCGGATACCTGAGACGACACTTGAGGACGAATGCTCGACACTGTTGCCAACGGCACAGACTTGGTTTGGTGTTATTGCCCTCTGGTAGTTCATGCTAAACGGATGGATCACAGCTAGAGAACAGAAAGGTGTGGACGTCTTAATTGAAGGCGAGGACCTGAGTTCTGTTTTCGGATCTTGTGTAGACGAGTCTATTACTGAGAGAAAGTAGGAAGTAGGTATCACTACGGGCGAACTTATGCAGAATACGTGAATCTAGTGACATCGTGTGCAGGGCATGTTGTGACTTTTTGTATATCAATGTTCGGCTTCGTGGCAATTAGGCTTCGGCACTTAGGTGCGGATAAGATATCAGACTTGAACCAACACTGGGGGATAGAAGGGACAACGAAAGGGGATTTTGTGATGAGCACAGAATACTAGACATACATATTTTTCGGGTTTAAGGCTGGTACTACATTCGTTTCTCACAGTTGAAAACATGTTTTTCGCGATAAATTTTTATAAGCACTAGAAGTCACAATGAAAAAATAATACTTTTATTAAATTTGTTTAATATTTAATCTTTTTTGCTTCAAAATCTTTTATCTAAAAAAAGTAAAAGGATAAAGTAATCACGAAAAACTTTCGCGCAAAGCGAACATTGTACTTACTTTACTTACTTTAATTGGCTATGACAGAATATTTGTTCCACTAGCCGAACGTAGAATAGCGTTCCAAGCGCCTCGATCTTCTGCGCTCATTCTAAAAACTCGGATACCAAGTTTCGAGATGTCTCCCACAACTTGATCTTTCCATCGGGCTTTTGGTCTTCCCGGTTTGCGTGTTCCACCGTGTTTGCCTTCAAAAGACTTCTTTGCTGGAGCTTCTTCATCCATTCTGACAACATGACCTAGCCAACGCAGCCGTTGTATTTTGATGCGTGTAACTATGCTATCGTCGTCATACAGCTCATACACCTCGTGGTACATACGTCGCCTATATTCTCCTTTAACGCAAACTGGTCCATATATTTTACGAAAAATCTTTCTCTCAAATACTCCAAGCACTGCCTCATCTGCTTTCACAAGTACCCATGCTTCAGAACCATATAACAGCACGGCTAGTATCAGGGTCTTGTAAAGTGTAGTCTTCGTCTGTCGAGAGGTGGCCTTGTTTCTAAACTGCTTACTTAGTCCAAAGTAGTATGTGTTTGCCAGTACTATTCTTCGCTTACTCTCAAAACTGGTGTCATTCATTTCGGTTACGGCGGTGCCAAGGTAGATAAAGTTACTGGCTATATCAAAGTTGTGGTTCCCAACTTTCTCCATTTCCTTTATCTGCTCGGTTGTGCAAGGCTTTTTGGGAGTTGAAACCATCCATTTCGTCTTATCTCCATTGACTGCCAGACCCATTTTCACTGACTCTCTTTCGATTCTTTCAAAGGCTGCAGTTACTACTTTCGGTGACCGACCTATGATATCGATATCATCGGCATAGGCGAGTAGCATGTGCTCTCTTGTGACTTGTGTGCCATATCTATTGACATCTGCATCTCGTATAATCTTCTCCAGCAGGATATTAAAGAGATCACACGATAGGCTGTCTCCTTGTCTGAAACCTCGTTTGGTATTAAATGGTTCGGAGAGATTCTTTCCTATTCTTACTGAGGAACGTGTATCAGCAAGTGTCATCCTGCAGAGTCTTATTAATTTTGCAGGGATACCAAACTCAGACATGGCTTGAAATACCTTTGAACGTAAAGGAGTATCGAACGCGGCTTTGTAGTCAACAAAGAGATGGTAGGTGTTCATTTGTCCTTCTCGGGTCTTTTCCAGGATTTGGCGCAGTGTGAATATCTGTTCTAGGGTGGACTTACCTGGTCTAAAGCCTCATTGATAGGGCCCAATTATCTCATTGACTTTAGGTTTTAATCTTTCACACATTTCGCTCGAGAGTATCTTGTATGCGATGGGGAGGAGACTTATTCCTCTGTAGTTGGCACATTCCGTCTTGTCTCGTTTCTTGTGTACGGGACATAGTATGCTGTGGTTCCAATCATCGGGTATGCGTTCTTCTAGCCAGATTGCGCAGATAAGCTGATGCATACGCCTTATCAGCGTGTCGCTGCCTTGTCGGCACCTGCTGCCTTGTTGTTCTTTAGTCGGGTTACTGCTACTTGGCTGAGGCTGATAGATTTAGCCGCGGCAAAAAAATATTCACAAAGCCACATGGCTGTCACCCAATCAAGACACGAAAAACCAAATTGATCACGTTGTGATAGATGGAAGGCATTCATCCAGCGTGTTAGATGTACGATCGATCCGTGGAGCGAATATGGATTCGGATCATTACCTGGTTGCAGCAAAGGTTCGCGCCCGTTTGAACATGGCGAGGAAAGTACGATCTGACACTGCTCGGAAGCTGGACATTGAAAAGCTGCAAACGCAATAAATGGCAGCGGGATGCTCCACTCGACTGACCCAACTGCTTCATGAAAGCACTCCTTGTTCCGATAATATAATGGCGCAGTGGCAAACTATTGCCCACTCCATGGAAAATGCCGCGAAATCCGTACTTGGGTATCGCAAGCCTCCTCCAAAAAGCCCATGGTACGAGCAAGAGTGTCGAGATGCTATTGAAGCCAAGAATGCGGTATATAGAGCAACCCTGCAATCAGTAGCAACGCGCCAGATGAAGGAGAAGTATCGGGAGAAAAGGAGAGAGGAGAAACGTCTATTCCCCAGAAAGAAAAAGGAAATGGAAAGACGTGAGTGCGAGCGAATTAAGATGTACAGGAGTCAGAATGAAGTCCGGAAATTCTACCAAAGAATTAAACACCAAACCGATGGCTTTGGTGCAGGCACATCCTCCTGCAGAGACAAAGAAGGAAATCTGGTAACTGACACAGACAACAAGCTGTGGATATGGAAAGAACATTTTACCCAACTGCTAGTGTCCGATTTTGGCGACGAAAAGGATACCGCAGAACCAATCCCTGATGATGGTATAGAATGTTTACCTCCTTGTCAGAATGAGGTCCAAGTAGCAGTAGAACATTGTACCGAAATTTACTTTTCGAGAGAAAATTAACTCGATTGGTGGCTGGGTTATAATCCGCACCTCTTCTTAAACTTAACCTAAGCATTACACATCCCACACCCAGTACATAGACCCGACTGCAATGAGGAACTGCAAAAATCTCGGTGATAGTGCCCGATTCCAGTTGATTTTCACCTACGACGACCCCAACATCCAGCAGAGCTTTCTAGGGCGATTACCAAACAGATGTGAGCGTAAGAAATGTCCTTTCTATTCAATACCATAGAAAGAAGGTATATTAATCGCGTCATTCCATTTGTAGCACATTGAAATATTGTTCTCTAAACCTATAAAGTATTGATATTTGGATCGTCTTGACATTAACTTCGGATCCTTTGACTAGATTTCTTGAGCCTCTTAAGCTTTAAATTTTATTTAATTTTCTGCCATTACAATTTTTTTGTTTGTTTCTCTTTCGAAACGAGGTTAATGATCGTAGATTTTCTTGCAATTGATAAGGAAAGCCACAGATCAAAGCACACCATCCACTATGGCAAGCGTTTCGTCTTTGGTTAGAAGAATTAGTTGGTGAAACCTGGTTAACGGCGTATATATGGAGGCCATTTCGTATACCATGGAGGCCATGTAGTCGTTTGGAAAATAAGTCTATCACTACAAAGGAAAAACACAGGCGGTGGAAGAGAACAGCTATTGTGAGTGTCGTGCTTAAATCGTAGATGCGTTTTCCCAGTATATTCGATATAAGTACGACCTAGCAATGTATGGCCCTTGAAGCCTCCACACCTAATATGCTTGAAAAGTCTTCTAGCTAAAGACAAAAGGCGTCCCACAGTGGTTGTTGTGTTGTGATCATTAAGCTAGCCTCGAAAGAGAAACAAACGAAAAAACAAAGGTTTCGAATTTGTCGTAAAAAGTGAAAGCTCATTTCTGATTTTGGCCCCCTGTTTGCTTCCAAGTTTTTTAGAATTTGTTGTTTTTTAGAATTTGTTGTTGATAATGGTTTTTACGATCTCTTGTTAGGCAGACAAATTAATTGGCCCACTTCGATACGATATAGCCCGGCGAGGAATAACTAGTAGCACCACACGGGCTGAAACTCAGAACTCTGATATGTGTGGTGTTCATAGTTATCATGAGTAGAACCACAGATTGCGGATAATGGAATGCTCCATATGAAGTAGCTGCAAATGTAGTCGCGGATAATCATCGGTATCGAGTAAATATGGCAAGGAAAGTTGTTGGCACCTCTAAATAAATAATGATCATCATGTTCCGCGGAGGTTGGATCGAGCTTGGTCACATTTAAGAGCTTGACGAGGTTCGATATCGGTCTGTGGCTACAACAACAACGGTCTGCCCCTTTTATGTTAGTCGCCTTCCTAGTACCAGTCACATGAACTATTAGACTTAAACCCAGGTCTTTTGTCCCTAGTGTCGCAAGCTCGTCTGCTTTACAATTCCCTGGGATATTTCTGTGGGCCGGCATTCAGAACAGGTGAATTTTGAACTGTTCAGCCATCTCATTGACAGTCTCTGCGACAGTCGAGGGCGGTTTTTGTGTTCAGAAGTACGTTCTCCAGGGATTTAATGGGTGCCTTTAAATCCCTTTGGTCCCTAGTGTCGCAAGCTCGTCTGCTTTACAATTCCCTGGAATATCTCTGTGGGCCGGCATTCAGAACAGGTGAATTTTGAACTGTTCAGCCATCTCGTTGAGAGCTCTGCGACAGTCGAGGGCGGTTTTTGTGTTCAGAAGTACGTTCTCCAGGCTGCCTGTCGTCGGTATGTCAATATATCATAGCCGTTTCACCACTTCCTATGGCTATGTAGACATGCCCGCTTCAGTTGACGCATTGGAAGACAACATTGAAGGATTTATCCGTGAAATACTGGCCGAAATGTTGGAAAGTGTATGCCAAAATTGGACTAAGCGGATGGACCATTCGAGGTCAGTGTCAACATTTGTATGAAATAAGCTTCAAATATCAATTTATATGGACCGTACTATGACGCCCGTTCTGATTCTATTACAAATATTTTGGAGGGTTTCCTGGCAGTGACATAGTTGTCGCTGGTGATTTCAATGTCCACAACTCCTCCTGGCTTTCCCATTCGAGTTGTACGACTCCTGAGGGCCAATACGTGGAGCTTTTCGCTGCGCACAATGGTGTGGCGCAACTAGTGAACGAACCGACACATCGCATGTGTCCAAGGGCACCAAAATAATACTCTTAACCTTTTTTTCACTTCACACCCTAAAAAGTATGAAGTTAATACTCTTGCACCTCTTGGTAACTCCGATCATTGCATTGTTTCAGCATCTTTTTCGTATTCTGCTCTTCGTACTGCTTTATCCCCAGTCCCGAAGCGGTCAATATTTTTACACGAAAAAGCACGCTGGGCTGAGCTCAATAAATTCTTTCCGGAATTTATTTGGAAACTATGTTTTCTAGATGACGATATAATTGCTGCTGCTGAAATGATTGAAAAGATAATTTTGAATGGAATAAGAATAAGACTATAACTGCTAAATCAGACGACAAAAGTTGGTTTAACCAGACATGCAGAGATGCTGTCAGATCCAAAGAGGTGGCATGCAGGAACTGGCGCTTTGATAAAAATGCCACTACTGAACTGCTGCGCAAACAGGCAAGATCTTCGTGTGCCAATGTGCTTGGGCGCGAAAAATTTCTTTACGAACAGCGTCTGCTTACTAAGGTTCTGGCTTCTACACGAGGAAGTAAGAGCTTTTGGTCTATTCCAACTCTTGTTAAGGATGATCAAACGTTCACTGACCCGGTTGATAAGGCTTACCCGTTGGCTGATATATTTGCAGGGAACTCTTCCCTGCCGGATAGCAATCAACCACTCCCCTCATTCGAAAATGTATCTGACATCATGTCTCAAATATTTTATCGAACTCGTGGAGTTAAAAGGGTTATTGAAAATCCCCGGGCCCGGATGGCATATCAACACTTGTCTTACGCAAGTATTCTTCGACACTCGCTCGTTCATTACGCAACCTTTTCAACCTTGCCTACCGTCCGGGAGTCTTCCCGGCGCATTGGAAGGTTGCGAACGTTCAGCCAATACCCAAGAAGGGTGAGGCCAACAACCCCGCGAATTATCGGCCAATTGCGATATGCTCCGCTCTCTACAAGGTCAAGGACAGCATGTTTAATCACCATCTTGTGAGGTATTTAGAGTCTAATGGCCTTCTTAGCGACCAACAGTATGGGTTCCGCAGAAATCGCTCTACGGGCGACCTCATGTCATTTCTGTTGGAGTCGTCCAATCCACCAGTTTGGTGAGAGTAAGGTTGTGGCTCTGGATATCTCCAAGGCATTTGATAGGGTCTGGCACGGTGCACTACTATCAAAGCTTGTCGCATTTGGTGTCGGTAATGGCTTCGTTCGATATATTACGAGCTTTCTCAGAGATCGCACTAATCTCTGTCATTCGTACTCATTCGCCCATAGGCCGAGTCTTCGAGAGATTGAGGACAAGAGGCGGGTTATGGGCGATACACTTCGCCAGGATTTGCTGGCCATTTCTGAGTGGGGTCGAATGAATCGAGTGGATTTTAATGCACGGAAGACTCAGTGTTGCTTGTCTTTGTTTATCAATGGTGTAGATGTTGAGTAATCAGAAGCTCTTGATGTGCTGGGCATGAAAATACAAAGTGATGTCCGTTGGGCTAAACATGTATTTGAATTGTCGTAAGAAGCATTCAAGTGTTTAGGCTACCTTAAACGGTGTATGAATTACTTCACTCCGCCTGATCATCTTAACATCTACACCACTTTCATAAGGCAGAAAATTGAGTACAACTCACATATATGTGGGCTGGAGCTTCAAAATCATCGCTGGAGCTACTGGACCGTGTACAGAGGAGAGCGATAGCGTTTATTGGGGACACTGGGGTATCCAACTCTATTGCCTCCCGTCATCATCGTCGCAATGTGGGTTGTTTGGCGCTGTTCTTCGGTACTTTCATGATGTGTGTTCGTCTGATATTAGGCTTCTTATTTCTGATGTAAAGATGTATGTCAGGGATACTAGACATTCCAGGAACGCATACCCGTTTGTAATTGATTCGCCAGCGGACCGCACAATGCATTATAGAGAGAATTCTTATTTCGCCCGAACCGTTCGTATGTGGAATCGACTTCCGGCTAATGTTTTTCACACCCACTTTGACATCCAAAGATTTAAGACAAATGTCAATAGGCACTTTATCCTTCCCCATGATTAAACGAAAAGTTCTCTTAGCCCCACAAGCCACGATGTCCAGAGGCATTAGAGGTGTAGCATTAAGTTCTGTGTAACAGATGGTGTCGTCCTTAGTGCGGCTGTGATGCACAAACAAGTCATCCTTGTTTGAAAGGAAGCAAGAAGGAGGTCAGTATAGCTATTGGTATATAACAGGACACATAGGACTACGAACTCACTTATGTAATGTCGGTGCGGTTACTGGTTTAGATGTATGACCATAGTGGCATGGGGCGGATTGATATCTACACCCTCTTTTCAACCTAACCTAACCTAAATACTGTACACACAAGGCAGTCATAATTTTTAGCGGTTCATTTGGAAGATCGGCCTTTATGACAACAATATCCAACTATGATCTGATGTGAACCGTATTTAGCACGGATGTCGAAGGTTCATGATTCGAAATTTCAGCAATATCGGATAAAATATTGTTATTTAATGACTGCACATCAGGAGATCGCTCTAAATGAGATTATTTCAATGTATATTTCTAACATATAGAGCCCAACTTTGAACTTAAACTTTCTGCTCGACAGCTTCATATTTAAGTATTGCAGAGTGATTACAACTGGCAGACATACGGACAACGATAAATCGTCTTTGATATTTAACCCTTTTAGGACGAAGAATTAATCGCTGTATAAAGTATTGATAGCATATCTAAGAATAGTCCAAATTACTTAGTAAAGTGTAGCCAAAACGGGAAGAATGCTGCTGGGACATATATGTCCCATTGGTCCTCAATGGTATATATATGTGGATGAAAAGGTGTTTTCGAATATTGCTTAGCATTCAAAATAAATCAGATGGGTTGTTGTTGTTGTAGCCACATTTTCATGTTGAGGTGACGATCCTCGTCAAGCTCCTGTAGGTGACCAAGCTCGTTCCGATCCAAAGGACCGATTGCCGCGGAAACAGTATGGCCATTGGTTATTTAGAGGCGTTAATAACACGCCTTGTCATATCGAGCATCATAGGCACTCAGTATTTGTGCAAGAGCCGGTGCCACCCGCCCCCTTTCACTGAGACTCTCCGCTCTACACCGCAGATTGTCCGCGACTGCCGTTGCAGCTACTCCGTATGGAGCATTCCACTATCCGCAACCTGTGAACGAGCCCTGTAGCTTAACTGCGAGTGTTAAGCTTCTCGTGATAGCAATTAACATAACACAGATTGGACTTCAATGTTCCAGCCTGTGTGGTGCTCACATCTATCCCGTGACGTGCATGCGTGATATGTTGTTGTTGTTGTTGTTGTAGCAGTGTGTTGAACACTGAGGTGGCAGCCCTTGCCGATGACGGACTTTGTCGGGTCAATCCGGTACGTACAACCGGCTGCTTGGGGATTGCGTGATATGTTGTAGTAAGAGTGGGTGTCATGGGGTATATAGTGAGCTTCAAAATGATGTTTAGAACAAAAAAAAATTATTTCATCTTTAAATTTACTAGTTATACGAAATACGAAGTAAATTAACTTTCTTTCTGAAAAAACGTTTTATTTAATGATGAAGTAGATTTGAGGTATTTCGCCGAATATACCTGTAAAAGTACGTCTTTTGTACATTTTATGTGAACTGTAAGAAAAATCGGTAAAATCCGAAAAAAAAAATTAGTTATCTGGAGGCGAAAAAAGCAAATTTGAGGCTATATCTGTTTATAGAACTATATCGGGGGTATCTGGATAAGGTATTGGAGGCAATAAGCGTATTATTGATGCTAAATACAGTACACCGTTGAAGTTTATAGAGGTGAACATTTTTTTAGAACTTCTGTTACTAACATTCGCAAACATAACAATTAATAACAAACCTTTGAAGCTTATTTGGTTTTATCGAAGTAACGAATTGTAACTTCCAAATGCAAACAATGTTTCATAGTTTTGATTGTGAAAGTAATCACAATTTGGTAACAAGGCCAACAGAAAAACAAGTATAGATCATGTTTTTAGTAATTTTTCTGATAGCTGATATATATTGACTCAATTGAGTGTGATCTATCAGATCATAACATAATAAGCTGCGAATGAATTCGAAAGTGATGTAACGGTTGAGAGACATATTGAGAATTCCAAGATTTTTTGTAATTATTCAAGGGCCAAAGATATTTTTTAGGAAAAATTTGCCATCAACTAACGACAGATTGAGTACTTCAGAATTAACCAATTCATTATTGGAGTGTATGTCATCGGCTATTAGCAATTCCATTCCTACCATTACGAAAAGTAAAAAACATATTCGTTTTGAAATAACTCCGTGGATTAATAAGAATCTTCAAGACATTATTTTATGCAAAGAGAAATTGTTAAGGAAAAGAAAAATAGGAGTGGTGTTAAAGATATTTTGAGGCGAATAAGCAAGGTTACTAAGATTGCGAGCAATGAATGCAGGGAACATTATTATTTGGATAATTTAACATTTAATGACCAAAGGAAATAGTGGAGATTTATAAATACAACCCTTGGCAGGTCTAAGAAAGTCGATGTTTTGCTTAAAGATTCTCGTGCTTGTGAATCGCTTTAATGAATTTTTGTTCTTACATCGGTGTCAAACTTAAAAGAGCTAATTAAAGTTCAGACTAGGGATAATGTTAACCTAATGCGAACACTGTCTCAAACGGGCTACCGTTTTAGAATCCATGACGTAAATTTAGACGCAGTTATGAAGGTTATAGATGGCATGAATGATAACAAAAGTCCGGGTTACAACAATATCTCATCAAAGTTTGTTAAGGAATGTTCTGAAGAAATTGCCCCACGTTTAGTAGACATTTTTAATATGATGATAAATACTGCAATTTATCCAGATAGGGTAATTCCAATACCAAAACAGAATAATGCAGATTCCCTAGACAAATATCGACCGATATCTGTATTGTCCACAATTGATAGGATTTTTGAAAAACTGCTAGATTTTTGAGTTTTCTGGAGGATAAGTTGTTATAAGAAAGTCAATTTGGTTTCAGGAAAGGTTATGGTACAAAAGATGCCACATTACATATACTTCAGTATGTTAATCTAATCAAAAGCTATATGTACAATTAAACGAGTCTAAAAGTAATGTTGCGAATGTGGATTATGGAATTCTGCAAGGAAGAGGTTCAGGGCCGCAGTTATTTTCCATTAATTTAAATGATTTGTGTAACCTGGGTTTGACAGGAGAACTATTTATGTTTGCTGATGACGTGCTTGTTTTATCCATATAAAAATGATTTGGTCTTGGAAACGGATATGGAACGAGATGTGACTTTAATTTTTGAATTTGCGAGACTCTATTGATTACACCAAATGTTGTTAGGTATAATGCAGATTTTTCAGTGCATATAGTGTTGGAGGAGCACTCAGTAAGGTATCTTGGGGTAACCCTTCAAAATAACTTATGCTGGGATTTACTCCAGAAAGCGGAATTCATATTATAAAATTGAATTTGTCTTTGTTTGTTCCGTATAGACTCAAAAACGGCTGAACCGATTACCTTGAAATTTTCACAGATTGTGTAGGTTGGTCTAGAAGGAAACATAGGCTATATAATTTTTTGATATCGAAAGGGGGGCGGAGCCTCCTCCTTAACCCAAAAGTACTACCCAAAAATAAAAGTGTACCGATCGGGACAATATGGGACTCAAATGATTGCGAATATGGTCAGGAAGATGGCGAACCCTCCCCCGTTACCCAAAATCAAAAGTGGACCGATCGGTGATTACGAATCTGGCATACAATTTCATATAGAAGTATAGAGGGCCACCCTACCCCCCAAAAACGCCTTAAATGGACATATGACCCATCATGGTCATATATGGAACTCGGTTTTTTTGTTTGTTCCGTAGAATCAAAAACGGCTGAACCGATTTTCTTAAAATTTTCACAGATTGTGTAAGTTTGTCTGGAAGGAAACATAGGCTATATAATTTTTAGAAATCAAATGGGGCAGTCCCTCCCTCTTACCCCAACTACGCCATCCAAAACCAAAAGTGGACCGATAGGCGCAATATGGTTACCAAATGTAGACTAGAAAACGAATATCGTATTAAAATTTGGCTCCAGGAAAAAAAACTAATTTGATATCCAATTGAAGAGCCAGTTGTTTTGGTGGGTCAACCCCACCCTCAAACAGAACTTATTTACACACCATGCCACTATGGGGTTCACCTTACTTTAAGGGCCAAGTGTCTGGGTGGCCACCCCGAAATGCCGTCTAAACCGCAAATATTTACCAATACGTTAATATGGGGCTTAAAAAGAGGCATTTGGGAGTACAGTAAAATGTTGTCCTTTCCGATTCAAGTTTAAACTCAATGATTTTTTTCTTTAGCCGACTCCGAACGGCGTGCCGCAGTGCGACATTTTTGCGACATGGTACCTCACAGAATGCAAAATGAAGCTCTTAAAACAACATACAACCTACCTTTAACTTATCCGACTATATCATTGTATAGAGATATAGGAAGAACTATATTGCCAATTTTTTTGCACTGCATGAATATCAGGTCGTAATGTTCGTTTTCAAATGTATTAACTAAATTTGTCACCATACATTTTCATTTTTTCAGAACTAGAGTTTCACGTTGTAGATTGGAAAAGACCAAGCAACGTATTGATTATGAGGGTGGCATTAAATATATAATGCATTACCACCTGCCTTGAAAAATATATATAACATTTCTAACTCCAAAATATTATATAAAAATCATCTGTATGAATCCTTTGAAATCAGAAGATTTTGAGCTACGTATGTAAACCGGTATGCCCCATTTGCAATCACTTGTGACCTATACTAAAAAGAGTATCTGTGCAATATTTATGGTGAATAGATTTTTTCGCTCGTTTGATTTTATGATTTCGACAGACGGAGGGTCATATGGATTGACTTAGAATGTGAAAATAATCAAGATATATATATCGGTCAAATAGGGTCTGAAATTGAAGGCCAGAAGAGTAAAAATATTCTCCCAACCATATGGTGGTGAGTATAAAATAGATTCTGCTTTGAATTTTGGCCTTGGCCACTCAAAAATATATTGAAAGTGGCGACTGGACCGGCGGATATTGGGCTAGATCTATTTCGAGGTTCATTTTTTCAACAGCTCTATGCTATTATATAAAATAAAGCTAGGTGACATTCAAGCATTCATAACCTTTGGCAAAACTATATCACCAAATCCATTTATGTGCGCTGTAAAGGAAAAGTCAATTGTTTTGTTTCAAAATTTTAAATCCTGATGAAGATCACCGGCGGTGGTCGAAATATCGGTAAAAATTACAAATAAAACAATTATATAAAACACCAACACCTGTTTTTGTAAATTATTCGATGACCTCGAGCCAAACCTAGAAGACAAAGTTATAAAATCAATTTATGTAAAAAGTTACTGGTAGAGGAGTCATTGCCACAAATAAAATCAAAAATGTAGCTCCCTGGTCTATTAAATTTCGAAATAGAGACATTTTAAATTAATGAAAAGCAACGTTTTTTTTGTTTGACATCTTACCAAGACGAAACGGGCAAAACGTATTCAACGTGTGTGACGGAATTTTATTAAATGCAAAATTTCAAAAATCCATTAATAAATGCAGATTTAAGAGCAAAAGGGTTAAGACGGTCAAGAATATTTTCACCAACAGTTTAGGTATATTTTGCGTTTTCTTAGTCGCTGCCTTCATGATGAATGCGTAAGTCACAGCCCACTTTGTCATACTCTTATTAGGAATTGTTTCCAATTTTGATTTATTTATTCGTCCTTATCACCACTATAAAAACATAAAAATCCATACCTACTAAACTTTGTGTTCTCAATTTTCCCGACGGCACTAAGTCTTGTCGCGTACACTAATTGCCAGCAGGAGGGAGTGTACGTGCTTTGTTATTGAAAAGTCCAAAATATCTTCTGGAGGGCTTTTCCTAGCAGCAGTTGGCATCTTCGACCGTTTTTTTAAAACAGCAGTTTTATTTTATTTTAACAAAGTAAACCACAAACGAGAGCAAAGATTTTTACCTGAGAACTGCATGAGATCCAAAATTTGGCAATCAACAGCTACTTGGGCTAAGCAATTGTCTGTTACGCATGTCACCTAAAAACAAAGTCAGCTAGAAACACACATTCATATACAATAGAGTGAGAGATGCCAGAACGTTTTAGTTGTTGTTGTTGTAGTAGCAGTGTGTGGTACACTGAGGCGGCAGCCCTTGCCGATGAAGCAATTCATCGGGTCAATCCGGTACATACAACCGGCTGCCATGGGATTGTGAAAGTTTTAGTAAGGTGTGGATATGTTTTTCAATTTGGTCGTGGAAATCGTGTGTTGTTTGCACAACTACATTTAATTCTGCGAAAATCCTCCGAAGAAACCATGTATCAAAAATAAAATTCTAATCTGCGCCTCTCCACTTGAAAATGTATATGCCCGCCTTTGCCAAAAAAAAAAAAAACAAAGGCTGGAAACAATAGCTTTTTCCAAGTCGAGTGGCGCGGAATAGGGTTTGATTTTAGATCCATGGTTTCTTTGGAGAATTTTCTTAGAATTTTATGTAGATTACGTTTTTGCTATACGGGTTTTTTGTTTTTTTTTTTGTTTTTTAGTCATTACAAACGGAATGACTAATAGTTACCCATAATTTAACACTTTAGGCTCGTACAAAAGTCCAGAGAATTTAGGAAATAAACAGCCATTCTCACTTATTACACCTTTAACCCTAGGATGGACGAACCTTTTTTTACGTTGTTGAGCGGAGGTGGTCTGGCTAGACCACAACTATAGAAGAGCTATAAAAAAATTTAAATTTTGGACAAGCAAAGGAAATTATGGAGATATAGTTAAGAAAACAACAGAATTCTGCCAAATGCGGCATAAATTGAAGCTTCTAGGGGCCATCGAAGACTAATCGGGATATGGAATCCATATCAGCTTAAGACCGATTTGGAAAGCACTTATCATGAATGTTAGAAGTCAAACAATACACTCCGTGCAAAATTTCACCCAATTGCGGCTCCCAGGGACTTAAGGTACCAAACCGGGGGATCAGTTTATATTGGAGCTATGACTGATTTGGACTGCACTTGGCACGGTTATTAGTAGTCCTTAAAGAACATTCCGTGTAAAATTTCAACCTATTTGGACAACAACGGCGGCTTCTAAAAGCTCAAAAAGTCAAATCGGGAGATCGGTTTACAAATCTGAACCAATGGGCAATCCCCAATGACCTACACCAGTGAGAATTCCGTGTGCAAAATTTCAGGGAATATCTTTATTCGTTCGGCCGCTATCGTGATTTCCACACCGTTGTGGGTATAAAAACATAAATAAAAATAAAATATTTACTTCAACGAATAAATTTTATATTTTCAAATTAAGTCAACTTTGCTTTAGCTAAAAAAAATGTATAAATAAATGTTTTATATCTGTTGACAGTACAACAATTTGCGAAATATATGTTGTGGTCCAGCCAGACCATGTCCGCTCAAATCCGCAGGTATGAATTTCATTAGCATATAATGTCGCTAATTTCATTAGCGTATAATGTTGTAGTTCAAAATTTTATCATTTTTCTTTTGTAATTTACGTATACTTTAAGTTCCTTTTTCATAAAAACACTCAATGAATTGTAGGGAAGCCTTAACAGTTAAAATTGGTCTGGCCAGACCAATCAGCGCTTCTTGTGTTTAATAATCAAACACACTGTCGACGAATCCCGTTCATAAATCGTCCACTGGGGCAAAGTAGTTGGTGATATTGCATTGCAAATGGCCAGGCAACACTTCTATGAGAAGCTATTACCGTCGAGGAACTTGTATGATAAATATTTCCGCCTAAATGCCTTCGCGTATTATTCATCCTTTTGTAATAGGGTATAGTCCTATGCAGTCCTCGGGACTGTCAAGCTTATGAACTCTTAAAAATTCCATCACGAAGTAGGGATTCGCATTGAACATTCCCAATATGACATAGACATTTTTCGAAAAATATTGGGTTGCCCAAAAAGTAATTGCGGATTTTTTAAAAGAAAGTAAATGCATTTTTTAATAAAACTTAGAATGAACTTTAATCAAATATATAATTGTCATTTTGTTCGATAACCTTTTACCATCTTCCTGACGAATTTAGTATTCCACGCTCATAGAACTTCTGGCCTTTATCTGCAAAATACTGAACCAAGTGCGATTTTATAGCCTCATCATTGCCGAAAGTTTTACCATTTAAGGAGTTCTGCAAAGATCGAAATAAATGGTAGTCTGATGGTGCAAGGTCAGGGCTATATGGTGGATGCATCAAAAGTTCCCAGCCAAGCTCACCCAGTTTTTGGCGAGTGACCAAAGATGTGTGCGGTCTAGCGTTGTCCTGGTGGAATATGACACCTTTACGATTGACCAATTCTGGTCAACGAATCGAATTCATTGCGTTAAAGGTGCATATCACAAGCGTTGATTCGGTTTGTTAAATGAATTTCTTTCAATACATGTGGTACCCATATTAAAATTGACGCCAAACAAACAAATGTAAACAAAATTTCGCGTACTTTTTTTCTAAAGCAAGCTAAAAGTAACAGCTGATAACTGACAGAAGAAAGAATGCGATTACAGAGTCACAAGCCGTTGAAAAAATTTGTCAACGCCGACAATTACTTTTTGGGCAAACCAATATAAATGAATTTATTTTTATCAATTTTCGAAAAAATCGGCATGGCATTCTTTAAGGGCTTGTCCTTATTTTTTTATTTTTTCTAAAGAAAATTTTCTTCACGGCCTTTCTTGACCCTATCAGGTTGTTTTTCGTATATGGTATGGAGAAATTAACACAACAATAGACTTACTGCACTCCTGTATTGAACTTCAAGCAATCGAAGTTAAATTCTCTAGCAGGAACGCAATAAAGCAGCTGAGATCCATTCACGGTATATGGTATTACGGTACACAGAAAAAATTAAAATCTGTTACAATCACGAAATTGATTGTTTAATTGAAATAGCTTCAATCAAGAAAATGATTATATCAATCACCGTTTTTGGAAAAGTAATTGAAAAAAAATTCATTTAAAAATTTTTAAAAAATTAAAAAATGATTAAAAGTTTTTTAATAATAATGATTGAAATTTTGTAAAATCCCAATTAATTCCTATATTTAATACGCAGATGTGTACCTGGAACTTGGCAGAGGTCCGTGGCCACCCGTATAAAAAAAACTGCCCGCGGGGATTCTCTTAAAAGTTTCGGGTGTAGGATATGGGTGCCTTATAGTTTTGCTTTTGGTATCGCAGCAGTGTGTTGTGCACTGGGTCGGCAGCCCATGACCCATGAATGACTCCGTCGGGTTAATCCAGGACGTAATCTGGGACGTATGGGTGTTTGAAATCTCTTTCCCTTTATATTGCAAGGGACAAAATAGCCTCTAACTGAATTTACTCAAACGCCATACTTGAAAATTAAAGGAAAATTAAAATTAATTGAGACAATTAATTTTTAATTTGAAAATGGCAAAAGACTGTAATTGAAAAAAATTTATATTTAATTAAAAGATTATTGAATCAATTAATTTTTTTATTCAAAACTATTTTATTTTCAATATCCGATTGTATTTTCAATTAAATTTATAATTAAAAATCTTCATATTCAATTAAAAATTAATTGAAACAACTGTAATTTAAAAAATCATATTCAATTAAAAAATGATTGAATCAATTAACTTTTTAATTGAAAACGATTTTATTTTCAATTAAATTTTTATACCCACCACCGAAGGATGGGGTATAAATGGGGTATATTCATTTCATTTCATTTATTAACCAAATATGTAATATAAAGCCAAGAAGGCCCATAAAATAATTACATACAAACATTTCAGTAACCTGACTATAACAGATAATTAAATTCATTTCTTAACATAATGAGGTACTTTATTATATTTACCTAATATTTGGCTCCCCAGCCATAAAAATTAAAGAATATAAAAGAAATCCAAATGGAAGAGAGCGATAAATAGAAAGTGGTCCAACAAAGTGCACGAGAATTAAAAATAGTGCAGTTTTTTTTTAAATAGTGCAGCTTTGAAAATCCCAAGTAAGAATAGAACAAAGAGAAAAAAATTAACCATCAGCAAAAAAGTTATAAAAATCAAGAAGTTTTAAGAAGAATGGGAAAAGATGCGTAATTCATGAGGCAGTCGGTTCCAGCATCTTGCCACTCTAACAGCATATGACCTCGCATATATGTTCCTTCTAATTCTAGGAATAAATAATTGCGGATTCATTTTGTCATTCCGTTTGCAACACATCGAAATATCCATTTCCGACCCTATAAAGTATATATATTCTTGATCAGCGTAAAAATCTAAGACGATCTAGACATGTCCGTCCGTCTGTCCATCAGTCTGTTGAAATCACGCTACAGTCCTCAAAAATAGAGATATTGAGCTGATAATTTTAACAGAATCTTTTTTTTTTGTCCATAAGCAGGTTAAGTTCGAAGATGGGCTATATCGGACTATATCTTGATATAGCCCCCATATAGACCGATCCTCCGATTTAGGGTTTTAGGCCAATAAAAGCCACATTTATTATCCGATTTTGCTGAAATTTGTGACAGGGCGTTGTGTTAGGCCTTTCGACATCCTTCATCAATTTGGCTCAGATCGTTCCAGATTTGGATATAGCCGTCATATAGACCGATCCTCCGATTTAGGGTTTTAGGCCAATAAAAGCCACATTTAGTATCCGATTTTGCTTAAATTTGGGACTGTGAGTTGTGTTAGGCCCTTCAACATCCTTCGTCAATTTGGCTCAGATCGGTTCAGATTTGGATATAGCTGCCATATAGACCGATCCTCCGATTTAGTGTTTTAGGCCCATAAAAGCCACATTTAGTATCCGATTTTGCTGAAATTTGGGACAGTAAGTTGTGTTAGGCCCTTCAAAATCCTTCGTCAGTTTGGCTCAGATCGGTTCAGATTTGGATATAGCTGCCATATAGACCGATCCTCCGATTTAGTGTTTTAGGCCCATAAAAGCCACATTTAGTATCCGATTTTGCTTAAATTTGGGACAGTGAGTTGTGTTAGGCCCTTCAACATCCTTCGTCAATTTGGCTCAGATCGATTCAGATTTGGATATAGCTGCCATATAGACCGATCCTCTGATTTAGGGTCTTAGGCCAATAAAAGCCACATTTAGTATTCGATTTTGCTTAAATTTGGGACAGTGAGTTGTGTTAGGCCCTTCGACATCCTTCGTCAATTTGGCCCAAATCGGTCCAGATTTGGATATAGCTGCCATATAGACCGATCCTTCGATTTAGGGTCTTAGGCCCATAAAAGCCACATTTATTATCCGATTTAGCAAAAATTTGGGGCAGTGATTTGTGTTAGGCCCTCTAGCATCCTTCATCAATTTGCCCCAAATCGGCCCAGATTTGGATATAGCTGCCATATAGACCGATCCGCCGATTTAAGGTCTTAGGCCAATAAAAGCCACATTTAGTATCCAATTTTGCTGAAATTTGGGACAGTGAGTTGTGTAAGGCCCTTCGACATCCTTCGTCAATTTGGTTCAGATCGGTCAAGATTTGGATATAGCTGCCATATAGACCGATCCTCCGATTTAGGGTCTTAGGCCCATAAAAGGCGCATTTATTGTCCGATGTCGCCGAAATTTGGGACAGTGAGCTAAGTCAAGCGCCTTGACATACTTCTGCATTATCGCATAGATCGGTCCTGATTTGAATTCAGCCGCCATATAGACCGATCTCTCGGTTTTAGGTTTTGTGGGCCATTAAAAGCGCATTTATTGTCCGATGTTGTCGAAATTTGGGACAAAGAGTTAAGTTAAGCACCTCCTCATATTTCTGCAATTTGGTCTAGATCGATCAAGATTTGCATATAGCTGCCATATAGACCGATCTCTCGATTTAAAGTCTTGGCCCCATAAAAGGCGCATTTTTATTCCTATTTCACTGAAATTTGACAGATCGGTTCAGATCGGTTTATATTTAGATACAACTACTAAAAGAAACCAATATTTTGTAATATATTGTACAATTGAACAATGACCTTCACTTTTGGTCCAAATCGGAACATATAGTGATATAGCTGCTATGGTGCTTAAGGGGTATGAATTTTGCACCGGTTCTTGACGAAAAATGGTTTACATATATACCCCAGGTGGTGGGTATCCAAAGTTCGGCCCGGTCGAACTTAACGCCTTTTTACTTGTTATTGAAATTTTTTTGAAAATTTTTTCTGTGTATGCACGGATTGTGAAATTGGTACAGAACTCTTGCCTAAAGCAGCGGCGTTTATTAGTCTAGTTTGCTGGCGGCATCTGTAGGTAGACATCTGGTGATGAGGCTTGAAGGCCAACAGATGGGAGGAATGTAAACGTCCAAAGTTTATATGGCCCAATCTTATCTTGAAAAGGAGAACGCTAGTCTTATATCTCTGATAGAATAAATATTACAAATAATGTTGTGTGAAGCAGCTATTAGGACATTGGAAGAAATTATGGTGTAGAATATATGGTGAGTCCGTTTCACGCAATAGCAAGTAGATGAAGGAACACTTAAGTAATTGGCTCTCCTGGCCAATATCGCATAGTGCGGTAGAATCGAAAAAAAAAAACTAGTAAAAATAGGTCTTTTGAGAACGGATAGAGATTACTCTTTGACATTTTAAATGATTTGAGCAATGCTCTAGGTGGAACGGGCGTATCTTGGTGGAGCCCTAAAGCTGGTCACCTCGGATTTTCTAAAAATTGTTCGGAGTGCCAAATCTTCATTTGTGGTCCGATTTCTAAAATTCTGGATAGTGCTCCAAATTCTCTAAAAAATGGACCGCTTGAGCCACATAATATCTCCACTGGTTTCAGGGATAATCGACTTTAAAAGTTTATTTTTTTAAATTTTGCGGATCGATAAAATTTACAATGATTGCTGTATTAAACACAAAGTTACACAGTTTTCTTTGTAAAGAGAACATATTGTAGGTGCGTTTTAAGTGAAGTTTGAACAAGATATTTCAACTCAAACCGGTGCAATATGAGGTTAGCTTAGGTAAGGTTGAAAAGAGAGTGCAGATATTAATCTGCTCCATGCCACTATCGACATACACCAAAGCATCTAAGTTAGGAATTCCGTGCTTCTAACAATGTCCTTAATTATTTTCCATGCCACTCCCCTAAGTTGGTTAAAGGTCTGGTATAGTGTCCCCACCTAAGTGCTGGTATCTGTTAGACGCGCAAAAGCCGGGCAATGACAAAGGAAATGCACCAACGTCTCATCATCTTCCCCGCATGCCCTACACATGCTATCACTTGCCGCATCGATTTTACATAAGTGAGCTCGTAATCCTATGTGTCCCGTTATGATACCAATAGCTATAATGACCTCCTTCTTACTTTCTATCTCGTCTTCTTACGATCTGGATCCCCCCATAGAATTTTCGTCGTCCTACCGACCGTTTCGCTGTTCCACAATGTTGCATGCGTATTCGTCGTCCACGCCCTTAACTCGGACTGCGGTGACCCGAAAGGCTTCGGATTAACCAAGTTTATTGACTGCAGTCATCTGGCCCTCACCGCCAAATCATCTGCCTTTTCATTCCCCCTTACTCCGTTATGGCCCGGCACCCAAACGATGTGGATTTTGCCATCCTCAGAGAAGGCGTTAATCTCCTTCTTACACTGCAAGACTGTTCGTGACCTTACCGTCCTGGTTGTTATTGCCCTTATGGCGATTTTACTGTCCGTAAAGATGTTTACACTCGACGTTAGCACCACGGGATAGCTGTGAGCAACACACAAGCTAGAACATTGAGGTCCGATCTGTGTGGTGTTCGTTGCTGTCACGAGAAGCTTAGCTGTGAGCTACCAGGCGCGTCCACAGGTTGCGGATAGTGGAATGCTCTATACGGAGTAGCTGCAACGGCAGTCGCGGACAATCAGCGGTATCGAGCGGAGAGTCTCAGTGAGAGGCCGGGCGGCACCGGCCCTTGCACAAAAACTGAGTGCCTATGATGTTCGATATGACAAGGCGTATTATTGGCGCCTTTAAATAACCAAAGGCCACTCTGTTCCCGCGGCGATTGGTCCTTTGGTTCGGAACGAGCTTGCTCACCTTCAGGAGCATGACGAGGATCGCCAACTCCACATGAAAATGTGGCTACAACAACAACCACACTATCTCACGAATGGCATATCGCCCAGATCTCCGCCTGCAGGGCCTATTATGGTCAGGCAGTTTAAAACAGATCTCAGTCCCTGGACCCCCAGGCATACTCTCTGTCCTCTAGCTTTGATCCATCCGTGTAACATGATGTTCCAGATGGCAATACTAGGGTTCCGTCAATTCAAGACTGTGCCGCTGGCAGCAGCACCTCGCACTCGACACTCAAGGTTCATCCCAGGTATCCGATCAGAAACCTCTTGCCTTCCTTCCAGGTTTCCCAATGTCGCCTCGATTATATCGCGATGGCATGAGCCACTCCCATCCTCAATCCATTCTCCCATCGCCTTAAGTCTCATAGTCGCAGTGGCTGCCTCACACTTAATCTGTATGTCAATGGGTCGGATATCTAGAATAGTCTCCAGTGCCCTAGTGGATCTGGTCCTCACCACTCCGAATCTTGGAAATCGTACAACAAATAAAGAAGGAGACCAAATTTAGGGCTCTGCCGAGAGGCTCACGGACCACCTCTCGGCCCATTATCTCGATAACACCTCAACTCTAACCATTTCAAATTTCTATCCGTTCTCAAATGGCATATTTTTAACTTCTTTTATTCGATTCTAAACCACTGTGTATCGCCCCGTCAAGACTTGTGGATTGTTAAGCTGACCTTGCCAAGCTAGGTTGTATAATCAGAGTAGTTCTAAAGAGACCTCTTGGGGAAATAAATTGAAAAAACTAGCCAGAGCAGAGTCAGTCGTGTCGCTCAGTCTATACTGCCTAAAACATGCAGGAATCAGGGGAGATTTAGAACAGTTTCCACAAAACTTTCCGAGACAAGTCGTGCTGTTAACTGCAACAAGTGAAAACACAATCGCAGCTGGGACAACGAGAAAAAGGAGGGATTTCAACGCCTTTTCTGTTCCTTCAGAAACTGAAACCTCTATCGCAGCTGTCGTAACTAGAAAAAAAATAAATAGGTAGTCGAAAACCTTTTCTTTCTGTTCTTGTTCGACTAAAGACTTTAGGCCCACCTTTCTTTTACAAAGTCAGTAATAGGTCGAAGAAGAGAAGAATATATTTGAACATGTAAACTGTTCTTTTTGGTTCGAAGAACTCATGAAGTCGACTGTTCGTTTAAAACTTCACCAAGTCAACGAAGATAGGTCGAGCAGTATGGTGCTCGTCTAAGGGCTGTAGGTCCATTGTTCTTTTATAATTTCACCAAATTAACTGAGATAAGTCGGGGAGAAAATTATATTTGAACAACTTAATAACAAAGAACAAATAAAAAAGTTATTTTATTATTTTCTGCCCGATACTATTAAAATATTGACTTTAGGTCGTTCCTTCCTTCAGGAGAAAAGATATCTCTTCTGATTGGGATGGGTAAAAATATTGAAGAGAATATATCCAGTCGCAGGCGAAAAATATATTCCAGTATTTGATTTAATTTGGCAAAAGCGTCGAATGGGAAAAAAAGTTTTCAAAAATTGCAAAATTTTTTGAAAAAAAAATGCAATTTGGTTAATATGGAAAAGCGCGGCTGGAGGGAGTATATTGTCATCGTAAATTGTGAGATTTTTGAAAATATTTTCTTTTTTTAAAAATGGTAAAAAACACCGGCGGCAATTATATTTTCAAGCATCGGTTGATTTTTTTTTAATATTCTTCACTTTTATTGCAGAAATCGCCGTAGTTGAAAATAAATTTTAAAAAATTGCTCTATATTTTGGAAACTTTTTTATTTTGGGACAAGTCGCAAAAAACGCCAGACAAAAAATATTTTCAAAATTCGTCCGATTTTGTTAAAGTATTTTAATATTTTTTTTTTGGGTTGTCAGAAAGCTATGCAGGCGATGAATTTAAAAATCGCTCGTTATCTATACCCTCCGCCATAGGATGGGGGTATACTAATTTTGTCATTCCGTTTGTAACACCTCGAAACATTTGTCTAAGATCCCACAAAGCACATATACTCTTGATCGTCGATTTAAGCCGATCTTGCCATGTTTGTTCGTCCGTCCGTCTGTCGAAAGCAGGCTAACTTTCGAAGGAGTTAAGCTAGGCGCTTGAGATTTTGCATAAATACTTTTTATAAATACTTCTCTGTTCGGTTGGGATGGTAAATGGGCCATATCGGTCCATGTTTTGACCGATCTTGGATCTTGAGTTCTTGAGCCACTTCAGAGCGCAAATTTTATCCGATTTGGCTGAAATTGAGCGTGAGGTATTTTGTTAGGACTTTCAACAACTGTGCCAAATATGGTTCAAATCGATCCATAATCTGATATAGCTGTCATATAAACCGATCTGGAATCTTGACTTCTTGGTCCCCTAGGGAGTGCAATTCTTATCCGATTTGGCTGAAATTTGGAACAACGGCTTCTCCTATGATCTTAAACTCGAAATCGATCTATAGCTTGATACAGCTCCCATATAAGCCGATCTCCCGATTATGCTTCTTGAACTCCTACAAGGCGCAATTCGTTTTCGAATGGACTGAAATATTGCCCAATGACTTCTACATTCAATTCATTTATGGTCCGAATTGGACAATAACTTAATGCAGATTTAAGCTCAATGATAAGGGGCCTACTTTTTATAGTCGAGTTCGAACTGCGTGCCGCAGTGCGAGACCTCTTTGGGGAGAAGTTATTACATGGCAAAGTACTTCACAAATGTCGCCAGCATTAGGGGGGGAATCGAATCCAGGCTTTCAGCGTCATAGGCGGACGAGCTAATCTCTGCGCTACGGTGACCTACCGCAAATAAAAATATATTTAAAAATAGCCCAATACTTTAATCAACACAGGCAACAAATATTTTCGAAAATTGCTCAATGTTTAAAATATTTTTTGCGACGAAAAGTATTTAAAAAAATCGCGTGATTTTTTGAAAATATTTTTGTTTGCGGCATTTTGTGACGCGTTCAAAAAAATATTTTCAAATAATCGAAAGATTTTTGTGTCACTTCTCAAAAATGTGCCAAAATAGCGTGTTTCTTTGAAAATATTTTTACTTTTTGTGGAAGTGTAAGAAAGCGCCACAGTTAAAATTTATTTTCAAAAATCGAGCGATTTTCTGAAAATATTTTGAATTTTTTTTTTGGGACGTGTCACAAAGCCGCAGGCAAAAATATTTTAAAATGTCGCACAGTGGGATGACAAAAAATTTGTGGAAATAAGTCAGCATATTTGAACGAATAAAGATATCATCACGAAATTTTAGATAGTTATAGCTGTTAACCATTTTATGTGCAAAATTTCAGGGTCTTAGAATGTACGAAAACCCCTACAAAAAACATGATTTGTTGCGCGGGATAACTTTTTTTTTTTTTTTTTTTGGGTGACGGCATTTCTCAATCGATTTAAAATTTTTTGACTAATTTACTATGTTTGCAAAAAGTGAAAGTTTCATCATTGCGTTTTGAGAACTTCAAGTTTTTCAGTTTTTTCGTAAAAAATGCCAATTTTGTTCTCCTTTTGGCTACTACTAGAGTCAACATAATTTATAAAAATTGGATTTAAAACGCATCTATCTTAAGTCTTCTTTACGGTACAATGAGTCAGAAAGTGTTAGGTCAAATTTTCTTTGTAGAGACGAAAAAATGCCAAATATTTTTTTTTCACAATTTTTGGTTTGTAACTCGGATAACTTTTGACTGAAGGATTGGACCCAAGCAGACATCGCGACAAAAATATAGTTCATTTTATCAGCTTTACAAATCAATCAAAAAATTTCCACTCTGTTGAGAAATGCTTGCACAAGTAACAAAATAAGAGACCAGCGTCTGAGAAAATTTCAAAAAAAAAAAAAAAAATGATAAGTCGAATATTTTGAACGCTGTAAAAGATATTCCGCACAGCCAGCATTTTTTTTTTTTGTGGGGTTTCTCGAGCACTTTCCAGCAAATATAATCGGCAACCCGAACAAAGTTTTATAGGGTCGAGGTTACGAACTTTCAAGGCCCATCAATAGGCCCCGGGCTTTCCAGGGACTTGAAATTTTGAACATCAACTGGTTAGCACCCCAGCTATAACCATCTGAAATTTCGTGATATCTTGATCCGTTCAAAAATGGCTGACTTATTTCCACCAATTTTTTCCCATTCCACTGAGCGTCGTTCGATTTTTGATATTATTTTATTGGGTTCTTTTTTTAATTGCACAATTTGACGTCGTCGATAAATATTTTAAAAACCACGAATTTTTTAAAATACTTGTTTTGTTATGATTAAATTTGCCCATGAGCATTCATTCCACTAAGGAACAGGGACATACTTCTCCAATATCAAAGAGTGCTGTCCGATTCAAGTTTAAGCTCAATGATAAGGGACCTCCTTTTTATAGCACCTTTTTGGGGAAAAGTTTTAACAGGGATGCCAAACCAAATTGTACAGTTCCTCACAAATGTCGCTAGCATTAGGTGGTTTTCCCGCCGATAATTTTTTTCTGATGTTCTCGCCAGGATTTGAAACCAGGCTTTCAATGCCTTGAGCCCAAAGAAGGGTAGGTAGGACTTGAGAACATACTAACCTCTGCGCTACGCTTGTTGTTGTTGTGGCAGTTTGTTGTGTTCTATCTTTCGTCTCCTTAATTCTGTTGAGTATCCAGGATCTATGCGGCTAAGATGGGGTGCGTCCAGAGGGATATGCGTCTGAGTGGAGTCGGTCTCGCTGGGCAGTTAAAAATGTGAGGTGTGTGTATCCCTGGTCACAATCGGTACATACATCCTATATGTCGGCATCAATCATAGCTCTGTAGAAGTTGAGGCGGCTGCATCTACCGGATCGTAATTGAGCCAGAACTACTCCGGTTTGCCGGGGGAAGTAAATTTCTTGAGGTGCAATGAGAGTCGGGCGTTCTCCAAGGGCTACATTCGCGCGGTAGCTGTTGTTGTAGCAACATTTTCATGTGGAGTGGCGATCCTCGTCAATCTCCTGTAAGTGAGCAAGCTCGTTCCGGTCCAAATGACCGATCGCCGCGGGAACAGGGTGGCCGTTGGTTCTTTAAAAGCGCCAATAATTCGCCTTGTCATATCGAGCATCATAAGCACTCAGTATTTGTGCAAGAGCCGTTGCCGCCCGGCCTCTCACTGAGACTCTCCGCTTAATACCTTTGACTGTCTGCAACTGCCGTTGCAGCTACTCCGTATGGAGCATTCCACTATCCGCAACCTGTGGACGCGAGCTTTTCATGACAGCAATGAACACCACTCTTATTGGAGCTCAATGCTCCAGCCTGTGTGGTGCTTACAGCTATCCCGTGCCGGTAGCTAATGTATTTACCGTATCTGCTGCCGTGTCTGCATGAATGTTGATTAGGCCCGCTTGATCTAAAGGTTCTCTCTTGTAGCGCTGAACCTCATGCTAGATAACAGCCCAAAAGGTATTGCTTAGATAGCATGTATTTATGTCTTCGCACGAGTATGATATTTGTCTCTGGATGGAAGTGGTCCATATGAGAACTGCAGAGACAGCCCGACGCAGTTCGAAGGGCGGCATTCGGACAGATCTGAATATTATTCCACTGCGTATCACAGAGCTGACGAAACCACATTGGCACTGCATTTCTTACCAAAGACCGGCCAATTGCTTTGTACGTGGTCAACAAGGTTTCTTTGTCAGCAACCCAAGTCACTTGTCGGCCTTGCCGGTACGTGTATGGTTGCGCTATTGCTTTCTTATCAAATATACATTTAGTCGTTATTTTAAAATGCCATTTCACACTGCAAGCAATTGCCCTTGCATTGTTGTTTTTGTAGTAAATTGAATACATTTGAGCCCAAAGTAGGGCAAAAATGGAAATATAACCCAAATATTATATAGCCTCAATTTTATTAGAAATTTTTGGATTTACTTGAGGAAAAACTTAATTGGAATCAATGGCAACTTGGAAAAAGGCCCTAAAAGACGAAAATTGGTCCCAAAAGTTATGTTGTTGTTCTCCATATACCTGTTTTGGGGCATATTTTGATTTTGGGTGCAATTTCGTTGGGCCAAACTTCATATCACCCTAATTGAGTCTAGTATGAGGTTGCGAGCGACCATGTTTACCAAATTCATGAGTAGATTCTATTTCTTGGTCCAATTTTGATGAAAATTTATGTTGACTTACAAAATATAATTGATTTAATTAAATTTGTATTTCTGATTACTTGTAATACTATAAATTCTTACCCAATGTTCTTAAAGGTTTTTATTTTCTTTGAAAACCATTCCTCGTTCTAATGTTTTGGTCTGCTGCACTTCCACATATTCTTGTGGATTTGTGCAAAAATGTATCTCTTTAAAGTTCAAATCTTTTTGAGAACACTTGGCTGCAGTCGTTATATACATGTGTGCATTTTATCAAGTATTAATAACGAACTCTATTTTCCATTGAGGCCCCGCTACAATTTCTTAAACTCACACATACACAAGCAATATTTGATGACAAGTATTCAAGCAACAATAACACAAGGCATCAAAAGCAATTCAAACAGACATTTCATTTGTGTCAGCAAGCATTCCCAATGAATATTTATATAATTCATATACACGCACCCATACATGTGTGAGTGTAAACATATACATACGTACACAATGTGTGTGTAGGATATAGTAACTAGTAATAAATGCATGCAAAAAGAGAAAAAAGGGGAATATATAAAACATATACATACTGCAAAAAACATATGTGCACATGTATGTGTATGCAAACGCATACTGACAAGCAAGCAAACATAAGTAGATATATGTATATACATACGTATATATTTTTCTATAGAATATAAATGGTGGCATTGTCATTGGTCAAGATTTTATGCTATAGATAATAACAAACTTGCAAACTTTACTGTACTCTCAAAACTAAACATTTAAGCTACACACACGCCACCTTTGGACGAGAAAGATGAAATTCTGCATAGCACGTTACATCATACTACAGACATTGGAACGACAACAACAAATTGCACATACTTTACACTTACTATACATAACTTAAAAATACAAACTTACATGTAAATGTCCCAATGTTTTGGAATGTTCCCTGTAGGTTATGTTTCACTAAAAATGTTGTTGAAGGATAAGGCAATTGCAAGTCCTTAAAGAATATTTAGAGGATAATATGTATATACATTGTTTATATTATCTTCTTTGTAAAGTTAGGTTTAGGCTAGGTTAGGTTGAAAAGAGGGTGCAGATATTAATATGCCCCATGCCACTATGGACACACCGTAAGCCAGTAATCGGCTTGTTGTGCGCTCTAAGAACTATAAAGTAACCTCTAAAAAGAAAATTTTAAGTTGGGAATTCCGTGCTACTTACAAAATCCTTTATTGTTCTCAATACCACTCTCCTAAGTTGGTTCATATCTGGTATTGTGTCTTCACCTAAGTGCCGGTATCTGTTAGACGCGAAAGCCGGGTAATGACAAAGGAAATGCTCCAACGTCTCATCATCTTCCCCGCATGCCCTACACATGCTATCACTTGCCGCATCGATATTACATAAGTGAGCTCGTAGTCCTATGTGTCCCTTTATGATACCAATAGCTATACTGACCTCCTTCTTGCTTCCTTTCAGTAATAGCCTTGGCTTCTCACGATTTGGATCCCCCATAGGATTTTCGCCGTCCTACCGACCGTTTCGCTGTTCCACAATGTTGCATGGGCATTTTTCGCCCACTCCCTTAACTCGGACTGCGTCGACCCGAAAGGCTTTGGGTTAACCAAGTTTATTGACGGCAGTCCTCTGGCCTTCACCGCCAAATCGTCTGCCCTTTCTTTTAGGTTTAAGAAATAAGTTTTTATTAGAAAACCCCATATTCAGCTAGGCTGAATAGTTTTCCAATAGAAATTCATATTCAGCCATACTGAATTCAATTTTTCCTATAGAATTTTATTCAGTCTGCTTGAATTTAAGCTTTAAAGCAGAAACGCATATTCAGTTCGGCTGCATAAAAGATTCAGGGTGAAAGAATATTTCCCTATAAAAACTCATATTCAGCCAGGCTGAGTTAAAGTATTTTTTAGGCACTCATGTTCAGCCACACTGAATAGAAACTCATATTCAGCCTGGCTGAATTGAAGCTTTCCTCTAGGACACGTATTCAACCATGCAGATTTCAAATGTTTTTGTAGAAACTCGTATTCAAGCAGGCTGATTTCAATTGATCCTACAGAAAATCATATTCAGCAAAGCTGAATATTTTTCAGATGTTCTTGCCAGGATTGGAACCCAGGCGTTCAGCGTCATAGGCAGATATGCTCACCTCTGAGCACGGTGGCCTCTCGTTATGATACCGATATCTATGCTGATCTCCTTTCTCAGGTTTCCCCCATAGGAATTCCATCGTCCTACGACCGTTGTTCTATTCCACAGTGCTACAAGCGCATTCGTTGTAGAGTTGACAAACTATCGATATTTCTAATAATAAATATCGATAGTATCGATATTAAAGTTAATATCCCATCACCTATATTTCTAACGAAAATGAGAAGTAAATATCATGACATCGATTTATATAGCAACAATATCAATGCACAGACCGAATTAAACCAAATTTGATAAAGTCAAAGTCGAAATAAACTAAAAAGATAAATCATTGTACAAAATTTTAGCCCAATCGGATGAAAATTGCACCCTCTATAGGCGCATTGTATCTTAAAGGATACATTCTGTGTCGGGTATACTAATTTCGTCATTCTGTTTGTAACTTCTCGAAATATTCGTCTGAGACCCCATAAAGTATATATATTCTTGATCGTCGCGACATTTTATGTCGATCTAGCCCTGTCCGTCCGTCCGTCTGTCTTTCGAAAGCACGCTAACTTCCGAAGGAGTAAAGCTAGCCGCTTGAAATTTTACACAAATACTTCTTATTAGTGTAGGTCGGTTGGTATTGTAAATGGGCCATATCGGTCCATGTTTTGATATAGCTGCCATATAAACCGATCTTGGGTCTTGACTTCTTGAGCCTCTAGACTGCGCAATTCTTATCCGATTGGAATGAAATTTTGCACGACGTGTTTTGCTGTGATATCCAACAACTGTGCCAAGTATGGTTCAAATCGGTCCATAACCTGATATAGCTGTCATATAAACCGATCTTGGGTCTTGACTTCTTGAGCCTCTAGAGTGCCCAATTCTTATCCGATTTGAATGAATTTTTGCACGAAGTATTACGCTTTGACATCCAACAACTGCGCCAAGTTTGGTTCGAATCAGTAGGGAACCTGATATAGCTGTCATATAACCCGAACTTGGGTCTTGACTTCTTGAGCCTCTAGAGTTCGCAATTCTTATCCGATATGAATGAATTTTTGCACGAAGTATTTTGTTATGATATCCAACAACTGTGCCAAGTATGATTTAAATCGATTCATAACCTGATATAGCTGTCATCTAAACAGATCTGGGGACTTGACTTCTTGAGCTTGTAGAGGGCGCAATTCCTATCCGATTTGGCTGAAATTTTGTACGACGGATCCTCTCATAACCATCAACATACGTGTTTATTATGGTCTGAATCAGTCTATAGCCCGATACAGCTCCCATATAAATCGATCTTTATATTTTACTTCTTGAGCCTCCAAAGGGCACAATTCTTATTCGAATTGGCTGACATTTTACACAGGTCTCCAACATATAATTTAATTGTGGTCCAAACCGGATCATATCTTGATATCGCTCTAATAGCAGAGCAAATATTTTCTTATATCCTTTTTTGCCTAAGAAGAGATGTCGGGAAAAGAACTCGACAAATGCGCTCCATGGTGGAGGGTATATAAGATTCGGCCCGACCGAACTTAGCACGCTTTTACTTGTTAAATTTTGCGAAAAATTTAACTTTCCGATAGTATCGATAGGAAAAATATCAATCGATATTAAGACAAAAAGTAAAATATCGATAGTATCGATAGCGCCATCGATATTTTGCCAGCTCGAATTCGTTGCCCACGCCCTAACTCGGACTGCGTCGCCCAGAAAGTTTTCGCAATCACCCTATGGCCAATTCGTCTACACTTTCGGCCATTTCGTCTGCTCCCATGATCCACTGTACCACGGCACTCAACCGATGCGGATCGGTCAATCGTCATAGAAGACGCTAATCTCCGTATACTTCAAGACTGTTCAAAACCCTACTGTCCTGGTTGCTGTTGTTATAGCCTAAGGACCGTATTATGCTCTGACAGTCGGAAATAGATCTTAGTCCTGGATCCTCAATGTGGACCCACAGGCCCACTCTTTTTTTTAGCGTCATCCACTAGTGTAGCATTAACTTCCAGATGGCAATTCCAAAGTTCCGTTAACCCTGTGTTGAGGCGGCTGCGTTTGCCGAATAGTAATTGAGCCACAACTGCTCTGGCTTGCCGGGGCAGGTGAATTTCTTCAGATGTAATGGGAGGTGGTCGTTCTTCAAGGACTACATTCATCCAGTAGCTATTCACCGCATCTGCTACCGTGTCTGCATGAATGTTGTCTAGACCCGCTTGATATGTCGTTTGATCAAGAGGTTCTCTCTTGTACCGCTGAACTTCTCGCTCCAGATCATGTAGATCCACCATAAGGCTGCTGTGCGGTGGATACATATCCACAATATAAAAATTTGGATGGTCCCTGCGATGACAGCTCAGAAGGTGTTGCTTAGACAGAATGTAGTTCTGTTTTCGCACAAGTGGAGAAATGAGCAGACAGCCCGTCCTACATCGAAGTGCGGCATTCTGACAGATCTAAATATTATTTCACTGCGTGTCACATAGTTGAGTAAACCGTGGTCAACAAGGTTTCTTTGTCAGCACCCCAAGTGCTGCCGTGACTTGAGAACCTTGTTTCTACTTTTGATCTTATCGCAAATTGCTGTGGTATGTGGGGAGAATGTGTACGACACTAAGTATTTTGGGACACCTCAGCTCCTTGCCCACCTCATGCGTGTGTGTAGTGAACAATGTGGTGAAGATTTGGTGGCAGATATCTTCAAGTCTCTTGCAGCGAAATAAGCGGCAAGTTCGTTGAGGTAGACGTTTAACCTATCGCAGATGTCAACAATGGGTGGGGGCCATGATCGTACAATCGCCCGCTTATGATGCGATCAAGGTCACCGGGATTGAATCACCTGGTGTTCATTGCTGTCACGAGAAGCTTAGCTGCGAGCTACCGCGCGTCCACAGGTTGCGTAAAGTGGAATGCTCCATCTGGAGTAGCTGTAACTGCAGTCGCGGACAATAAGCGGTATCGAGCGGGGAGTCTCCGTGGGAGATCGGGTGGCACCGGCTCTTGCACAAATACTGAGTACGTACGATGCTCAATATGACAAGGATTCTAGAATTGGTAAATGAATTTAGGTTTCAAAATATGTGGTGGATATTTTAATATTCTTAGACCCATACGTTATAAAGAGATGTCGCTAAGTGGCACGACGTTCGCTCCATAAAAGTAAGCCTTTAGATAAGCCAGCGTATCCGGCAGATCACCACAGCATTCATGACGACGAGGTAGAAGCAAATCTATCTCTATACGACTCACTAAAGTAGTTCTGCCCAAGAACGATCCGGTAGATTCAGCCACCTAAACTCTTTTTGGGAAGGGAAAACGCCAACGTGCAAATTAACGTGCAACGCCAAATTAATTTCTGCCTCCCAGCACGGGATAGCTGTGTGCACCATACAAGCTGGAACTTTGAGGTCCGATCTGTGCGCTGTTCTTTGCTGTCACGAGAAGCTTAGTTGCGAGCTACCGGGCGCGTCCACAGGTTGCGGATAGTGGAATGCCCCATACGGAGTAGCTGCTACGGCAGCCGCGAACAATCAGCTGTATCAAGCGGAGAGTCTCAGTGAGAGGTCGTGTGGCACCGGCTCTTGCACAAATACTGAGTGTCTGTGATGCTCGATATAAGAAGGCGATTTATTGTCGCCTTTAAATAACCAATGGCCATTCTGTTCTCACGGCGATCGGTCCTTTGGACCAGAACGAGTTTGCTCACCTACAGGAGGTTGACGAGGATCGCCAACTCCACATGAAAATGTGGGTACAACAACAAAAAATCCTCCTATTCTTATTAAATGGGGACAGAAAAAATTTGGGACAGGCAATTTTGTTTGGAAGAGGGAAAACTGCCAGGAAATTGTTTTCCAGAATAGGGAAAAGGGGAGTAGGGAAAAAACTCCCAGGAAATTGTTATTCAGAATAGGGAAAAAGGGCGTAGAAAAAAACTCCCAGAAAATTGTTATTCAGAATAGAGCTGAAAAAATCAGCTGTTTTTGCTATTAGTCGGATGAAAGTAACGCCAAATTATATTGTTTTCACAGCTTTGCGATTTGACCAGATTTATTACAACTGTAGCAATTTTTACGCATTAAAATATGAGGTGTTGTAACATTTTTTTTTCTCTCCTTTGTGCTTCTTTTGTTTGGTCACAAAAATTATTTCATTTCGTCGTTGTTTTAGCCAGCTTAGACCAATGTGTTTTTTTTATTTCTTGCTTCTATTTCAAAACAAAACAACAAAAACACTTTAAAGAGTCTCATCATTTGTGGTGTGTTAAATGTATCGAGGGGCGGGCTGGAATTATCGCGATTTCGGCCTTTGCCAGGGGTCTCGTCAGACTGCTATGCCACCAAAAGAGTACATGCTTCCACCTACTCACAAATTAGTGAGCAGTGCAATGGTAGAAGCATGCCATCTGAATGAAATGGTGGATCTTGCTATTCAACCTTTTCTTATAGAGCAGTAAGGGAAAGTTAAACATCTCTTCAAAAAGACAACTAACATCAACAACACACACACAAAGCTAAAGACTTGTATTATCCAGACAAACTTCGCTTGTCATAGAATAACTTTTCAATATGGGCACAGTAACCACACATTTCTCGACGTGCTGATCGTGCCTCCTTTCATTCCTTTGCGATTCTTTAGTTTGGACACAAAAATTATTTCATTTTGTTTTTGTTTCAATCAGCTTACACCAATGTGTTTTTAAATTTCTTGCTTCTATTTCGAAACAAAAACACTTTAAAGAGTCTCAACATTGATCGCGATTTCGTCCTTTGCCAAAGGCCTCGTCAGACTGCTATGCCACCAAAAGATTACATTTTTCTGCCATCCTATACAAAAATAACATATACTTGTGTCATAGCAAAAATGATGTAGCGAATGTTAATTGACAATTTTGAAATGCATAATGAAATACGAATGTTACATAAAAAGTGGCATGTCATAAAACAAAAACATATAGTGTGATAACAGCTTAAGGGAAAGCAAAGATTGTAGACAATTTGGTGACAATATCACTTACATAGTAGAATTTCTACAGGGAAGCATATACTCGTACATAGTTTGCATACACTTAACATACAAACAATGCACTTAACATACAGTTTATATGCACTTTTTTACATTTTTAAATTTCTACCTTTACATCACATACTAACCCCATTAATATACATACATTCATTCATATCTGCATTTGTATCTTTTTCACAATAACCATGATATTTTCTTTTTTAAAAAAAAATATGACAATTTTTAAAACAAATGAAATTTCGAACAAATTTCTTATACAAAATACTCGAATATCTAAAAATACAACCAACAAAAAACAACAACAACAACAACACGTCTTCTGTATCCTTCTACATAAAATATAAAAAAAATACACACACTACTACCTACTCTCCTATAATCACAAAAACAAAACACACATACCACCTATTAACGCGATGCGTGCGTTCTGCCAACCATACGATCGATCGATCGATCGTTCGTCGTTCGGTGTATGGATACGCAAAATTCGCGATACAACAGCAAGTCAAGCAAGAAAATACACAATGTACTAAGGCTCAAGTAAAAGCCTACAATGATTTGATATACCTCACACAATTACAACAGCAGCAGCAACAACAGCAGCAGCAGCAGCAACAACATCAACAGCAGGAAGAGGAGATCTATATTGATGGCAAACATTATAAAATTGTACGAAAATCTCAGCAACAACAACCACAACAACAACAACAACAGCATGTGCTGCAAATCGAACAACATCCTAGTCCGGCGTCTTCGACCACCACCCAGCATTATCCGGTATATGCCAGTCCGGCTCTAAGCTCCACCGGCAATTCCTCACCAGCCTTACACAATGTAGCCACCACCCCTCCCCAAGTTATTCTTTATGAAACACCCACATCATTCGAGTTACCCATACGACGAGCACATGTTGCAAACGCTGGTTCGCCTGCAACAGTGGCCATAGCGACGGCGGCAGCGCCCAACCATAATAGTGCTGTTGCCTATTCATCTGTGATACAAAGCACTTTGCAGCAGCACCAACAACAGCAATTGCAGCAGCAACAACACCAGCAATTACACATGTGGAAAATAGAAGAAGATGATGCGGCATCTGGTGCTGGCCAAGAGGATGTCAAGAATGTCTTACAATTGCAGGTTAAACAAGAGCATCACACTGGCAACAATGTTGTCCTAAGTGATAATTTGATATTAAATTTGCCGCCAGGTTTGGAAATCAAACAAACCATGGTGCATAATAATAATACTCAGCACCAGGCCGCAGGCGCTTTGGCAAATTCGGTGTTGCAGCACACCCAACAGCAACAGCTGTTGGCCCAGCAACAACAGCAACTGTACAATGAACAAAAAATGCAGCAACAGCAACCTGCTGCTGAAAAACGCCGTCAGCATATGATCGCCAACATGCTGATGTCACCGTCCAACGCAAACAATGCAGTGACGGCATCTTCGCCGGCTAACTCTACGTCTTCGTCTTCCCATCATGCGTCGTCTTCTTCTTCGGGCACCACAACGTCACAGATTCAAATAAATTCTAAGGTTTGTATTTTATTATTATTTCTTTGTTTCTGTTTTGTTTTTCTTTCATTTGATAAATAAATTGTATTTTTTTTTTATTTTCTTTTCGATAATTATCATAATTTTCACTTCATTTCGGTAGATTTTTCTTATTATCTTGAATAGTTTTTTTTCTTCGCTTTTTTTTTAAATTTTAAAGTAGGGTATTAGAATTTTGAGTATAACAATCAGGAAACAATGACTGGTATGGAAAGTCGCACAAGATTATACTGTGGAAATTTCTGCTTATGACTAGTCACTCCTTGGTTTCATTTGGTTTAGGAGATTCTCAATATGAATTTGAAAGTCCAAAGTCAACTTTCAAGTCGAAAGTTGACTGGTCCATGACTGGTCAATTTGGTTAGCCAGGACAAAAGATGGTAATTCATCCGTTAACCATAGGCCTAGTGAGTTCGGGAGATGTTTAAAACATCCAAATCGAGCGCTTGAAGGGCGGTTTTGACGAAAAAACCGGATCTTTCATTTACCTCCCGTTGGAGGTTATATTGCTGTTGGAGTTTATTTTAAGTATTTAAAAGAGCACCAAGTCTTTCGGGACCCAACCGAAGTTGATCATTGTCCTGGTAGCAAATTATGCCTTGTATTGTTGTTGTAGACGCAGATTTATGTAGTGGATAGAGATTCGCTTAAAACTTGGATTTGCCATCTCCCCGATAGCCATTCCTATTTTTCTGCTCCAATTTCACATGGAGGCACTAATTGTCGTCTCCGGTAGCAATTCTGTTACCGACTTACAGCATACGTTATCTCGAATACGCTTTTGTAACAAATGAGATTGCGTCGCGCATTGAATGGATGTATTACCGCTTCGAAAGCTGTCGTATCGAAATGGCTCAATTTGTTATCGATAAATTTTGAGTTGAACATATGTTTGGGGCAAAACAAAACAAAACAAACGACAGCAAACGTACCCGGTTACTGCAAAAGAATATTAATTTTATTAATTTTTAGAAATAAACATAAATTAAAAAAAAAAAAACACGTAAAAAATGCAATCGGATATTGTTTGGCTGCAGATCCAGACTGCAAACACAAAAAACCCTTGTTTTTAAAGGTGGGGAAAAAACCGTGTTTTCTTTGCTGTGTAATAGCGTTTGACTGGTTTCCTAGATCGCGATTTCGTTTGGAACCACCCAAACTCGTCGGTAGGCTTTGCGAAAAAGGGTATGTACAGGGTAGAAACATATGAAGTGGAGTAATTTTCTTTCTTGCTGCGCTACAAATGAAAATACTCTGAAGAACATAGTTTCAAACTAGAAGACATACCCTTTTTGACAAATCCCACCGATGAGTTTGGGTGGTTCCAAACAAAATCGCTATCTAGGAAACCAGTCAATTGCTATAACAAAGCAAAAAACACATTTTTCTGCCTAACTTTAAAAAACAAGGGACTTTGTGTTCTATATGTATTGGAAATAGATTACCCTATGGTCTGCAGCCGGACAATATCCGATTGTAGGAAAAAAAACATTGCTACTTGCCTTATAATGTGCGTGTCGTCCTCTGACGAAGGACAATAACTGAAGAGGGCAATAACTTTGACGTATTTCTAGAGAAATGATAAATTTAAGTGATCCCATTTCTTTGCCAATAATGCTTAAATAATCAAAATAAACAAATTTACAAATTAAATTTATTTGTTGTGTTACAATATTTGGATTTATAAGGCACTTGATGCAAAGTGTTAGGAATTGACTGTAAGGAAGTAATCAAACCCCATTCACTTTTACTCTGCGTCGGTTGCAAGCTGCACGAATGTAATCTGCTGGTATTTTGGCCCATTGCCATACAATGGCTTTGTTAAGCGCATCCGTGATGGTATATTTTTTAGTCTTTACCTTGCTGTCCAAAGTGCTCGAAATAGAAAAGCCCATCGGATTGGCACCTGACAAATTGGACAGCCACTGTGTACACCAAATGAAGTGCGTATCAGGATTTTTTAGCCATTCTTAAACGAGCTTATGTGACGTTGCCGAGTCTTGTGGGTACGTCGATGGTCTACGATCCAAATGTTTGCGTGCCCTCGGTTTGATGATTTGAGCTGAACTTGAAAGGGTTCATGTCTACCACGGTACCACCAAAGCTGTAATTGGCTATTTCTCCAAAATTCGACATCATTTGTTGGTGGCCCATAGGAATTTAACGGACTATTCCTCCTATTGCCTTTTAGGATGTTGCCTTCGCTTGGCTACGATTTAGCAACATATTTTTTTTTGCCAAATTCGGATGGTCATGAATTGGGCCATTTCAACCTTTTGTCCCCCATTTATTTTGTGTAAGTTAGTCCAAAACAAGAAAACAAAAAATGTGTATTATAATACACCCCAAAACTTACTTTCAACATTTGTTTTAAAAATTCACATCCATTGCTCCTTATCTCACGAGTGGATTTCGATCGAACTGCTAATGTTCGATTTTGCACTGGTTAAAGAATACCATAATCTCGAATATCGGTAGTGCTTATTCGTTAACGAATGCGGTAATGCCGAAACAAAAATTTTTTAAACAATTTTACTCGTTCACATATGGGAGAGATAGAGGCCAATAAAAGGGCCTTTTATGGGGCCGAGAGATCGGTCTGTATGGCAGCTTAATTCAAATCTGAACCGATCTGGGCCAAATTGAAGAGGGATGTCGACGGACCTTACACAACCCACTGTCCCAAATTTCGGCGAATTCAGACAATAAATAAGTCTTTTATGGGCCGAAGACCTTAAACCAAGAGATCGGTCTATATGGGAGCTATATTCAGATCCGAACCGATCTGGGCCAAATTGAATAAGGATGTCGAAGGCCATAACACAACTCAATGTCCCAAATTTCGGCGAACTCAGACAATAAATTCGTCTTTTATGGCCCCAAGGCCTTAAATGGAGAGATCGGTCTATATGGCTACTATATTCAAATCTGGACTGATCTGGGCCAAATTGAAGAAGGATATCGAAGGCCCTAACACAACTCACTGTCCCAAATTTCGACGACATCGGGCAATAAATGCGCCTTTTATGGGCGCAAAATCTTAAATCGAGAGATCGGTCTGTATGGCAGCTATATTCAAATCTGGGCCAAATTGAAGAAGGATGTCGAAGGCCCTAACACAACTTACTGTCCCAAATTTCAGCGACATCGGACAATAAATGTGCCTTTTATGGGGCCAAGAGATCGGTCTATATGGCAGCTATATCCAAATCCTGACCGATCTGGGCCACATTGCAGAAAGATATCGAAGGGCCTACCACAACATTGGACAAAAAATGCACCTTTTATGGGCCTTAAAACTTCAATCGAAGGATCGGTCTATATGGCAGCTATATCCAAGTCTGAACCGATCAGGGCCAAAATGAGGAAGGATGTCGAGTAGCCTAACACAACAACTGTCGCAAAAAATTGTTTTTTTTTTTTAACCCGTTAGTCGTAATTTTCTTGTGAGTCTCTCGTTAGTCTTGATTCTCTTTTGAGTTGTGAGTGTCTCGTGATTTGTGATTTTTCTATGGTCAGGCAGTCGAAAATAGATATCAGACTCTGGATTCTCCTTGCAGATCTCCAAGTCCAGTCTTTCCTCGATCTTTGATCCATTCGTGTAGCATGATCTTGTAGATGGCAATACCAGAGTTCAGAGACTGTGCCGCTGGCACCAGTGTCTCATTCGACGTCAAGTGTCGTCTCGGGTATCCGATCTGAAACTTCTTCCAATCCATTTAGGTTTCCTATCGTCTTATCGTTTCCTTCTATTTACTCTCCTAGTGGCTGTGTCATTCTTAATCTGTATGTCTATGGGCCGGATATCAAGAATAATCTCCAGTGGCATAGTAGGTGTGGTCCTCTTGCAAGACGATATGTCCTCTGAACCTGTTGTAATGTCTTTTGTTGCACTTTTTCTCCATCGCCATCCACCTAACTACTGTGGCGTTAGTCAGTATTGGTCTAAACACACTAACGTAGAGCCAATGAACTGTTGTCGGTCTACAAGGCCTCTGTGCGCCATCTTAGTACGCTACTGGGTGTGACACTTCCAGTTCAATTTCCTTGGAAGTACCAGGTAGTTGACGTTGTCGGATATCAAAATTCTGTATAAGAAACTTTGCTTATGGCCACGATTATTTTGATCTTGGTCAAGTTTTTGGCAGCAATTACTAGTACTCGCCTTGCTTTGTATTTTCCCCTCAGTTCGTGTAGCATTTACGCTCTAAGTTATGTGTAAAATGCAAATTGGAACAGGGGCAAATTTTTCACATATCAATGAGTGCAGTCCGATTCAAGTTTAAGCCTAATGACAAGGGGCCTCCTTTTTCTAGCTGAGTGCGAACGGCGTGCCGCAGTGCGACACCTCTTTGGAGAGAAGTTTTACATGGCATAGTACCTCACAAATGTTGTCAGCATTAGGAGGGGAAAACCAACGCTGAAAATTTTTTCTGATGGTTTCGCCAGGATTCGAACTCAGGCGTTTAGCGTCATAGGCGGACATGCTAACCTCTGCGCTACGGTGGCCTCTAGTTAGTTATGTGTAAATTTCGCATTTCTTCAATAATGTCGGAAGTTGGTTGAAGGGATAGACAAAAGACCATTTGTGATCATGGTGACTTTTACTTTAATTTAATCGGCTGGGACAGAATAATTGTTGCCATTTTTGGTAGGTTCCTACCAAAATTGGTAGGTTTTTATTCTCTTGATAGGTTGGTAGGCTGATCTCAATTTATGGTAGGTTTTTCCATCATATAAAAACCCATTTTTGTGTGCTGAAAAAATTGCCGAGGATAAGTCATTATTCTCGCATTATTATTTCACTTCTTGTCGATTCTTTGTATTCGTGGAGAATAAAACCTTGAATGTCGAGGGGCTAAATACTGTTACAAGGGGCCTCACTGCTTCAAATTTCAGGAAAAAGGGGCTAAGTTCATATTTCATAAATTTTGGTAGAAGAACTTAAATTTTGGTAAAAAAGGTCAGATGCGGTTCATACTAAGATGTTAAGGGGTCCACTGTTACGTCGAAAATGGTTAGTAAATGCAAATTTCTGGTCTCAAACCCTTGAATCGGAAATTTATGAACTCAAGATTTCTTATAGGGAGATCGGTATAAAGGGTGCTATATCAAGATGTAGGCCATTTTTGAACTTTAGGCTTTGATTTCAACAAACAGACGGACGGACACGGGTAGATCTTCTATGAATAAAACGATCTACTATGTTTTCTTTGTAGGATTGAAAAAAATATCATTTGATGGGCAATAAATGCATTGGTCAAGTGGCCAAATCTTCGGTGGTGGGCATAACAACATAACCGGCATTTTAGCTTATAGAACATTTGGTAGGATTTAATTGGGTTTGGTAGGATTTTTCTTAGATTTTGGTAGGAAATAATTTTCTTGAGTGGCAACACTGAACAGAACATTTGTCCCTTTAGCCGAACTTATATTAGATTCCAAAACGTCTCTTTCTTCAATTTTTGTGTTACCATGTTTTGATATTTCTTTCACCACTAGATCTTTCCATCTGAGTTTTGATCATCCTGGTTTGCGTGCACCACAGTGATCGCCTTCAAAAGACCTTCAAGAGAGGTGACCTTGGTTCTAAACTGCTTGCTTAATCCAAAGTATAATCTGTTTGTCAATATTGTTCTTCGCCTTATTTTGAAAGCCCACGTTAGCGCAAAGGTTAATTTTGTCCGCCTATGACGTTGAACGTCTGGGTTCGAATCCTGGCGAGAACATTAGAAATAATTTGCTGGCGATATTTCTGAGGTACTGTGTCATGTGAAAACGTCTCCCCAAAAAGTTGTCGTACTGCGGCACGCCGTTCGGACTCGGCTATAAAATGAAGGACCCTTATCGTTGAGCTTAAACTTCAATCGGATAGCACTCAATGATACGAGACAGGTTTGTTCCTGTTTCTTAATGGAATGTTCATTGGCAAATTTGTTCATGGGGTCGTTCGCTTCAGCTACGTCGGTGCCGAGGTAGACAAAGTTGCTGACTATTTCAAAGCTGTGTACAAGACGTTGTAGGAGTTGACTATACTTTTTGTTAAAAAAAATATATGACATGACCAATTGTAGAGCAGAAAAGTTTTGAAATGTTTAAGTACACCTTCCAAACGTTGGCGTTTATTTTGTTTGATAAGGCAAAAAACCATTTCCATACTTCATGCTGAACGCATGGCTTTTCAAACCGCAGTCGAAATCCAAAAAGTCCATAACGGAAGTAACCTCATCACAAATGCTGTCAACATTCATAAACATAACCAATCTACTGCTAAATTTCCCATTTTCCCAATCCATTAAGGAACAGGGAATACTTCTCTCATATCGTTGGTGTTTATTTTGTTTGATAAGGCAAAAAACCATTTCCATACTTCATGCTGAACGCATGGCTTTTCAAACCGCAGTCGAAATCCAAAAAGTCCATAGCGGAAGTAACCTCATCACAAATGCTGTCAACATTCATAAACATAACCAATCTACTGCTAAATTTCCCAATCCATTAAGGAACAGGGAATACTTCTCTCATATCAATGAGCGCAGTCCGATTAAAGTTTTTTTTTATGCCATTTGGTAGAGAAGATTTAACATGGCAGGATACCTTACAAATGTAGCCAGCATTAGTAAGGGGATAACCGCCGCTGAACAATTTTTCTAATGTTCACGCCGGGATTTGAACCCACGCGTTCGCTCTCATATGCAGACATGCTAACCTCTCTGCCATGCTGGACTCCCAAACATAACCAATCACAGACTTCAGCCAACGACCATTTGCTAGAAAGATGGACTTTCCACATAAAAAAAAGACATGCAGCTTTAACAATAACAACAAAACGTAGCAATATTACAGAAAGCTACGTGGATTTTTGCGCTATGAGAACACTTGGTTAATACGGTTTAATACAACCCTTAAATGTATTTTTTATGTACTTGTTCTTATTTCAGTCAAATTTAGCTTTTTGTTGTTAAACTTTTTTAACCCTCACTTACAAGACTTACTGTTTTTTTTTTGTTATCACAACATAATAACCCGTTCGTTCGTTGCTTTGTTGTTGCTGTTGTAGCCACATTTTTATGTGGAGGTGGCGATCCTCGTCAAGCTGCTATAGGTGAGCAAGCTCGCTCTGGTCCAAAGTACCGATCGCCTCGGGAACAGGACGACCATTGGTTATTTAAAGGCGTTAATAACTCGCATTGTCATATCGAGCATCATAGGCATTCAGTTTTTGTGCAAGAGCCGGTGCCGCCAGGCCTCTCATTGATTATCCGCGACGCCCCACAGCTAAGCTTCTCGTGACAGCAATGAACATCACACAGTTCGGACCTCAATGTTACGGCCTGTGTGGGGCTCAAAGCTATGCCGTGCCGGGGTTGCTTTGTTTGAGCATAGTCTGCTTTTTTCCCTTGCATTTCGATCACACCACCATTGCGGTGTTGCCAGATTTGCATTTTCTGACAACTCAAACTCTAGGCATCGTCGTAATGATGCATTTAGGAAAAGTGTTATTTCATGGAGAGTTCTTACTCTGATTGTCTGTCTCTGTTTTAAACCAATGGGTTTAGGTCTATAGGCATCTTCAACTATTGTACTTCCATTCCTTTACTCTGCAAAACTCTTCTCACTCGCTGTGTGTATTATGATTTAGCCTAGCTATTTTGCACATATTTTAAATTTTATTTTAAACCTATTAACAAAAACAAGAAACAAACGAAGAAAATGTTTAATTTTTAAGTATGTGATTTGCAAAATAAAAAATAAAATAAAGATAAAAAAAAAAAATTAAATCAGTAAAAAAACAAAAACCAAGAAACAATCATCTTCCTCTCTGTGTATCTCTACCAACTGTTGCTTTTCTGTTAGCTCTAGCCAATTTAATGGTAAGAATAAATGTTAAAGTGTTAATACTACTAACATGATGGGAGTTAATTTCTTGTGTCCTCTAATAAACTCTTGACTTCAAATCTAAATTCGTATGTGGTATGGTATTTTTTAATTTTTATTTTTGTTTTTGTTTTTTTTTTTTTTTTTCTTACTCTTTCTGTCTATTCCCTAAAACTAACATGTTGTTTAATTTTAATATATAATAAAACAAACAAAAAACAACTAATCCCATATATATATAGTTATATATACCAATTAATTTGTGTTGTAATTCTGTTTTAAACCAAAAATTAAACACTTATTTGAACCTGTGACGTTTCAAAGTAAACCAAATAAAAAACGTATGCCATGTTGAGGAAGATGAGCGTAAGAAATCTTGTTGTAATACATTTTTAATTAAACTTATTTGTAGCATAAATAAATTATATATGATTAATTAATTATTATAATACACAAACACACATACAAATGGAAAATTACACATTTTCTAAGACTAAACATCGAATGCTTGTTTGTTCGTTCGTTCGTACCTTTAGAGTTCCAAATCATGGCAAAAGGAAATTATTAATAAGAATTTCCTTTTAATTGCAGGCTGAGGAAAAACATCAACAACAACAGCAGCAGCAGCAGCAACAGCAACAGCAGCAACAACAGCAACAAATGGTGGCGAAAACCACTAAAACACCACGTAAGAGACAGCCGAAAAAGACGCTTATAACAAATGACTATGAGGCTGAACCAAGTCCCCAGCAGCAGGATACAACCGCAGGCAGCCATCATCAGCAGCAGCAACAACAACAACAACAACAGCAACAACAACAGCATGTCCAACAGCAGCAACAAGCCACATATTATGATTTCAACAATAAGTGGAATACAACAGCTCTGAAACAAGAGAATAATACGACAACACCGGCTGTACAAGTGCCGGCTATAAATATACCCACTTATGTTAATCCTCATACCCAACAACAGCATGCCCAGCAGCAGCAACAACAACAACAGCAGCAGCAACAACAACAACAACAACAGCAGCAGCAGCAGCAACAACAACAGCAGCAGCAACAACAACAGCAACAACAAACGGCAGCGGCGGTGGTGGCACATCAGCAACAGCAAGTGCCACAACCCGCCCATTTGCAATCATCACAAGCCCAATCACACTTAACCAACCTATCGTCGTATTATCCAAATTTCACACAACAAATTGCCTCACAATATACAGCCTGCATGCAACAGACGGCAGGAGCCATACAACACACCCTGTATAATCTCAATCAGCATCAACAACAAATCCAACAGGCTACAGCCGCCACACAGCAACAGGTAGTAGCCGCAGCTGCCGTTGCCGCCGCCGCTGTAACAGCACAGCCTGCTGCAGCTTCGCACACAACACAGCAACAACAACAGCAGGCACAGCAACAACAGGAGGAGCAACAGCAACAGCAAGCGGCCCAAGAGGCAGCTACCAATAAAGTTATAGTCCCTAATATAGAGGAAGAACTAGAGTTCCTTTCCGATTCAACGCCCAAGCAAGGATACGCCAGTGCCAGTGAAGCGTCCCGCAATGCGACGACGAAACCAACAAATATTGGTATCTACAATCCTCACAGTAATAGTGACGATAAGTCGGCAAATGGCAAAACGAATTCTGTGGCAACCGGTGCCAGCACAAATGCCTCCGGTTTGGGTAATAGCTCCTCGGTGTCATCACTAAATTCTTCATCATCGACAACGTATGTGCCTCCGGAGAAGAAGCCTGTTGTTGGTACATCAATAGGCGAAAAGAAGACCCAATTTATGGACAGTTATCTAAAGTTCTTGCAAGGAGATCGTGAAGAAGATACCTCGTCAGCGGCGAAAGGAGGGCGCAAAAATAATTATCAGAAGGCAGCAACTGGCGGTGGAGCAGGGGGTGGTGGTGGTGGTGGTGTTGGAGGCGGTGTCGGCGGTGGTGGCGGTGGGGGTAGTGGTGGTGGTGGTGGAGGTGGCAAACGTGGCAAAAACCAACAACATCAGCAACAAACACAGCAAGCGCAACCGCAACAACAACAGGCGACACAAGCACAAAATATTCCATCAACGACAGATGAGGCGGCAGCTCATATGGCTGCCAACCTAGATCCCCATGGTGCTCAAGGCCAGATGGTAACCGGCGATGATGGCCATCAAATTAAAATACTTTCACAAACGCAAATATTGCCCAAAAAGCGACCACATGCACAAATGCAGGCAGCCGCAGCAGCTGCTGCTGCACAGCAGACATCCACAGCCAATTCGAATTCCCATACAGGCACATCGGTAATACAACAACATCCTCAGCATTCGGATCATCAACAACAACAACAGCAGCAGCAGCAGCAGCAACATGAGCAATCATTCCGTCCCTATGGACAACATCCACAGCATCATCAACAGCAGCAGCAACAGCAGCAGCAGCAGCAGCAGCATCATCAACAACAGCAACAGCAATATTGTGCACAATTAGGTTTTGGCTCATCACCAGGTTCATCAAGTGCCGCAGCTGCTGGCGGCTCCAGTCAAGGTATGTTGCTACTTGACCAACAAAATTCTACTACTCGTAGCCGTAGTCCCATAAATGCTTTCAACAACTCTACTACTACTACTACTACTACAGCTCCTCACCATAATTCCTCTTCCGCCGCCACTAGCGTACCACACAACAATCATCATCATTTCTTAAATTTTCTCTGGTCATGGCGTTAAAAAATAAAGAAGTAAAACTCAAATAAAAAAAAAAAATGAAAGATTTTTTTTTCTCAAACAACAAACCCCTATAACGATATAAAAAAATTAGATAAAACCCCAGATATATATATATAGATATATATATACATATATTTATACATATATATATATATATATATAAAGATATATAAAGCTTTTCTCAAGGCGTAGTTGTTTACGTTCCTTGCTCTGCATTTCCCATTCAATAATCGGAAAAATAGTTTACGGTCACTAAAACTTAACTCTCTCTCTATCTCTCTCTCTCTCTCTCTCTCTCTCTCTTTCTCTCTTAGCGAATCTCATTTCAAAAAAGAGACCTTCCTATTGTCGCGTTAAGAGAAACTTATAAAAACACAAAAATTAAACTAAGAGATACGAACAAAACTCTGCTCTCGCTTCTAGCCCAAACTAAACGTTAAGCAAAAGTCCCTTTCTTTTTAGTTTTGTAAAAAGCGTCCACTTTCCTTGAGATTTTGTTTGGGTTTTCATTTTCGTTTTGTACAAAACTGTTGAATAAGTTTCCTTTTTTAGAGTATTGTTAACGAAAAGTATTTTTTTTTTTTTATTTTCAAAAACTAAAGACATGATAATTTATATATAGTCAAGTGAATGAAAAAAAAAAATTTATATTTAAAGAAAGCAATCAAAAATAATAAAACTCTTCTATGTAAATGCTGTTTTTTAATTATTACCATCACCTTCGTCACCAGTAGAACGAACAAGAAGAAAAGAAGGTCATTTTCTTCTATATCAGCCTTGTGAAGGAGTTGAGAAATTATGGTGACCATGTGGTATGTTTTGTGGCCTGTGGAACATTGTATGCGGAAGGAATTATGTTGTTGTTGGTGTCCTATTTTACTTTTGAATCTTTTCGTTTTCGTTTTCTTTTTTTTTTATTTATTTATAATCTTTAACAATCTTTTGTTTCAGTTAAGCATATAATTATTATTTTACTAATTTTTGGCTCTTGCTATTATTATTATTTTTATTTATCTAAGACCTTTAATGCAATTGTGAATTTTAAAATAATATATATTTATATAAGTATGTAAGAAACGAACGTCGTTGAATATTGATCCCTTATGGGGATTTAATGGGTACTGTTTTGAGATCATTCAAAGAGTTTATCCCAAATTGAACTAAACTTCGAGATATAACAAGTAAGAGTTGAACATATTTCCATCTTATGTCGTCATGAACATCTTATGCTACGAACATCTAATGTAGATTGGGAATTGCTTTCATATGGGGAAAACTAAGAAACAAATATTTACTTTATGTTAGAAAAAAAAGAACTGTACAGGCTATTTATTACATTAGCCGAACCAGCATGACTTCCTCCACTTTGTCTTTTTTCATCGAAGTTTAATGGTTTAGTGGTAGTCTGACAACGCAACCAAAATACAAATTTGTATCATCTATGGCAACTTTTGTCAATTGATGCTGGCAATAGCGTTTTGGCAGTCCCGCATCAAGAAAATGTGTATACAAACAATTAAACCACCACAAACAATGCTTACTTTACTTACTTTACTTTAATTGGCTACGACAGAATATTTGTTCCACTCCTAATCCTCTCCTAATCATCCTAAAATCTCTGACACCAAGTTTCGAGGTGTCTCCCACCACTTATCTTTTCATCGGGCTTTTGGTCTTCCCGGTTTGCGTGTACCACCGTGTTTGCCTTCAAAAGACTTCTTTGCTGGAGCTTCTTCATCCATTCTGACAACATGACCTAGCCAATGCAGCCGTTGTATTTTGATGCGTGTAACTATGTTGTTGTCGTCATGCAGCTCATACAGCTCGTGGTTCATACGGCGCCTATATTCTCCATTAACGCAAACTGGTCCATATATTTTACGAGGAATCTTTCAAATACTCAAGTACTTCCTCAGAACCAAGCTTCAGAACCATATAACAACACAGGTAGTGTCAGAGTCTTGTATAGTGTAATCTTCGGGTGTCGAGAGGTGGCCTTGTTTATGAACTGCTTACTTAGTCCAAAGTAGCATTCCCGATTAACGCAAACTGGTCCATATATTTTACGAGGAATCTTTCAAATACTCAAGTACTGCCTCATCTGCTTTAACAAGTACCCAAGCTTCAGAACCATATAACAACACTGGTAGTGTCAAAGTCTTGTATAGTGTAATCTTCGGGTGTCGAGAAGTGGCCTTGTTTATGAACTGCTTATTTAGTCCAAAGTAGCATCTGTTTGCAAGTATTATTCTTCGCTTAATCTCAAAACTGGTGTCATTCGTTTCGGTTACGGTGGTGCCGAGGTAGATAGACTTACCGACTATCTGAAAGTTGTGGTTCCCAACTTTCTCCATTTTCTTTATCTGCTCGGTTGTACAAGGCATTTTGGGAGTTGAAACCATATATTTCGACTTATCTTCATTTACTGCCAGACTCATTTTCACTGACTCTCTTTCGATTCTTTCAAAGGCAGCAGTTACTACTTCCGGTGACCGACCTAGCATTTGGTCTCTTGTGAGTAGTGTGCCATATCTATTCACATCTGCATCTTGTATAATCATCTCCAGCAGGATATTAAAGAGATCACACGATAGGCTGTCTCCTTGTCTGAAACCTCGTTTGGTATTAAATGGTTCGGAGAGATTCTTTCCTATTCTTACTGAGGAACGCGTATCAGCAAGTGTCATCCTGCAGAGTCGTATTAATTTTGCAGGGATACCAAACTCAGACATGGCTTGAAATACCTTTGAAGAAGGCGGCTATATAGTGAACAAAGAGATGGTAGATTTGTCCTTCTCTGGTCTTTTCCATAATTTGGTGGCAGTGTGAATATCTGGTCTATAGTGGATTTACCAGGTCTAAAGCCGCATTGATAGGGCCCAATTTTCTCATTGACTTTAGGTTATAATCTTTCACACAGTACGCTCGAGCGTATCTTGTATGCGATGGGGAAGAGATTTATTTCTTTGTAGTTGGCATATTCCGTCTTGTGGACGGGACATAGTATGATGGGGGTTCCAATCATTGGGTATGCGTTCTTCTAGCCAGATTGCGCAGATAAGCTGATGCATATGCCTTGTCAGCGTATCGCCTCCGATTTTAAATAGTTCAGCGGGTAACCCGTCGGCTCCTGCTGCCTTGTTGTTCTTTAGCCGGGTCACTGCTACTTGGACCTAAATGCTAGCATTTGTGTAATACCATGGATAAACACTTTGTTTTTAATTTGAACCACTGTTGAACTATCTTTTTATTTATTTACGTGTAAAAGGTCATTTTATGTCGCCGTCTGCTTTTCTTCACAATGGATTTCTCAATATTTTTTAACACTTAGGAGCTCGCCTACTGAATATATATCCAAGTTAATTTGCAATAAATCTGCTGGCGTGGACACCCCTGGCGGTGGCCGACGGCCTGCCATTCGTTTTTATACCCTCCACCATAAGATGAGGGGTATACTAATTTCGTCATTCTGATTGTAACTACTCGAAATATTCGTCTGAGACCCCATAAAGTATATATATTCTTGATCGTCGTGAAATTTTATGTCGATCTGGCCATGTCCGTCCGTCTGTCTGTCGAAAGCACGCAAACTTCCGAAGGAGTAAAGCTAGCCGCTTGAAATTTTGCACAAATACTTCTTATTATTGTAGGTCGGTTGGTATTATAAATGGGCCATATCGGTCCATGTTTTGATATAGCTGCCATATAAACCGATCTTGGGTCTTGACTTCTTGAGCCTCTAGAGTGCGCATTTCTTATCCAATTGGGATGAAATTTTGCACGACGTGTTTTGTTATGATATTCAACAACTGTACCAAGTATGGTTCAAATCGGTTCATAACCTGGTATAGCTGCCATATAAACCGATCTTGGGTCTTGACTTCTTGAGCCTTTAGAAGGCGCAATTCTTATCCGATTTGAATGAAATTTTCCACGACGTGTTTCATTATTATATCCAACAACTGTGCCAAGTATGGTTTAAATCGGTCCATAACCTGATATAGCTGCCATATAAACCGATCTGGGGTCTTGACTTCATGAGCGTCTAGAGTGCGCAATTCTTATCCGATTGGAATGAAATTTTGCACGACGTGTTTTGTTACGATATCCAACAACTGTGCCAAGTGTGGTTCAAATCGGTCCATAACCTTATATAGCTGTCATATAAACCGATCTTGGGTCTTGACTTCTTGAGCCTCTAGAGGGCGCTATTCCTATCCGATTTGAATGAATTTTGACACGTAGTATTTTGTTATGATATCCAACAACTGTGCCAAATATGGTTCAAATCGGTTCATAACCTGATATAGCTGTCATATAAACAGATCTGGGGACTTGACTTCTTGAGCTTCTAAAATGCGCAATTCCTATCCGATTTGGCTGAAATTTCGCAAGACGTTTTTTATTGTTACTTTCAACATCTATGTCAAATAAAGTACAAGTCGGTTCATGACCTGATTTAGCTGCCATATAAACCGATCTGGGATCTTGACTTCTTGAGCCTCTAGAGGTTGCAATTATTATCCGATTTGCCTGAAATTTTGTATGACGGATTCTCTCATGACCATTAACATACGTGTTTATTATGATCTGAATCGGTCTATAGCCCGATACAGCTCCCATATAAATCGATCTCTCTATTTGACTTCTTGAGCCCCAAAGGGCGCAATTCTTATTCGAATTGGCTGACATTTTACACAGGTCTCCAACATATAATTTAATTGTGGTCCAAACTGGACCATATCTTGATATCGCTCTAATAGCAGAGCAAATCTTTTCTTATATCCTTTTTTTGCCTAAGAAGAGATGCCGGGAAAAGAACTCGACAAATGCGATCCATGGTGGAGGGTATATAAGATTCGGCCCGGCCGTACTTAGCACGCTTTTACTTGTTATTTATTTACTTGTAAAAGGTCATTTTATGTCGCCGTCTGCTTTTCTTCACAATGGATTTCTTTAGCTGCTCCAAACTCAATATTTTTTAACACTTAGGAGCTCGCCTACTGAATATATATCCAAGTTAATTTGCAATAAATCTGCTGGCGTGGACACCCCTGGCGGTGGCCGACGGCCTGTCATTCGTTTTTTTTTCTTCTTTTATTGCCCGCCAGTTTCATTTTTGAAATCTTTTCACACTCAACTATTCTTCTGAAAATCGTGGTTATTTGTTTAGGCATTGGCAACTTCATTTGAACTAAGGTTGCCACCCATAATCAACCCATAAGTGTTCTCCTCCATCATGTATATTTTCAAAAGACTTCTTAGCTGTGGCTTATTCATTCATTCTGCCAACATGATATAGCCAACGTAATTTTGGTATTTCGATACGTTTATTTATTGCAACATCGTCATATGGACCATAGGACGCCCAAATACTCAATTAATTCAGATTGGTGTACAAAGAATTGGTTTGGTGTACACGAAGAATCCTTTCCTCAAACAATGCAATGCCTTATCTGCTTTCGCAACATAGCGCTGCACAAAACCATTCATTGGTGACTATTTTTGCTGAACTCGTAAACACCGAATCCACATGGATGTGTTTACCCATTTTTTTTTGCCAAATCAACCATGTTGCCTTCGTACGAATTTCGTTCAACGAAAGCAGACGACAAGAAAAATAGTTGTTGTTGTTGTTGTAGCAGTTTGTTGTGTTCTATCTTTCGTCCGCTTGATTCTGTTGAGTGTCAAGACCCAGGAACTCTGCGACTAAGATGGGGTGCGTCCACAGGGATCTGGGTCTGAGTCGAGTGGGTCTGGCTGAGCAGTTAAACAGGTGTCGTTTATCGTGTGGTCCCTGCTTACAATCGGGACATACATCTTGTACGTCGGCATCAACCCTTTCTCTGTAGGAGTTGAGGCGGCTGCATCTGCCGGAACGTAATTGAGCCAAAACTACTCTGGAGGTCAATTTCTTCAGGTGCAATGGGAGGCGGTCTACACTTCCCGGCAGCTATTTATAGCATCTGCTATTTACCGCATCTGCATCTGATATGCCGCATGATCTAGAGGTTCTCTCTTGTAGCGCTGAACCTCCCGCTCTAGATCATGTAGGCTTCTGGGCGGTGGGGATATCTATCCATAAGATGATGATTTGGATGGTCTTTGCGATAACAGCCCAAAAGGTATTGCTTAGACAGCATGTAGTTATGTCTTCGCACTGGTAGGTTCTTTGTCTCCTGATGGCTGCCAGCAGGTGACTGAGGAGGGCTGCCAGCAAGTGACTTGAGGACCTTGTTTCTACTTTTGACTTTATCGCAAATTGCGGTGGCATGTGGGGAGAATGTGTAAGGGCTGTCAAATGTGACGCCACGTATTTTGGGACACTTGATGGTCGGTATCATTTCTCCATCGACCATCACAGTCAGCTCAGTATTCACCTCAATGGGTGGGGGGCCTGATGCTATGATCGTACAATCGTCCGCGTATGATACGATCGCAATGCCGGCTGGCGGGGGTGGAATGGTGGATAGGTAGAGGTTAAACAGTACCGGAGATATCACCCCACATTGGGGAACTCCCTGCTTCACTCTACGGTGCTTCGACTTCTTACCGCTAAGTTCCACAAATGACTGGCGACCACACAGATAATTCGCGACTCAGCGTTTCAGACCTGGCTGGAGGGATGTGTTGACGATGTCCTCAAATAGTTTGGCATGGCTGACCGTGTCGAATGCCTTCGATAGTCCACGAGGACCGTCCTATCACATGGCCTAGGCTGTTGAAGACACCGTAAATGTGTGCGGTGATGGCATGCAAAGCAGTTGTTGTCTTCGAAATCCATGTCCATGCTCGGCGAAATTTTCCTATGACGCTCGGGAGGAGTAATGCCTCATGCGTCTTTGCTACTAGTGAGAGAAGGGAGATCGGTCTGTACGACTCCCCCAAACTCGGGACCTTTTCAGGCTTCAGTAGCCGGATCACTCTGCCCATTTTCCAGACATCGGGAACTATAAGAGTGTTCAAAGACAGGTTGAGGACAGAAGTAAGGTACTTAACTCCAGGTAATTACAGATTCTTCAACAATCCCATGGCAGCCGGTAGTACGTACCGGATTGACCCGATGAAGTCCTTCATCGGCAAGGGCTGCCGCCTCAGTGTACAACACACTGCTACAACAACAACAACAACAGATTCTTCAATATCAATGTAGAGATTCCGCCGTCCGGCCTTGGATGATTGGCGCGACGGATGACATTCGTAACTTCGCCCAAGGTAAATTGTGATGGCTGTCCATCGGCTCGGAGACCACGGATGCGACTAATGACTCTCCTCCTTACCCCGTCACTCTCGGGATGCACAATAAATTGACGGTTGAACAACTTGGCGCGTCTCTTCGGATCACTCATGGTTACTTCGCCAAAAGTGACTGAGGTGCTGTCATCCCGTCTACCGAGGTTCGATAGTGACTTAACAGTAGACCATAGCTTGCCTCAACCGGTGCCTAAGTTACATTGCTCCAAGTGTTCCAGCCACAAATTCCAAATTCGTTGACTACCCTATTTATTTCTGCCTGCGCCGGGAAATTGGGCCACACTTGGGGTTTTCGACCGGCTGGTAGTGAGGGCATCCTCATTCACCGTGCAAAACGAGGAGCCTTCAATCTGCTCTGCCAAAGCCATGCCACGCTGGTTTTTACCTAGGGGCGGATGCCATGAAATGTGAAAATCGAGTACTTTATCTGAAGCAAAATGTACCCGAATACTACATGCATTGTACAACGTTCACTCACTGAAATCCGAATCAATCTTTCTTTTTGCTGAAGGGCTCATTTTATGCATTCACTCATCTCGTTACTTGGTGTCTTGCTTATCAGTTTTACTCAGTTCTCAATTGTCTCATACAATATGGTATTTTTAAACGAAGAGTTCAGTTCTTGAAATACTCTATGATTGTTAGTGTGTCTTGAAAGCAGAATTGAATGGTCTTGTGCAGGCCTTTGTTTCCCGAGTACCCATGCTTCTGGACCATTAACGGCACGGGTAGTCTAGGGGCTTAATTCTCGCATCCGATCGAGTTTTGCTTTTTTTATACCCACCACCGAAGGATGGGGGTATATTCATTTTGTCATTCCGTTTGCAACACATCGAAATATCCATTTCCGACCTTATAAAGTATATATATTCTTGATCAGCGTAAAAATCTAAGACGATCTAGCCATGTCCGTCCGTCTGTCCGTCTGTCTGTTGAAATCACGCTACAGTCTTTATAATTAGAGATATTGAGCTGAACTTTTGCACAGATTCTTTTTTTGTCCATAAGCAGGTTAAGTTCGAAGATGGGCTATATCGGACTATATCTTGATATAGCCCCTATATAGACCGATCCGCCGATTTAGGGTCTTAGACCCATAAAAGCCACATTTATTATCCGATTTTGTTGAAATTTGGGACAGTGAGTTGTGTTAGGCCGTTCGACATCCTTTGTCAATTTGGCTCAGATCGGTCCAGATTTGGATATAGCTGCCATATAGACCGATCCTCCGATTTAGGGTCCTAGGCCCATAAAAGCCACATTTATTATCCGATTTCGCTGAAATTTGGGACAGTGAGTTGTCTTAGGCCCTCTGACATGTTTCTTTAATTTGGTCCAGATCGGTACAGATTTGGATATAGCTGCCATATAGACCGATCCTCCGGTTTAGGGTCTTAGGCCCACAAAAGCCACATTTATTATCCGATTTTGATGAAATTCGGGGCAGTGAATTGCGTAAGGCCCATTAACATCCTTCGTTAATTTGGCTCAGATCGGTCCAGATTTGGATATAGCTGCCATATAGATCGATCCTCCGATTTATGGTGTAAGGCCCATAAAAGCCACATTCATCATCCGATTTTGCTGAAATTTGGGACAGTGAGATGTGTTAGGCCCTTTGACATATTTCTTCAATTTGGTCCAGATCGGTTCAAATTTGGATATAGCTGCCATATAGACCGATTTCTTGATTTATGGTGATGGGCCCATAAAATGCTCATTTATTGCCCGATGTCGCCGAAATTTGGAACAGTGAGTTAAGTTAAGCCCCTTGACATACTTCTGCAATATCGCACAGATCGGTCCAGATTTGGATATAGCTGCCATATAGACCGATATCTAGGTTTTAGGTTTTGGGGCCATAAAAGACGCATTTATTGTCCGATGTCGCTGAAATTTGAGACAGTGAGTTTGGTTAGGCTCTTCGACGTCCTTCTTCAATTTTGCCCAGATCGGTCCAGATTTGAATATAGCTGCCATATAGACCGATCTCTGGATTTAAGGTTTAGGGCCCATAAAAGAGGCATTTATTGTCCGATTTCGCCGAAATTTGGGACAGTGCTTAGTGTTAGGCTCTTCGACATGTTTATGCAACTTGGCCCAAATCGGTCCAGATTTGGATATAGCTGCCATGTAGACCGATATCTCGATTTAAAGTCTTGGCCCCATAAAAGGCGCATTTATAATCCGATTTCACTGAAATTTGACACAGTGACCTATGTTCGGCTTTTCGACATCCGTGTCGTATATAGTTCAGATCGGTATATACAGTTCAGATGAGGTATATGAGTATAGGGTATGAAATTTTCACCGAATTTTGATGAAAGGTGGTTTACATATATACCCGAGGTGGTGGGTATCCAAAGTTCGGCCCGGCCGAACTTAACGCCTTTTTACTTGTTTTGGATTATGGCATCCGTTATCGATTATTTCTTTTTGAAACTTCGAATAGAAATGTGCGAGTTTTTACCCGCACCCATTTAACTATTGTAAATAACGAATTTTTGTCTATTTTCAAATTGGGTGAAAAAGGACATCGAGTATGTATTAATCTTTATATTATTCACAATTTTGATCCATAAATCTGCTTAAAAATTAACCTTTTGCTTAAGCCAAATTTGGCAAATTATCTACAAACATGAACAAAACAAAACTTGTGTCATTTAACTTTAAGAAATTTAATGCTGCAGGATATTTTTTCAAGGAAAATGTTCGAACTTTATCCAATTGTACATTGGACTTTGGCTGTTATTTTCCTTGTGCCTGCCCGACATAACAAACATCAAAGAAGCACCGTTGGCTGTGCACAAGGCGACATAATTCACATATTTTTTAGTCCTCTTTCGCATAAAGCAACAATTTAAGAACAGTAAACAAACAATGACATATTGTTTAAAACGTGTTTTTATGTATTTTTTTAATATTAATAACTTTTTTAAACAACCACCGTTTAGTTTGTTTATCTTTGAGATGGCAAAATATGCTCACCGAATGAATTTTCTTCCCCGAAATCGATAATTTTTTTGGACAAATTACGATGTTGTTGTAGAAGTGTGAAGCCCCTGCTGATGAAGGTATTAATCGGGTCAATCCGGTACGTACAAACGGCTGTCATGGGACTAATTACGATCGTAAGCCATGATCCAATTTGAACAAAAATTCGCTCGATAGCGGATGCAAGAGTTAGACCCCAGGCTTTGGTTGGTTTGAAAAGAGGGTGCGGATATTAATCCGCCCCATGCCACTATGGGCATACACCTAAGCCAGTCAATCCCATGGAAGCCGGTTGTACGTACCGGATTGACCCGATGGAATCCTCCATCGGCAAGGGCTGCCGTCTCGGTGTAAAACACACTGCTACAACAACAACAACAACCTAAGCCAGTATTCGGCTTCGAAAAAGAAAATCTAAGTTAGGAATTCCGTGCTGCTTATAAAATCCTGTATTGTTTTCCATAACACACCCTAAGTTGGTTCATGTCTGGTATTGTGAACTCCAAGACTGTTTGTGACCTCATCGTCCTGGTTGTTAGTGCTTTACTGGCCTTAAAGATGTTAACATTCGACCTCCTCGCGTTAATACCACACCTCCTCAAGTATTCCGTAAATCCCAGGCTTATACAGCGTTCCGGGCGTTGATACTATCCACTTTGTTCTATCTCCATTTAATGTCATAGGGTGCAGTTACTCTTACCAATGACCGACCCATAAAATCAATGTAGTCGGCATGTGTTCGCCTGTAAAAAGTGTGCTATACCTATTCAGATTTGCATCTCGTTTAATCTTCTGAAGCCGCCTGTAAAAAGTGTGCTATACCTATTCAAATCTGCATCTCGTTTAATCTTCTGAAGCCGGATATTAAAGAGATCACTCGATAAGCCGTGTTACTTTATGAAAACTCGTTTTGTATTGAAGGGTGCGGAGCTGTGTTTTCCTCTGTTTGCTGTGGAACGTGTGTCAGCCAGCGTCTTTCTGAAATTTCGTAAACATTTTTCAGAAATAGCAAATTGAGATATTGAATGAAATACCTTTTAACGTAAAGGCCGCTTTGTAACAGAGAAGGAAAATACAATATTTATAATAGTACTAAAAAGATACTTTTTGGAACGAAAGAGTACTTTTTTGGTTTGCATAAAAATTTCAAAAGTATTCGAGTGCAGAAGTCAACAATTTTTCTGTGGAAAAATGTTGCCTTACTGATTACTGCTTACACAGTACAACAGCCCTTTAAATATAACACTAAGCAAAGATAGGGGCGCCCCGGTAGCCGAGTTGGTGGCGTTCTTGGATTTCCAGTGAAGGGGTCAGTCGCTGCTGTGGTTTCACAATGGACTTACAATTGTCTAAGTGAGTCTGTAAAGGACTGTCACTATTTCCTAACCTAACCACAGACGTAAGATCCCCATATTTTGCGATATATTCGAGATATACATGAGCTATAAGTGAACCGATTTATTCGAAATATTGTAACCTAAGAATGGGAACGCCCCAACCCAAAACCCCACAAACCGACATATAGACAAATTGCTACAATATGGGATCTAAATGAGAGGTATTTAGGAATAGAACACCATTCTCATATAGAAATTGAGTTTAAGTTTTAACTTTCTAGAGGCTCAATAAGTCATATAACCTCGTGCATAAGGATTCTTAATCTAAATGTGAACTGATATTGCCCTATTAAAATTCCAAACGCCCTGCATACTTCAAATGCTACATTCTAATGTACATGATTCGATCGGCTAACAGGTGAATATTCCAATTTTATCGTGATGCGTTCCCAAATAAAAAACATCCGAATAATTAAAAAAGTTCTTAGTGCATGAAAATGTACGGCACTTTTGGGGTGGAAAACGTGCTGAGAAAAGTACTAAAGTACTGAATTTCCCATCCCTGCTTTGTAGTCGTTGAAAAGCTGGTAAGTGTCGATCTGTTTCTGTTGTTTTTTGGATTCGGCGCAGCGTGAAAATCTGATCTATCGTGGCTTTTTTCTTGGCATTAGGTGGGAAAAGACGTTACGCATCTAATGATGGACTCCTGCCGTATGTCGGGCTTCGCCTTAAACGGCTAAAAATTTAATCGGATGTCGAAATTTTTACAAAATAGTGTTATGGTTGTCGAAGACGAAAATTCGTCTACAGTTTTGGTATAACATGAGTCGAATTCGACTGAGCAGAGAATATGTGAGAAAGAAGATGACAACAAAGAGAATGCAAACAAAAATCGGACAACTTAATACCGTCAAACCTGGCCGGCTGTTAACAGCTTTCGCGTGAGACCACCTTATTTAATCCGCCTTGAGTGAATTCAACCGAGGTTGTAGTTCACTCCAATACGAATTTCGTGAAGGTCGCCCAAAATCAGTTGTTGTTCCAAAAACCATTAATGCTGTGCGCCAACTGATATTGCAAGATCGTCATGTGATCTATCCTGAAAGTGAGACATCCCTAGGCAAAAGTGGGACAGGCATACATTCAATATTGCATTTTTTATCATTGGATCCCACACAATTTGTCAATCGCTCAAAAAAGGCTCGTGTCGATTGATCGAAAAAAGGCTCCAAAAATAAGATCGCGGTGCTTCGAAAAAGGTCTATGACATCGTGAATCGAGCCCGAAAGTAAACAGCAGTCGACTGTATGGGTGTTTTAAGATGAGCCAAATCCAACATTGGATTGACGAGCAACTTTTGTATAAAAAGCCTGGTTTTTCGGTAAAACTGGACATGTCGCAATCGTACCACTAGAACATCATAGAACAGTCATTTCTGAGTGATACACAACCATTTGTTTGCCAGTCGGATCGCCCTTCACCATGACAATGCGATCTTTCACACATCGGCTCAAACAATTGCATTTTTGAGCATTCAAAACATCGATTTGATGAGTCATCCGCCGTATAGTCCAGACTTGGCACCGAATGCCTTCTCTTTATTCTCGTACGTAAAAAATAAAATGATAGGTCAACGTTTTTCAACACCTGAAGAAGCGGTTGATGCATGTTTTGGAGATACCTTAATCGGAGCGGCAAAAGTGCTTCGACAATTGGTTCAAACACATGCAAAAGTGTATAGACCTTAATGGGGAATATTTTGAAAAACAAAAAAGCGATTTTCGATTATTAATATTTGTTTTTGTTCTCTAATCCCGAAATATAAAAGGCGTAGCACCCTTTTCAAACATTCATTTTATAGGCTGAACATTTATCTGTCATATGCCGTTTAAAACATTCAATTATTTTATTCCATTCATTCGATATGATTTTTGAAACGAAAAAACTCATACCGCGCCACTGTGCGACGTAGTGTTGTCTATAGCGTTTCACCGTCAAATCTAATAATACGTTGACATTCCATTCGTTGAGCAGTTGTTTATCGATATCAGCTGATTTTGTAGAGGACACAGGTAAAACGATGAATTGCTAGCTGACAGTGATCAATTGGAAAAAAATCTGCAGGAAGTATTGAAACAGGCTCTGAAAAAGATGTCACACTTGATTCAGATCCAAGATATGTTAACCAATCGAAATTATCCGTAAAAAGAATTTTCTGGATCTTATCCAAAGAATGGCAATCTAGCATGGAAATTTGCCCATGAACATTCCATTTAGAAACAGCGAGAAATCTTCTCGCACATTAATGACGTCACTAGGGGGGATAACCACCACCAACAATTGTCTGATATTCTCTCGGATATGCTTACCTCTAAGCTACGGTGACCCCAACTTTATTATAGATTGGTCAAGAAAGTTGATGAAACTAGAGCCGGCTTTGAACCGTTTTTGAAAAAATGTCAATTTTGTGGCACTTTTGTTTTTCCAAAAAAATTTCTTTTTTACCCTTTTTAAAAATTTTCAACTGTAACGTTGACTGTGGCTTGACTTGAAACACTATTCTACATTCGGCTTGTGGAACAAATGTTCTGACATAGCCATAGCGGCACATCTCAATGGTTATATTATCCACTCTTATTTCCCCCAACTTCCATAATAATCGCGTCCGTTTGTTGCGCTAGCAGAGACTGCGGAAGATATTGTGCTCTACATCATCTACCACTTCTTATTCCTTGTAGATGCAGAATGGTAAGCTGTATAATCTGCATCACAGAAAAGTTTTCGTCGCCTTTGTTGAGCCTGTTAGCCAAAAAGCCGGGCCATAACAAAGGCAATGCTCCAACATTTCGTTATCTTTCGCACATGGTATAACTTGCCCCACCTATTCTGCTATAGTGCGCCCGTAGTCCTATGTGTCCTCTAGTGGTACAAACAGCTATGCTGACCTCCTTCTCACTTCCTTTCAGTATTAGTCCACTGATCGATTCACTATCGTCCTTATGAACATGCTACATAAATCGGACTGCGTTACCCCTAAAGTCTTCGGATACACCTCTGTATTGGCCGTGAAATCGTCTGTCCTTTCAATCTTCCTTACTCAGCTATGGCCCCACACTCAAACTTTGCAGATCGTGCCATTCTCCTTACATTACAAGACCATATGTGACCTCACCATGCTGGTTGTTATAGCCGCGATGACCATCTTACTGTCCGTAAAGATTTTCACAATCAACCTTCTCGCTTTAACACCATACCCTCTCACACATGCCGTGAAGGCCAGGATCACCGCCTGCAGAACCATACTAAGGTCAGACAGACCGAAACAAATCTTATCCCCTGGGTCCTCAATGTAGACCCCCAGGTACACTCTGTCCTCCAGCAGCAATGCCAGGCACTTGACTTCAAGTTTCGTCTTAATTATCTGGTCCGAAACCTCTTCCATTTCTTCCAGGTTTCCCATCGTCCCTCGATTATGTGACCTGCTTCTATCTTCTATCCATTCACCTATCGCCTTGAATCTCTGAGCTGCAATGGCCGCCTCATATTTACTACTACCAAATTTCCCATGAACTTTCCCCTAAGGAACAGGGGATAACTTCTCTCATATCAATGAGTGCAGTCCGATTAAAGGATAAGCTCAATGATAAGGGGCATAGCGACACCACTTAGTATGGGCCGGATATTTAGAAAAGTCTCCAGCGCCTTGGGCGTGACCCTCATGGCCCCGCTTATGGCTAGACAATCTGTTGCACTTTTTCTCTATCCCAGTTCACAAAGCTACTGAGTCTAATTACGCTCCTGTAGAGCCTCTAAACTCTCCTCGGATTCACGACCCATCTCGAGTCTATGGCTCTGCACGGCATGACTATAAAAACCACACTGGCTGAAATATTGAACTTCGATATGTGTGGTTTTTATAGTGGTCACGAGAAAATCAGCTGATAGCGGATACATGTTGCGGATAGCGGAATGATCCATACGGAGTAGCTGCAATTGCAATCGCGGACAATCAGCGATATCGAGTGGAGAGTCAGTGAGAGGACGGGCGGCACCGGCTCTTACTTAAATACTGAGTGCCTATGAAGCTCGATATGGACAAGGCGAGTTATTGGCACCTTAAAATAGCCAATGGACATAACATTTCCCCGGCAATTGCTTCTATGGACCGAAACAAGATGGACTGGACGAGGATCGCTGCTTCCACATACAAAATGTGGCTACAATAACAGTAATAAAGCTTTCAATTGGATATTCACAATAGAACTCAATTTCAATAGACATTTATAATTCACAATAAAGCTTTCAAATGGTTATTCACAATAGAACTTTTGTGATATTTGCAGCAGCATATGCGGTAAATCAGCATAAACATTTTTAATTGCATGATTTATGTTGTAAGGCGTTGTTTTAGATATATATATATATATATATATACAGGGTGGCTGATGAAAGCCGCTACCAAAAAAAAATGTAATAACTTTTTTTCTATTTAATAATAATAATTTAATAATTAATTTAATTAATTAATTAATTAATTTAATTAATAATAATTTAATAATTAATTTAATAATTTAATTTAACATGAATAAAAGAAAAATGTATTCCATACACCGAAAAAAAAATGTAGCAATATTCATCATTGTAGCAATATTCATCAGCCACCCTGTATATATACATTGCTTAATTGTTAAAAGCATACTCTCGTAGATTTTGTTTTTCAAGTAATGTGCAAATTCCACTATTCTTCATCAATTATAACAACAATTCAATCTTTCTTTAAAAGCAATTATGGCTGTACACAAACCAATAACGACATAAGTAGTATGATAAAAAAAAAAACAGTTTAAATAGGATAAATCTTACTTGTTATCAATTTCCATGTGCTCTACTCCTGGTTCCATTTTCTATTTAACAAAAGATATTTAAATGTTCAAAGGGAAGGTCCAAATGCTATAGATTGCTATTGCTATAAAGAAAAAGCTTTGCGAGAGTAATACCTACTAGGTAACATCATATGAGCTGAACTGAGCTGTAGTAGTAGTAGTAAACAAAAGGGACTAGTTGCATAATTTTGTTTCTTGTTCTTTGTCGCTCACTGTTTTTTTGGACACCTTTTAGATCCTTTAACACTCCCGCCACGACGTGAACAGTGTTTACGTAAGGCTAAAACAAATAGTATTGCCATAATGGGTAACACTGCCACAGCAGCGCCTGCTGATGATGTTATGGCTGAGCCCGATGAATTTGCTGACTCTGATACAGATCCCGTATGGACACCACAGGAAGAAGATGTATGTTGTCTCTCTCTCTCTCTCTCTCTCCCTCTTTCTAAGCTTATCTCGTAATAGCTAAGAAATGTAGTGAAATCATTTAACATTTGATTGTGTGTGTGTGTTTTATGTTTTCATTTCAAAAGAGCGAAGATGGCAAAGGATTCAAGCGAAAAATGGCAAGACGTACTAAAAGTTCTCCGCGGAAACATTTCAATCAGCAGCCGCCACTGCAACATCAACAACAACAGCAACAGCAAACTGCACAACAGCAGCAGCAGCAACAACAACAGCAATTGCAACAATCGCCAGTGCAACAACAACAGCAGCAGCAGCAACAGCAACCTCCCAATGCTGTTGTCAGCAATGATGGTTATACCTTAAATCATGACATGGCGAGTAGTTCGGGAAACTATACTAATTCATCAGGCGCTGGCGCCGGATCGGATAATTTCAAAGTAAATTCCATAGTGACATGAAACAAGAATTAGGTTTAAAAGATTTAATAAAAAATAATGTTATTGTGCCTTATGCCTGTTTTGCAGACCGGTGACTTTATTGTCTTACGCACGGATTTGGTAAATGATTGGCCCACCATTTGGCAAGTGGATTCTAAGTGTATTTTACAAAAATACGAGGCATTTTATCAAAATGGCAAGACATTTTATCGCAATATGTCCAAGGTAAAACACCAAAGATAAAGGAAAAGGAACAATTTTCAACTTCAAAAATAAGAATCTTGAAAATCATTGGCATGGTGTTTTTGGTTGGTGTTATTTTGTAACACTCAATGAAAGCCACAATTTTCATTTTTATGTGTATGTCGTTTTGTTTTTAATCCTGTCTCTCTCTCTCTCTCTCCCTCTCTGTGATGTGTTTTCCAGTACGCTTCTTGGAATTTGGATACGAAAAAGTTATATCTAAAAGCTCCCGTACGCATACAAGTCCAATCTCACACTGAGACAATTGTAGAATTTCTAAGATCCGAATTAATTGCCGATGACACCGAGCAATTCATAGAAAAAATCATGGAAGACTATCTATCATATCGTGATCATTTTGAAATTTATATACAAACCATGATATCTCAAGTATTAGATCCTAGCTTCTTCTCTGAAATAACGAGAGAGAAGGGTATGTATGCCTAGAGAGAAATCATTTAAATAATCATTTTTTTTTTTAATGAGAAGACCATTCTGTTGCAGATGAATACTTTTTGGGCAGTGTAAGAGCCCTCGACACAATACTGGATAATTGTAAACGCAAACTATTGTCTATAACACCCTGGACGCGAAGTGTTATAACATCCATAGAGACTTGGCCCAAGTGTCATGTCTTCTCCGAATGGGGGCAAAATAATTTAACGCAGAAAAATTGTGCTGGTTGCCATCAACCGGGAATTTCTGTGCGATTTTTACTCTTCGGTCAACCGTATAATTCGAATACCATGCAAACTATACCCACAGATGCGCGTATTACCTATGAAAAGGTACAAGTAGAAATATTTTTTTTTTATCATAACTGGAAACTGGAAATAATGGAAAAATGTTTCATTAATGTTGGCTTTTATAATTTTTTTTTTTTAATTAAAGGATATTCTACTGTGTCGCATCTGTGCTGCTCGGGCCGATATTTTCCATAAAATTGCTCATGAAAAATACAATTTATATGTTAACTGTGCACGCCGTGTCTCCGAGCTGCAAGCAGAGAATCCCAGCAAATCATCAACGGAAATTCTAAATGATCTTCTGGCGGAACACAATTGGATTGATGAGGTATTTGAAAATAAAATGTTGTTTGCCATATATGTTTAGCATATATATATCTATACCTATAGATATTGAAGAGTGAGAATAAACTCTGATTTCTTTATATGCACGTAGCTAGACCCCTACTAGATGAGTTTTAAACTGTTTTTTTTTTTTTGTTTTTTTTTTTTTTTTTTGTTATGAAAATGGAACCACAGGGAAGAGGCATATCGTATTATTTCTATTAGTATTGTATGCTAGAGATTTTTTTTATTGTCTTTAGTCATTTTAATGTTATGCATATAAGCCTCGATTTATTTTCTATATGAAAACTAAGAGTGATCATCGACAATGTCCAAAAGGACTAGTCTAATTTGGATAGCAAACATTTGTTAAAATATATATAAACAAATGCCTACGTTGTTTGATTGTAAACGATTTTTCAATCATTTTTTTTGTATTCTTCACCATAGGAAATGTTCTGAAAATATTGGCCCAAGACCCTTTAAAGTCTATGGGTGTAAGGTTGAAATGAGGGTGGGAATGTTAATCCGCCCAATGCCACCATGGACATACGAGGTCTGAGTTACGAGTTACGTATGTTCGATTTTCGCTTTTGTTTTTTTTTTGTTATGTGTTGGTACACATGTCTCTTCTATATGTATATTGGCAATGTTAGCCATTTTGAATTGTCGGTTTATTTTTGCCAGATAAAAAGGTTAGTCGTGTTTTGGTGTGTTCTTCGATTTTTACTATTCGTAAAAATGGATCAAACCAAGGCGTATTTAATAAGGTGGCCGCATCAGCACAGCTGATGGAATTTTATATGTCAAGTCATTTTTGAATTCGCCTTATAAAAATTTAAAAACTTCAAAATAAATATTTTATAAATTAATCTTTAAGTTTGCTGGTGTTTTGGAGAGGATATCTGAGGGGGATTACTTTTTGAAAACATTTAAAATAACGGTTATTTTTGATCCGACCTTGCATACTTTGTGGGGTCTCAGATCATTACTTCGATGAGTTACAAACGGAAGAAATATGTTAGTATTTCGTTGAAGGGGACAATATATTGGGTTGCCCAAAAAGTAATTGCGGATTTTTCATATAGTCGGCGATGACAAATTTTTTCACAGCTTGTGACTCTGTAATTGCATTCTTTCTTCTGTCAGTTATCAGCTGTTACTTTTAGCTTGCTTTAGAAAAAAGAGTAAAAAAAGTATATTTGATTAAAGTTCATTCTAAGTCTTATTAAAAATGCATTTACTTTCTTTTAAAAAAATCCGCAATTACTTTTTGGGCAACCCAATAGTTATTGATGAATAAATAAATACTTTTTGAAAAATTTAAAATAGTGGTTATTTTTTGATCACACCTCTATACCTTAGCCAGTGATCGGTTTTCAAAATCTCAATAGGCTATGCCAGAGTTTCGTCAATCCAAGACTGCCGCTGGCAGCAGTACCTCACACTAGAGCTGGCAAAATATCGATGGCACTATCGATATTTTATGTTTGAATATCGTTGGATTTTGTTTTCCTATCGATACTATGGGCAAAATTAAATTGTTTGCAAAATTTAACAAAAACAAGTAAGGATGGGCTAAAGCCATTGCATATATAGGCTAAGTTGCCGAATTCAAAATTTGCTTTAATTTTATATGTAGAATTTCGATCAAAATCCGTACATATTGCAGCAGCCATAGAGTAAATCATTGCGCAAATTTTTGGAAAGATCGTTTAATAAATGCGTTAGCAAAGGTCTTAGAAGTGAAAATCGGGAGATGCATATATACAGGAGCTATTGGGTTGCCCAAAAAGTAATTGCGGATTTTTCATATAGTCGGCGTTGACAAATTTTTTCACATCTTGTGACTCTGTAATTGCATTCTTTCTTCTGTCAGTTATCAGCTGTTACTTTTAGCTTGCTTTAGAAAAAAAGTGTAAAAAAAATGTATATTTGATTAAAGTTCATTCTAAGTTTTATTAAAAATGCATTCACTTTCTTTTAAAAAATCCGCAATTACTTTTTGGGCAACCCAATATATCATAAACTGAACAAATTCCTATGAAATTCATCAGTCACCAAAAAAGAGGAACCTTCATGTAAAATTTTGTGATTTTTTTTTTAACAAATTACTAAATCATTGAGTATTATTTAAAATCGGACGAAAATATATATGGGAGCTATATCTAAATCCGAACTGATTTCTATTAAATTCATTAGCAGTACCGGGAGTCATAGGGGAATCCATTGTGCCAAACGGGTAATAAATAACCAAATTACTACAATACTAGTCCAAATTCGACGAAGATATATATATGGGAGCTATATCTCAATCTGAACCGATCTATAAAAAATTCACCAATAATGTGGAGGCTTATAAGAGAATCCCCCGGGCAAGATTTCGTGAGAATCGGTTTACAAAAATTGAAAATTGCGACCTGTACTTTGTACACAAATTAACATGCACAGACGGACGGACAGACAGACGAACATAGCTAAACCGAATCAGAAAGTGATTCTGAGTCGATCGGTACACTTCCCAATGGGTCTATCTCTCTTCCTTTTTTCTGGGTGTTACAAACAAATTCACTTTTTGTTGCCGAAAATGCAAAAGCTTGACTTGCATGACATGTGGTTTCAACAAGACGGTGCCACATGCCACACAGCATGTGAAAAATTCCCCAAACAAATGAAAGGGAGTAAAGATAAAAAATTATGAATTTATTTGTACCACGTCTTATTATTTACGAACAAGTTATTATCTACGGAAATCATTTTTCTCTTTTTCATCAAAACCAGTACAATTTTGTTAGGTTCTCCCGGTTTAAATATGTTATGCACCCACCATAGAAAATTTACATAAGTTTTTCCGTTTTATTGACAACTAGCTGAACCGGGCCCGCTCCGCTGTGCCTTCTGTTACTTTATATGGAACAAAATTATCCTTTGAATATTTATTTTCAGCAATTAAAGAGCTTTCAGTGAAATACGTTCCTAGGAGAATAGTATATGTATTGGGTTGCCCAAAAAGTAATTGCGGATTTTTTAAAAGAAAGTAAATGCATTTTTAATAAAGCTTAGAATGAACTTTAATCAAATATACTTTTTTACACTTTTTTTTCTAAAGCAAGCTAAAAGTAACAGCTGATAACTGACAGAAGAAAGAATGCAATTACAGAGTCACAAGCTGTGAAAAAATTTGTCAACGCCGACTATATGAAAAATCCGCAATTACTTTTTGGGCAACCCAATATATCGCTGGAATAACAGTATAACAATATTAATGTTTCTATCTGAATCCCATATGATCCTTATTAGTCTCTGAATTCGATCAGAGAGTTTAGGGTCATTTACGTTTGGGTGTAAGATATACTCTATTCTTAAAAGTCTTTATTTCAGCCCGATATTGTCATGATGTCCGATTTAGCAGTGTTTTCGTGGGTGAGTTGGTCACCTAGACACTTGGCCCTGAAAAAAATATCAGCATTGTGCTCTTCTCTCAATTACCATTTATTTAAACCCCATATTGCAATTGGTTTAAGGGGAGTTTATGGAATGAATTGTCCTCAAACTCTTGGCCCTCCACAGGAATAGGAATAAATCTATAAGCCGCTTTTCGGCAGCACTATGTCTAGCAACCGTCCCAACTACCAAGAAAAGCAGCCGCCGCACGGACATGTTGATTAGATCATCAAGTTCTAGCTCCATAAAAGTAGGACGTTAGATAAAGCAGCGTATCAGTCAGACTACCACAGCATTTAGCACGGCGAAGTAGAATCAAATCTCTATACTACTCACTTAAGTAGTTCCGCCCAAGAACGATCCGGTAGATTCAGTTCTTTTTTGGGCAAGGGAAAACGTCAACGTTCAGGATGTGTGTCCCGCATGCAACCAGGGACAACACGGCACAATTAATCTATTTATCTGGAAGCATCTCATTTTAGCCAACGATTGTTGGATGGAGATGGAAATTTGTTATCATAGAAATATCGTGACAAGCTATGGGCCATAGAATACAAAAAGTAAAACAAACATTACAATAGCAACACTAAACATGTTTGTAAACTTTTTTAACAACCTTTATAACTTCTTTTGGTTTAATTTACCATTTTATATTCTTGTTTTTCCAAAAAAAAAAAGCAAATGTTTAACCAAAATAAAACAGCTGATGCAAAACAGCTGTTTTCGCAATACCCCCTTTTACAAATTTTTCCTCTCCTCATTCAATCAGAATAGGAGGATTTTAGTTAATTTATTGGGAGTTTATTCCCAGGGCTGTAAATGAAAAAAAAAAACGATAATCATATCCAAAAAGAAAGAAACATCGAAGAAAAAAACCAGTAAGGAAAGGCAAAAGACGGGCAGAGCCGACTATATAATACCCTACACCACCTGGTGCACATAGTACTTTTTATATGTAGAACTTATCTCGAAATCTAGTCAGACTTTAATTTTGAAACCTATGGAAATATCAAATAGAACCTTGTAACATTTTCCTACGATAGGACAACAAATTTGGATTACCACATCCTTAAAAGGCCATATCGGATAAAAGATTATACGGGAGTTATATCGAAACCTGTGCCAATTTTGATGGCACATGCTGGGAAGTCAAATAGAACACCCCTCACGCCCTATATTGAAGAGATGTGAAAAAAATTGTGCCAGTAGCCTTAAAAATCCTTATCGGATAAAAGAGGTGCTATATCTAAATTTGTATTGATTTCTATGAAATTTTGCAGTCGTATTGTAACGTCAAATAAAACGTCTCATGCAAAATCGGACGAAAATTGTGCTTTCTACAGGCTTAAGTCTATTACGCATGAAAGATATATGGGGGACCTATATTTAAATTTAAACCGAATTTTATGAAATTTTGCACACGTATTAAGGCGTCAAATAAAACACCCCGAACTACATCTTATACACACATTTCCACAACCTTAAAAGACCATATTGGATATATTGGGTTGCCCAAAAAGTAATTGCGGATTTTTTAAAGTAAAGTAAATGCATTTTTAATAAAACTTAGAATGAACTTTAATCAAATATACTTTTTTTACACTTTTTTTTTCTAAAGCAAGCTAAAAGTAACAGCTGATAACTGACAGAAGAAAGAATGCAATTTACAGAGTCACAAGCTGTGAAAAAATTTGTCAACGCCGACTATATGAAAAATCCGCAATTACTTTTTGGGCAACCCAATATATGGGAGCTATGTCTTAATCTTGACCGATTTATATGAAATATTGCACTCGCATTGGGACTTTAAATTAAGCACCTCTTGCCAAATTTTGTAAAGGTCGGACCAAAATTGTGGCTTCTACAGCCTTTATAGTCCAAATCGGATTAAAGATATATATAAATCTGAACCGATTTTGTTCAAAATCAATAGCTTTCGTTTGCGCTTAAAAAGAGACTTGTGCAATATTTCATGACAATCAGACAATAAATGCGACCTATAACTTGATCACAAGAACACACGGACAGACAGACAGACAGACGGACATGGCTAAATCGAATCCGGAAGTGATTTTAAGCCGATCGGTATACTTATCAATGGGTCTAGCTCTTCTCCTTCTAAGCGTTGCAAACAAATGCACAAAGTTATAATACCCTATACCACATAGGTGGTGTAGGGTACAAAGAGAAATCCTTCTATTGTATCTCATCAAAGTGTCAAAGGAGTTTTTTTTTTCGATATGTATCATTGTCATAATTGAAAACACGCAAGGAGTTAAGGCCTGGTTATTCTCTCGTAAATGTAGAATAAATGTATCGTAAATGTAAAGAGGCATGCAAATGTACGCGATGGCGGTCTTCCTAAATATATTGAGAGGGCATTTAACATCGAGGAGATGGGTCGATAGTCACCGCTCTGAGCCGCACGGGGATCCAGCCAAATTTCTCCTTGTGGACGGACTGTATGCTACGTGACAGCACTATCAAGGCGGACTTCGCAGATAGTGTGGTCAGAAGGTGGCAGGTGATAAGGGGAACCCCTTGGGGAGGTGTGTTCTCGCCAATTTTCTGGAACTAAGTGCTAAACGAATTCCTAAGATGGAGGCAGGGACTCGACTGGGTCTATACTATGACACAACCAACATTTCAGGCAGAGCTCTGTGCTATAACGATAGACGCAAAATAAATTCGGGGATTAACAGTTTTGGAAATCAGTATATATGACGGCCCTCAAGGCCATGGGTTCTATTGGGCTGCCCAAAAAGTAATTGCAGATTTTTTCATATAGTCGGCGTTGACAAATTTTTTCACAGCTTGTAACTCTGCAATTGCATTCTTTCTTCTGTCAGTTATCAGCTGTTACTTTTACCTTGCTTTAGAAAAAAAGTGTAAAAAATGTATATTTGATTAAAGTTCATTCTAAGTTTTATTAAAAATGCATTTACTTTCTTTTAAAAAATCCGCAATTACTTTTTGGGCAACCCAATATATCCCGTATATAAGTCTTTCATCGGCAAGGGCTGTCGCCTCGGTCTACAACACACTGCTACAACAACAACAACACACTAATGTATATTCATATACCAATTCTAGAATTTTCGTCTTTTATTGTCAATAAATCTGCAAAACTTATGCAAACCTTCTGTGGTGGGTACATGACATTTATGCTGGTAGAACTTAAAAAAAATTGTCCTTGTTTTTGATGAAAGTGAAATGAAAAAGTTTAAGTAAAAAATAATTTCCGTACATAATAAATTGTTCGTAATTAATAAGAAGTGGTAACATTTTTTTTATAAAAACAATTAAATTTTTAATTTTTTATACTAGCTCCCTTCCATTTGTTTAAGGGAATTTTTTTTATCGCTTTTATCCCTTTTATTTCGATTCAGAATACCTACTTTTTTCCCCGGGAGACATTTTCAATTTTCGAAGTTTGTTTAGAATAAGGGAAAAGGGAGTAGGGAACAAACTCCCAGGAATTTGTTATTCAGAATAGGGGAAAAGGGAATAAGGAAAAAACTCCCAGGGAATTGATATTCAGAATAGGGCTGATTGTTTTATTTTACAATAGGTAATTTGCTGCGGGCAAAAACTCTCTCATTTCTGTTCGAAGTTTCGAATAGAATTATTCGATAACGGATGTCATAATCCAAAAAATGTGAAACTCGATAGTAATAAGTCGATGACGGATGCGAGAATTAGGCGCCTGAATGCCTATGATGCTCGATATGACAAGGCGGGTTGGGGGGGACTTTAAATAACCAATGGCCAACCTGTTTCCGCGGCGATAGGTCCTTTGGACCGGAACGAGCTTGCTCACCTACAGAGCAACAACAACACTATTTTTTTTTTATCTTATATTTTTATACCCTCCACCATAGGTGGGGGGGTATACTAATTTCGTCATTCTGTTTGTAACTACTCGAAATATTCGTCTGAGACCCCATAAAGTATATATATTCTTGATCGTCGTGACATTTTATGTCGATCTAGCCATGTCCGTCCGTCTGTCTGTCGAAAGCACGCTAACTTCCGAAGGAGTAAAGCTGGCCGCTTGAAATTTTGTACAAATACTTCTTATTAGTGTAGGTCGGTTGGTATTGTAAATGGGCCATATCGGTCCATGTTTTGATATAGCTGCCATATAAACCGATCTTGGGTCTTGATTTCTTGAGCCTCTAGAGGGCGCAATTCTTATCCGATTGGAATGAAATTTTGCACGACGTGTTTTGTCATGATATCCAACAACTGCGCCGAGTATGGTTCAAATCGGTTTATAACCTGATATAGCTGCCATATAAATCTATCTTGGGTCTTGACTTCTTGAGCCTCTAGAGTGCGCAATTCTTATCCGATTGTAATGAAATTGTGCACGACGTGTTTTGTTATGATATCCAACAAATGTGCCAAGTATGGTTGAAATCGGTCCATAACCTGATATAGCTGCCATATAAACCGATCTTGGGTCTTGACTTCTTGAGCCTCTAGAGTGCGCAATTCTTATACGATTGGAATGAGTTTTTGCACGACGTGTTTTGTTATGATATCCAACAACTGTGCCAAGTATGGTTCAAATCGGTCCATAACCTGATATAGTTGCCATATAAACCGATCTTGGGTCTTGACTTCTTGAGCCTCTAGAGTGCGCAATTCTTATACGATTGGAATGAGTTTTTGCACGACGTGTTTTGTTATGATATCCAACAACTGTGCCAAGTATGGTTCAAATCGGTTCATAACCTGATATAGTTGCCATATAAACCGATCTTGGGTCTTGACTTCTTGAGCCTCTAGAAGGCGCAATACTTATCCGATTTGCCTGATTTGTAGGACGGATTCTCCCATGACCATCAACATACGTTTTTATTATGGTCTGAATCGGTCTATAGTCCGATACAGCTCCCATATAAATCGATCTCTCTATTTTACTTCTTGAGCCCCCAAAGGGCGCAATTCTTATTCGAATTGGCTGACATTTTACACAGGTCTCCCACATGTAATTTAATTGTGGTCCAAACCGGACCATATCTTGATATCTCTCGAATAGCAGAGCAAATATTTTCTTATATCCTTTTTTGCCTAAGAAGAGATGCCGGGAAAAGAACTCGACAAATGCGATCTATGGTGGAGGGTATATAAGATTCGGCCCGGCCGAACTTAGCACGCTTTTACTTGTTTAATTTCAAGTTTAATCGAAATGTAACATATAATATTTCATGTTTTGTTTTTATATTTACAGCTCTTCCGTAATATGCGCAACTCTTGGGCCGAAGTCGAAAGTCTAGAAAGGCAAAAACGCTTTAGAGAAGTTTCACAATAATAAAACTATGCTGAGACTTTTTGCAAATAACACATACATACTCACAATGGTCGTGTGTGGATTATGCTACATATTCCTTCTACTGCAATACATATACAAAACAGACAGAATAATAAAATAAAACAAACTATTCAATGATAAGTTTTATTGGCAAATACATGAAGAAGACGATAAAGGAGTATAAGAAGAAGACGACGACGTCGATGAGGAAGTAAATGAAGAAATCTATAATAATATTAATATACATAGTGAAAGCAAATTAGTTTTGCTTATAAATATTATATATATATATATATACATAATTATAAATATATGGTTAAACAGCAACAACAACAACAACTACACATCTAAAAATAATAACAACACTTAATTTACTGAAACCATAATTTAGTATACAAAAATTTTAAATTTTTGTTTTATATAATGTTACAAAACGATGATGAAGAAGAAGAAAAAAAAAACAATATTATTTTTATTATATTTAAATATAATTTTTTTATTTCTTTTAGAATGGCATACATTTTCATTTTTAATTAGTTCATATATATCCATATCCCCCATACAAAAACAAACAAACAAAAAAAAAAAAAACAAACAAGAAATAATATTCGTGCATATTATTAAAATAATAATAAAAATAATTATAATAATATTGATGATTTTAAGGGCGAAGAACAATTTGTATTTGTTTTTTGATAAAAATTCTAATTTGTTTTCTTTTCTTTTTTTTTTAATAAAAAAGAAACTAATTCAAAATATTTTATTTTTATTTAGTTGTATAAAGTTAAGTTTTCTTTTGTCTTTACTTTAAGGTATCTTTACACATACAGCATATATTGTAAAAAAAAGCAACAACAACAAGAAAAACAACATCGTAATAAACACACACATGCATACAATTTATAAATAAACAAACATTCAGCAAAAAGATTTACTTTATAAAAAGCCAATTCACAAAGTAAAGGGTGATTTTTTTGAGGTTAGGATTTTCATGCATTAGTATTTGACAGATCACGTGGGATTTCAGACATGGTGTCAAAGAGAAAGATGCTCAGTATGCTTTGACATTTCATCATGAATAGACTTACTAACGAGCAACGCTTGCAAATCATTGAATTTTATTACCAAAATCAGTGTTCGGTTCGAAATGTGTTAAAATTTTGACAAATTTTGTTCAGCGATGAGGCTCATTTTTGGTTGAATGGCTACGTAAATAAGCAAAATTGCCGCATTTGGAGTGAAGAGCAACCAGAAGCCGTTCAAGAACTGCCCATGCATCCCGAAAAATGCACTGTTTGGTGTGGTTTGTACGCTGGTGGAATCATTGGACCGTATTTTTTCAAAGATGCTGTTGGACGCAACGTTACGGTGAATGAACACATTTCGAACCGAACACTGATTTTGGTAATAAAATTCAATGATTTGCAAGCGTTGCTCCTTAGTAAGTCTATTCATGATGAAATGTCAAAGCATACTGAGCATCTTTCTCTTTGACACCATGTCTGAAATCCCACGTGATCTGTCAAATACTAATGCATGAAAATCCTAACCTCAAAAAAATCACCCTTTACATGCAGATTTTCTAGAAAACATTGAAACATGGAATATTGCATGCTGTTGGTGGCGCAAAGTAGTCCAGCATTAAAAGCTATCGGCGTAAAAGGTCCTAGCCTTATAGCTCGATTATGGATTATGTTCTGACAACGCAATCAAAATAAACATTTGTATTATGTATGGCAACTTGTGATGGCGGTCATAGTGTTTTGGCAGTCCGGCGGCAAGAAAATGTGTTAACAAATAATTAAATCACCACAAAAAGGCTAGAAGTTGTGAAATAACATCAATAAACATTTTAATTTTATTTATTTACCAGCTGAACTGGGCCCGCCGCTCCTCTGCGCCTTCTTTTACTTAATATGCAACAAAATTATCTTTTGAATATTTATTTTCGACAATTAAAGAGCTTGAGAGTGAAATACCATGCTACGAAAAAAAAATATATGCATATCGCAAAAGCATAACAATATAAATGCCTTTATCTGAATCCCATATGATATTTACTGGTCTATGAATTCGCTCGCAGGATTTAGGGTAATTAACGTTTGGGTGTTAGATGTACTCCATTCTTAAAAGATTTTATTTCAGCCCGATATTCTCATGATGTCTGATTTAGGGGTGTTTTCGGGGGTGATGTGGTCCCCAGAAACTTGGCCCTGAAAAAAATATTCGCATGTGCTCTTCTCTTAAATATCAAATTGTCATTGGTTTAAGGAGAGTTTATAGGACTCTCCTTAATCTCAAACCCTTATTGCAAAAATCAGCAAATATGTCCGGTTTGGGGTATAGACACTAAAAACTATCAATATCGAGCTCCACTGTCTTGAAGGCCCCAATTGTCTTGGTGAGCAAATACGTTCTATTTGGGGGTTGTTATCAATGTTGATATCAGATTCGTGGTCTACTCTCAAATACCTTTCATTTGAGCCCCATATTTCGATAGTCGGCAAACATGACCGGTTTGGGGGTGGTTTGTGGGATGGAGCGGCCACTCGTGGCCGATTCGTATCCTACCCTAAAATACCTTTTATTTGAGCCCCCTATTGCAATGATCAGAAAATACTTCTTATTTGGGTGGTGTTATGGGGTGGGGTGGCCCCATAGACACTTTTCCCCGAATATTGATATCAGATTCGTTCTTTAATCCCAAATACCTTTCATTTGAGCCCCATATTGCCTTGACATTCCCTTGACATGGCTCGAAAATATGTACGATTAAGGGGTGAATATATATCTGCATCGTCATGAATGTTTATCTGCATCGTGCTCTACTCTAAAATATCATTGATTTGATTCGCATATTGCCATTGGTCTCAAAATTGGGTATCAAATATCGAACTCCACTCTCTAAAGGCCCAAATTGTCATGGTGAGCAAATACCTCCTATTTGGGGGTTGTTATGGAGGATGGGGCGGCCACTCAGTGACATGGTCCTGAAAATATATAGCACATTTGTGTTCCACTCTAAAATACCTCTTCCTCCCCATATTGCAATGGTCGCCCTTTTCGGGTGGGGTGGCGCCATAGACACTTTTCCCGAATATTGAAATCAAATTCGTGCTTTACTCCCAAAGATCTTTCTTTTGAGCCCCATATTGCTATGGTCGTAAATTTGTCCTCTTTGGGGGGTGTTTTTAGAGACAGGCGGCCCCCCAAACACTGGATATCGCATTCGTAATTTACACTCAAATACCTTTTATTTGTGTCCCATATTGTCATGGCCAGCAAATGAGTCCTGTTTGGGGGGGTGTTTTGAGGAAGGGTTTGACCCCCCAGATACTTGGTCCCACATTTGGATATCGCATGCGTAATTTACTCTCAAATACCTTTTATTTGAGCCCCATATTGCATAGGCCAGTAAATAAGTTCTGTTTTGGGAAGGGGTGGACCCCAGAAACTTGGTCCCACATTTGGATGTCAAATTCGTATTCTACTTGCAAATACCTTTCATTTGAGTCCCATATTGCCATGGTCGGTAAATATGTCCGATTTAGGGGTATTTTGGGGGTTGGGGTGGTCCCCCAAACACTTGGTCTGAAAATTGGATATCAGATATGTTTCCTAATCTTAAATACCTTTCATTAGAGTCCCATATTGTTATGATTGGTCTATATAAATATTTGATAGGTTTTGGGGTGGGGCGTCCCCCCTACCCCATCCGGAATTTGGATACCAAATTTTTGTTTTTAGGTTATTATAAGAGATCACACAAAATTTCGCTTAAATCGCACTACCCAAAAGTGAAAGTCAATTTCGTGCTCTATTCCCAAAGTCCTTTCATTTAAGATCCATATTGTCATGGTCGATAAATATGTCCGATTTGAAGGGTTTTTTGGGGGTGGGGTGACCCACGAAACACTTAGTCCTACAATTGGATATCAGAATCGCTTTCTACTGTCAAATACCTTTAACTCGATATCCATATTGCAGTGGTTTGTCTATGAATTCGTTTCGCGGATTTTGGGGTGGACGGTCCTCCTAGGCACCCCACATCAGATTCTGATACCAAATTTTTGATTTTAGGTTAATGTAAGTGTGCCAACCAAATTTCGCTTAAGTCTCCATATCCATCTCCGAGATCTGGTGTGTTTGAAAATTATTGTTACGACCCTTCTTTGAGTGGATCACTTGAAAGTTCTGGGCGTTGCCAATTCTAGTGGGGATCTGAACCGTTTCCACCATGAAGGCTTGGTAGCGGATTCCTCAACGAAATTAGAGAATTCCTGCTCCACAGCCATCTATGAAGATATTCTGGGCAGTAAAATGAATGGCCTGCAAATATATGGCATAGAGGTTGACATGGACAATGAGGACGGCGATGTGTCCCTCTTAAATCACAACAATCCCCAGCACAACTACTGCGATGGCAGTGACCGCAAACAACCGTAACGAAGCCATAACGAAGATAAATGCTGTATGATCAATTTTGACCACACTGCCCTCGTTCTGTTCATGTTGGCTTCTCCAAATTAGCGTCATTTACTGACTGTTTTCAATTGGATCAACTAAATCCATATGAAAGCAGCCTTTAAAAACAGCCAGTAGGTGGCGGTAACTTAAATGTTACTGCTACTACTCGCTTGGAGCGGCTAATGGCCTATAATATTGATCATCATGTGGTCATTAAATCAAATCAAATTGCCATATTAAACGATTTTGTGTGGTATAGAACTAATTCTTACTATTAAATCATGCAAAACTTTTGAACAAAAATGTGTTGCGCAGCAGCACGTCGATTGGTCTCGATGAGCTAAAAATGGTTGCAATCGTAACATTAAGGTTTGCAATTCCTCCTATCACGCTGAACGTCATAATTTTTGGGGTATGGCGGCGTACATTTATTTGCGGGGGCTTTTTGGGGTTGGGACGACCCGCAAATACTTAGACATAATTTTTTATGTCATATTCGTAATTTTCTTCCGAATACCTTTCATTTGAGTCCCATATGGATAAGTACGTCCAAAATAATTATTTTGGACGTACTGGGGAACTTTTGGGGTTTAATCTACTCCCGAATACCTTTCATTCGAGTCCCATATTGTCATTATCGTCCAATATAACTATTTGAAGGGGTTTTGGTCATTCCGTTTGTAAAGCATTGAAATATTCACCTGAGACCCAACAAAGTATATATGTATATTTCTAATCGTCTCGACATTCTAAGTCGATTTAGCCATGTCGGTCCTTCCATCTGTCGAAAGCACGCTAACTTTCGAAGGGATAAAGCTAGGCGCATGAAATTTTGCACAAATACATCCTATTAGTGCAGGTCGGTAAATGGGTCGTATTGGTCTTTGTTTTGATATAGCTGCCATATAAACCGATTTTGGATCTTGACCTCTTGAGCCCCTAAACGCCCCAATTCTTATCCGATTTGTCTCAAATTTTGTATAAGATATTTTGTTATGACTTTCAACATCTGTGCTAAGTATGGTTCAAACCGGTTTAAAACTTGATACAGCTCCCATATAAACCGATCTCCCAATTTGACTCTTTGAGCCTCTACAACTGGCAATTCTTATGCGATTTGGCTAAACATTATTTTAACGATATCTCCTATGACCTTTCACATACGTGCCAAATATGATCTGAATGTCCATAACATGATATAGCTCGCATATGAACCGATCTCCCTTTTTTAATTCTTGAGCCACTATAGGGCTCAAATCTTATCCAATTTTGGCTGACATTTTGCACAATGACATCTACTATGGTCTCCAACAGCCAAACCAAGCATGGCCCGAATCGGTCGACAACCTGAAATAGCTCCAATAGCTTTGCAATTTATATCCATTATCCTTTGTTTGCCTATAAAAAGATATCGGGCAAAAAATGGCAAATGATATCCATGGTAAAGGGTATGTAAAATTCGGCCCCGCCGAACTTTTCACGCTTTTACTTGTTATCACTCGATTCGTTCAACATGTCATTGAAAACAGCTGTTTTCCCTTTATAAAATCAGCTGTCTTCAATGATTTGGCGAACAAATCGCGTGGCAAAACAAAAAAAATGTGTGCTTATCGGCACTCCACTTTGGCTCGACTATAAAAAGGAAGCTTCTTATCTTTGAGCTAAATTTTCATTGAAACCCGCTCCACTGAGCTTTCGTTTTCAAGACGTAGAAAAATTTCACCTCTGTAACATAACCTACTCTCCAATAGCTCTGATTTTGTGTACGTTCGTTGAGCCTTCCCCTCTAACAGTTTAACACAAACTTGGATATTCGCACTCTACTAAATAAATTTTTATCTGTGGCAAAGATAGCCACTTAAATTACCTGAAACACCTATTTAAAGGGTGGGAAATTTAAAAAATAATACAGCAAACAACCGCAACGAAATTCCTATACTTTATTTTACGGACCGATAGGTTGCCATAACAAAAATAAATTCTGCATAATCATTACCACTATGCCCTCTCTCTGTTCGTGGTGGCGTCTCCATTCAGTTGATACATTTGCAAACAGAATAGATGGCGCTTATTTAAATGTTAGTGCTGCCATCGATAAGGGAAAGGTTTAGACTTTAACACTCAAAATGGTAACAAAATAACTTAAAAGTTCTCCGTTCTATGTCGCCCCGGATGCTTGCGCAATCACATATAAACCACTGAGAATTTTACATTTCTCCCATCTGTTAGAGCTTTTTTGAACATATGTTATGAGTCTATAGATTTCCTTTGTCTATGCTGTTACTCGCTTGGAGCGGCTTAGCGCCTGTAATATTGATCATGATGTGGTAGTTGTCTATAACATACTTTAGCCATATAGTATGTTGAATAGTCATAATTTAGTCTTTTTTTAAATCAAATCAAATCGTCATATTAAACAATTCTCAGTGATAGAGAACTAATATTAGGTGCGATGGCGACAGTTCTTATTAATGTAACCATGTAAAACTTTTGAACATGAATGTTTTGCCCAGCAGCACGTTGTTTGGACTTGTCTAGAAAAAGAAGGGTCCTTGTCGATGAGCTAAAAATGCCGGCCACCTTGACTTAAGGTTTGCAACTGCTCCTATCACACTGAACGTCGTAACTTTGGGGGAACGGCGGCAGTGTCCTGTTAGGTCAATATAATTGATCAACTGTTTTGAGGTGAGGTGGTCCGCTAGATATATGAGCAGAATAAAGGACACTTTTGATTTTAGGTGGTTTTTTTTTTTTTGTAACGAGGGAGCCTTTTCCTCCTTCCTGACCATTTTCGTAATCTACTCCCAAATACCTTTCATTTGAGACCCATATTGTCATTAACGTCCAATAAACCTATTTTAGGGGGTTTGGGCGGCCCCCAGTTACTTGCATCCAATTTCTAATATGAAATTCGTAGTCTACTCCTGAATACCTTTCATTTGAATCCCATATTATCCCGATCGGTTCACTTTTATTTGTGTATCGTACTTTTAGGGTAAGGGGGACGGTCCGCCCCCTACCAATATCAATAAATTAGATAGCCTATTGCTCCTTCCGGATCACTCCCGACAATCTGTGAAATTTTGAAAGAAATCGGTTCAGCCGTTTTTGAGTCTATACAGAACAAACAAATTTACAAACCCACAAACAAACAAACAAATTAATTTTTTTATATATTGGGTTGCCCAAAAAGTAATTGCGGATTTTTTAAAAGAAAGTAAATGCATTTTTAATAAAACTTAGAATGAACTTTAATCAAATATACTTTTTTTACACTTTTTTTTCTAAAGCAAGCTAAAAGTAACAGCTGATAACTGACAGAAGAAAGAATGCAATTACAGAGTCACAAGCTGTGAAAATATTTGTCAACGCCGACTATATGAAAAATCCGCATTTACTTTTTGGGCAACCCAATAGAATAGATAGATAGATTTGTCAACATAGGACAGTTGTTGTGAAAATTTGTTGGAGGTTATCGAAGAACGCACGTTTCTTGCAAATTGTGGATAGTCTATTATAAGCAATAAGGAATAAAACCACAGAAAGCGGGGAACCCTGCGGAATGCCGTTAAAAAAACTTCTATTCTCAAAGATGACAGATCCTATCCTGATCATAATCTTCCTACTAGTCATATAATTCCTTATATAGTTGTATATTCTTGGTCCAATATTTTTCTATTTCTCCAGTTGACAAAGAATTGTGTGTAAGCCGATCTTGTCAAAAGCCGTGGAAAATCAAGTGATCTCGTCTATTAGCCTTCAAAGCAGTATATATAACCTGGTCCAAGTAGGTGGAGGGCTCAACTATTGACTTTCCCTTTCTGAAACCAAATTGGCGATTGTGAAAAGATTGTTGTTCGAAATGAAACACCAAAATCGACTAGCAACAATCTTATTAGAGAAATGGGTCTGTATGAAGAAAATATGAAAATAGATAATAGATAAATTTTGCGTTTTTTGAGACTATGGCTGGGAATAACGGGAATAATCATTTCCACTAGAAAAATTGCGAGGACGAGAAAATTTTGATGTATGGAAAGGGCAAGCCCAATTGTATCTGGTAATTAAAGGATGCTGGAAAGCTATTATGGATGAAGCGGCAGATGCTCATTTAAATGCAAGAGCTTTGGCTGAAATCACACTGATGATTGAACCAGATAATTATGGTCACATTGCTACTGCAACAACAGCGAAAAGTGCTCGGAGGGCATTAATGAATGCATACCAGAAAAGTCGAATTACTAAAGCAATTCGTGAATATCAAGTTGCAGAACTACGGATCCATTCAAGAATACGTCAATGATATCGTTATAGTGGCGTTGAAGGTGAAAAACGCAAATAAATTTATGGCAACAATCCTACTTTTTTTGATAGCAGGTTCTATTCTATGCCAAAATCATTAATCCAGCTTTCTTCGCTAAATAGTCATAAAATATTAAGAAAATGATTATTTTGTTGAAAGCATTTTTTGAAAAATCGTCAATATAAATTATGAATATACTACCATATGCTCGGTCGTTTCGCTGCCCCCGATTGTACACCCAATATCAAGGTATAACTGTATCGCAATTTTAATAGCTTTAGCCTTATGCGTAAAACAGAACATTCTGAAAGTTTTAGTGCCTAAATGTACGGATTAAAAAAAACTCTAGTCAGCCGATAATTACTGTCAAAGTGTAATTGTATCCTTAAATAAAGTACCATTTTGTATGTTTTAGTACCTAAATGTACAAATTTCCAAACAATCTTCTAGTCATCCGTTACATACTGCCAAGATGTTCCTGTATCCCTTATTTCACAGATGTAGCTCAGTCTGTAAAAAAAGTACCATTTTGTTCGTTTTAGTACCATAATTAAAGAATATCAAAAAATCTTCCCGTCGCTCGGTACATAGTGCCTAGATGTTACTGTGTTCCAAATTTCAAAGCTGTAGCTCAATCTGTAAAGAAGGTGTCATATTGTACGTTTTAGTACCAAAATGTGCGAATATCAACAAAATCTTTTAGTCGTCCGATACATACTGCCAATATGTGTCTGTATCCCAAATTTCAGATCTGTAGCTTAATCTATAAAGAAAGTACTAAATAGTACCAATTACAGCACTTAAGTACTTTTTATTCCACTCCTGATACACTTATGGTACATTTGTCAAGACATCGATAATTTTTAGCAAATTTTTATACCCACCACCGAAGGATGGGGGTATATTCATTTTGTCATTCCGTTTGCAACACATCGAAATATCTTTTCCGACCCTATAAAGTATATATATTCTTGATCAGCGTAAAAATCTAAGACGATCTAGACATGTCCGTCCGTCTGTCTTTTGAAATCACGCTACAGTCTTTAAAAGTAGAGATATTGAGCTAAAACTTTGCAACGAATCTTTTTTTTGTACATAATCAGGTTAAGTTCGAAGATGGGCTATATCGGACTATATCTTGATATAGACCGATCCTCCGATTTAGGGTCTTAGGCCCATAAAAGCCACATTTATTTTCCGACTTTGCAGAAATTTGGGATAGTGAGTTGTCTTAGGCCCTTTGACATCCTTCGTCAATTTGGCTCATGTTGGTCCAGATTTGGATATAGCTGCCATATAGACCGATCCTCCGATTTAGAGTCTTAGGCCCATAAAAGCCAAATTTATTATTCGATTTTGCTGAAATTTGGGACAGTGAGTTGTGTTATGCATCTCGACATCCTTCGCCAATTTGGCTCAGATCGGTCCAGATTTGGATATAGCTGCCATATAAACCGTTTCTCAGATTTAGGGTCTTAGGTCCATAAAAGGCGCATTTATTGTCCGATGTCGCCAAAATTTGGGACAGTGAGTTAAGTTAAGCCCCTTGAGATACTTCTGCATTATGGCACAGATCGGTTCAGATTTGGATATAGCTGCCATAGACCGAGCCAGAGACCGATCTCTAGGTTTTAGGTTTTGGGGCCATAAAAGCGCATTTATTGCCCAATGTCGCCGCAATTTGGGACAGTGAGCTGTGTTGGGCCCTTCGACAACCTTCTTCAATTTCACTCATATCGGTCAAGATTTGGATATAGCTGTCATATAGACCGATCTCTCGATTTAATGTTTTGGGTCCAGAAAGGCGCAATTATTGTCCCATGTTGCCGAAATTTGTTAAGTTAAACCCCTCCACATATTTTTGCAATTTGGTTTAGATCGATCAAGATTTGCATATAGCTGCCATATAGCTTTGCATATAGCTGTCATATAGACCGATCTCTCGATTTAATGTTTTGGGTCCAGAAAGGCGCAATTATTGTCCCATGTTGCCGAAATTTGTTAAGTTAAACCCCTCCACATATTTTTGCAATTTGGTTTAGATCGATCAAGATTTCCACAAAGCTGCCATATAGACCGATATCTCGATTTAAAGTCTTGGCCCCAAAAAAGGCGCATTTATAATCCGATTTAACTGAAATTTAACGCATTGACTTATTTTAGGCTTTTCGACATCCATGTTTTATATGTTTCAGATCGGTTTATTTTTAGATATAGCTATCAACCAATATTTTGTTCTACACAATTGAACAATAACTTGTACTTATTAGTATTTGGTCCAAATTGGATCATATTTCAATATAACTGCTATGGCACATAAGGTATGCAATTTTCCCCGGATTTTGATGAAAGGTGGTGTACATATATACCCGAGGTGGTGGGTATCCAAAGTTCGGCCCGGCCGAACTTAACGCCTTTTTACATGTTTTAATTTTACTCTTCTCCGTTCACCGTAAAAGTAAATACGCTATATCGTACTTTTTGGTTCCAAAATGTATGATTTGTTCAAAATTACTTAGTCAGTCAAAATATATTTCTTAGTAGAATCTACATGCAAAATTTCAGAGCCCTAGTTCAATCCGTAAAGAAAGTATGAAATTGTACTTAATACGATCTAGCTCAATCAAGGTACCAAAAAATGCCAATTGCGCCCCCACTGGCTACGTCCCTGTCTGCCATCATATATCCTAACTATTGGGTTGCCCAAAAAGTAATAGCGGATTTTTTAAAAGAAAGTAAATGCATTTTTAATAAAGTTTAGAATGAACTTTAATCAACTATACTTTTTTTACACTTTTTTTCTAAAGTAAGCTAAAAGTAACAGCTGATAACTGACAGAAGAAAGAATGCAATTACAGAGTCACAAGCTGTGAAAAAATTTGTCAACGCCGACTATATGAAAAATCCGCAATTACTTTTTGGGCAACCCAATATATAAAACTGATCTCAAATTTGTCCCGGATTTTCAACTTTTTACTAGGGTAATATAATAATTTGAAAAGTGCTATACAGTATAAAACTTTGAAAATTGTTAACTTTAATATACAAATTCAAAATTACGAAATCCTCTGAAGAACTCTATGGTGGAGGTGGAGTTTATTAAAGTATGCAATTCAATACAAAAATGGAAATTTCTATGACAAATTTGCCCGTTGAGAATGCAACTGAAGTTGCATTCGACCCATGGGATTCTCTATGTTTTAATAACTCAAAAATTAAAGTTCAGTAAGCTAAACACACATTTAGTTTAATTGTATATCATTAAAATTTTTTAATAAGGTATATTTAATACTATTTTTTGAAATCTTAAATTTTCGTTTAAAATATTGTTTTTAAATACTTGTGTAAATTCTTTGATTGGAAAACCAAAAAAAAATGCTTTTACGACAACTTCAAAATAATATCCAACATATCATATTTATCCAGATCCTTTACAATATCACACATTCGCCTCTTGAATATTGGCAGTGTACGTTCGTTCAGCAAATCGTATTCCTCCAATAATTCCATACGCTTTGAATCTGCATCAGATTTGGCATTAACAGTAACACCAATATCCGCATCCTTAGCATTCCCGTTTTCATGCATTTCTTCATCGGAATTCTCTGACGACGTAGATGAAATATCTCTAATAGCTGTTGCCACTACATCTAAATCTGGCAATTCACTTGATGTGGAAATGAAAAATGGTATTGAAAAGGCGGCCATACAAAACCCGTAAATACCATAATCTTTAAGTTGTTGCATAAAGATCTTTTTGGGATATATATCGTCAATAATAAGATTGTGGTAGGATATATGGGCTTTTAAGTGTTCAAAATAGGTATCAAGCAGTTCCTCAAAGTATTTTTTACGTAAATCTCCTTCGGTTGAAGTGTAAAGATAGTGGACCAAATCTAATATGGGAGAAGCATAACGCGACAATTGGAAATCTATTAATTTAGCCGAGGTGGTTTGTTCTGCATTGTTCTAAAAGGAAAAAGGAAAAAAAATGCAGTGTTAAAAAAGCCTTAAAATTTTTAAATTTTAATATACAATATATAAAGGTAGGTATTAAGATCATTTACAGTGGTAAGTTTTCACAAAACATTGTTTCCCTTATTGTGGAAATCCTCAAAAAATCGTTTTTTGACATAAAAGAGAAATAAGGGCAACCCTCCCATCATACGTTTTACCAAGATACATATATTCATTTACAGATAGTGGCAGTTAAAATCAGTGATTAGTGCATTGTGATTTTGTGTATGTTACTAGTTCCCGCCATTTTTCGTTGTTTGTGTGTGTCACGATTCTTATCTATAATACACACACACACACAACCAAAACTCGTTGACAGATAATTCACTCGCGAGAAAAAATTGTACTCAGCTGTTTACGGTACACTACCTGGTAATTATGTCATGTGTTTTACAACCAGCATTTTTTTGGTAGATCGAGTTGCTTGCGTAGTGTTATCACACAAAAGCAAAAGCGAAAGAGCTATATTTCTAACAATAGTTATTTATTTAAAAGACAATGAACGAAAATTACGTTCTGTCCACGCATTTTGTGAATGCCATATTTCCTTAGAACCGCAAATGAAAATGTTTTCACAGATTTTTGTACCCACCACCATACGATAGGGGGTATATTCATTTAGTCATTCCGTTTGCAACACATCGAAATATCCATTTCCGTCCTTACAAGGTATATATATTCCGTATCGTCGTAAAATTCTAAGACCATTTAACGATGTCCGTGTGTCTGTTCGTCGGTTTGTTGCAATCACTCAACAGCCTTCAAAAATTGAGCTGAAATTTGGCACAGATACATCTTTTTGCTGCATGCAGTTTAAGTTCTCATAGGGGCCAAATCGAACCATATTTGGATATCCACAACGTGGACTTTTATCCACCAAGTGGATTTTTATCCACAACGTGGATTTGTATCCACAACGTGGACTTTTATCCACCAAGTGGATTTTTATCCATAACGTGGATTTGTATCCACAACGTGGATTTTTATCCAACAACGTGGATTTTATCCAACAACGTGGATATTTATCGACAACGTGGATATTTATCCACAACGTGGATTTTTATCCACAATGTGGATTTTTATCCACAACGTGGATTTTTATCCACAACGTGAATTCTTATACACAACGTGAATTTTTATCCACAACGTGGATTTTTATCCACAACGTGGATTTGTATCCACAACGTGGGTTTTTATCCAACAACGTGGATTTTTATCCAACAACGTGGATATTTATCCACAGCGTGGATATTTATCCACAAAGTGTATATTTATCCACAACGTGCTCAAAGTGGATTTGTATCCACAACGTGGATTTGTATCCACAACGTGGATTTTTATCCACAACGTGGATTTTTATCCAACAACGTGGATTTGTATCCACCAAGTGGATTTTTTTCCACAATGTGGATTTTTATCCACAACGTGGATTTTTATCCACAACGTGGATTTTTATCCACAACGTGGATTTTTATCCACAACGTGGATTTTTATCCACAACGTAGATTTTTATCCACAACGTGGATTTTTATCCACAACGTGGATTTTTATCCACAACGTGGATTTTTATCCACAACGTGGATTTTTATCTACAACGTGGATTTTTATCCACAACGTGGATTTTTATCCACAACGTGGATTTTTATCCACAACGTGGATTTTTATCCACAACGAGGATTTTTATCCACAACGTGGATTTTTATCCACAGCGTGGATATTTATCCACAAAGTGTATATTTATCCACAACGTGGATTTTTATCCACAATGTGGATTTGTATCCAACAACGTGGATATTTATCCACAGCGTGGATATTTATCCACAACGTGGATTTTTATCAACAACGTGGATTTTTATGCTCAAAGTGAATTTGTATCCACAACGTGGATTTTTATCCACAACGTGGATTTTTATCCACAACGTGGATTTTTATCCACAACGTGGATTTTTATCCACAACGTGGATTTTTATCCACAACGTGGATTCTTATACACACATGGATTTTTATCCACAACGTGGATTTTTATCCACAACGTGGATTTGTATCCACAACGTGGATTTTTATCCAACAACGTGGATATTTATCCACAGCGTGGATATTTATCCACAACGTGCTCAAAGTGGATTTGTATCCACAACGCGGATTTTTATCCACAACGTGGATTTTTATCCAACAACGTGGATTTGTATCCACAACGTGGATTTTTATCCAACAACGTGGATTTTTATCCACAACGTGGATTTTTATCCACAACGTGGATTTTTATCCACAACGTGGATTTTCATCCACAACGTGGATTTTCATCCACAACGTGGATATTCATCCACAACGTGGATATTCATCCACAACGTGGATTTTCATCCACAACGTGGATTTTTTATCCTCTCGTACTTTAGACCTTATATTATAGGACCTCATTACTTTAGAAGGCAAGGATATCGAAACTTGCGACCCTTCCATGCTTTTATTGCCCTAATGTCAAAGTGTTCACTCTTGTCGTTGTCCATTGAGAATCGCCCGGATTTCTGCCTGCCGGATTAAGCCATGCGCTCTCTGATAGAAGTAAGCACAACTCAGTCTTTGAGTCCTCAATGTAGAGGGCCAGAATTGTTTTTCCTTTGGCTTCTTAAGAACATATGTATACTTAATAAAATATTGTATATCCATATTAAAATGCAACCTACTCTGTTTCCATACAGCATATTATTATTCCAAAAATCCCCATGACATATAACTGCATAAGGGGCTATAAGTTGACCATTGACACTTTGGAGACACACTCTCTTGAAATTATCCTCTAATTTTTGAAGACCTTTAATTTGCTTGGCAACAGCTGTTGATTGGGATTTCACTTCACTTTGTTGAAGCATTACTCGTGTCTTTCTTATATATTTCTTGCCAAATTCCACTGTTATTGGTTCGATATCTTCGGTAAATAGGTTATCGTCCATTTGCTGGACAAACTCTTTAAATTGTTGAGGTTTTTTGGCTTGCAGTACAAAGGACATTGCATGAAATTTGGCTATAGAACGAAATGTAGCTGATGCCAACTCATATGTGGGCATTTCTGTGCGTTGATTTTGTTTGAAACCACTTTGGGAGAGATCTTCAAGTATAAGGAATTCATCTTCGACATCTAAACAGGTAAACAATAATTCCGGCACATTATCAAACTGGTAAGAGTTATCTTGGTGTTCCTGGCATTCCGCTTGCAGCTGTTTAAATTGGCGAAACACCTGTTTATACATGAACACTTCACGTTTGTATAGATCTGCTATACGACTATGGGCGCGAAACGATGGATTTTTGGGTGAAATCTTTAAAATTGTTACCATCTCCTTTGGATTATGGTTAAAACTCATATTTTCTTCGGCTTCCGTTTCCCTTGCAACACTAAAACATTCGCGCATACACACTTGTAAGATTAGACCGTATGAGTTCTCTCCGACACCAGATACCGGTTTAACTGATAGCTCATAATGAGAGTGCTTGCCGCCAACACCTCTCTCTAAAGCTATCTTATGATAAGCTTGCAAAACTTTCTCTGAGATTTTGGTTAGAATAACTGCGTCACCACGGACTTTAATTTTTAGTTGAGGTGCCACTGCACCATTTGAACCATTGTTATCATCTGTATTGACCATGACGTACACAATAATAACTACACAAACTATGGTCTGTAGTAATTTGTAGAATTGTTTGGTTTAAGGTAGATATAAGAACTTGAATTGATTCACAATTTTTCTTAGAACTTATGAGTTTCGATGCTTTGGCACTTATTTCCCACTTGGTAGGCTATTTGATATCAACTAAATGTGTGCACTACCAATCCATGGCATTTATAGTGCTTTTACTATGAAAGCTTTTACCCATAGTTCGTGACACTCTTAAATATTGTAGTTTAAAGAGAAAGTCGATGCCGTTGAAAACAAAATTTCGATTATTTTATAGCGCAAATAAACAATTTTAACACACACATATGTATATTCATTGGTATTAATAATTACATTGTTTTATATAAAAAAAAACCTTGTCAAATTTTTAATTTTTAAAATTTCGCTAAATTTTATTTTAATAGAAAAATTTTTAACAAATTTATTTTTACATGTATTATGCAGTATGGGCATAAGGCGACCTATCAGCCTTATATGCCTTTGGTGCCTCACGACTTGCCGGGTTTCCGCATGAACACATCCTATGCCTTAACCGGTTCAGCCATTTTTGAGTCCATACGGAACAAACAAACAAACCGACAAACAAACACTAATTGAATTTTTTATATAAGAAGATTATATTTAATACACTATAAACTTTTTTTTTTGACACTCAAATGTTTATTTTTCACAATTTGGTTTAAAACCCAACAACACAATTTAACATAACTAACAACAAGTTTACAAGGTAATATCAAATATTTGACATAAAACATAGACATAGGCCTAAAACAACGGTTTTACTTTTTGAAGATTGCTAAGTTCAAAAATGGGCTTTTTGGTCATTGGGTCCATCTTGCAGCATGCCGGAGTGCGATAGCTCTCTGGGAAGAAGTTTTTACATGGCATAATACTTCACAAATGTCGCCAACATTAGGAGGGGGGAACACCGCTGAAAATTTTTAATATTCTAGCCAGGAAACGAACCCAAGCGCTCAGCGTCATAGGCGGACTGGCTAACCTCTGCGATACTGACATGCTAACCTCTGCGCTACGATATATCGAATTACGGGCACAACCTAACCTAATAATCTACAGAAACAGAAATGCATGATTCATAAGCTAACCAAATTTATGGATAAAAAGGCCAATGAACTACAATATAAACAATAATTAAAAAAAAAAATTAAAAACTTTGGATAAACATTGCAGTTTACCTCGCTATGATGCATTGTTAAATCTTCTGTCTATTAAGAGTAACACTAAAAGCTTTTTTGCGTAACAATACAACAGAAGATTTATAGAGCTTAAAAGAAAGACTCTTACACTGTTTTTTCTCTTCCTCTCACTCTCTTTCTAATTTATCTTTAAAGCACAACGCGTTGCAATTTTGTGTTTAGAAATGGCTCACTCAACTGACACACACATACCTGTTTGGGTTGTTTAGAATTTTGTCCTTGACTATCATCGGACATTGACTTTGGTTATGATGGGGGGTTTTCGATAATGGTTAAGGAGTAATTGAGGGGAGCTTCATACATTGCATTGATATTTATTAACGTTTCGATAGATATTTCTTTGCACACATACATACATGCATACTCGCCTATGTTGACTTGCGTAAAAATTTAGAAATGTTGTCCCTGAGTGCGGTCACTGCCACCGCTATTTATTTAGGTATGAGTACAAACATTCACTTCCTAATCAACAATGAATAATTAAATATGTATAATTGTCATATAATTTTGCAATTGCTATTGTTTTGCGTTACCTTTATGGTTGTTTCGTAATCAACAAATAATGAGACATGGGACAAACACGAAAATTAAACAGTTGATTTTGTTAATATGATATACATACACACTTACAATCTTTTTCAGCATTAGAAATGGTTAAGCGCGAATCTGACAATGGATCAGAATGGCTTCACACAGAAAACCAATCTCTAAATTTGTGAAATTCTACCACCCCACAGATGCAGATATACCTAAGAGGAAATTCGGAGAAAACTTGAACGCAGCTGACGCTCGATTTATATATACACCAGGTGACATCCAATTTCCCGACCCAGGCATCGTCTATGAAATGAAACATACCACTTGACTTCATGACCTCTGGACGCCGGACTTATATCAATAACCAGTAAGGAAAGGTAAATCGGGCGAGACCGACTATATAATAACCTACACCTACTCTACAATTATAAATTCGGGCAATGTATAAATATATATGTATATGAAGCTATATCTAAATCTGAACCGACTTTTAAACACATCGTTTGAAAATTCTTGTAACTACGGCCATATAAGTGCAAATCCGGCGATGGATATGTATGGGTGCTACATCCAAATTTGAACCGATTTTGATGAAATCTCGCAAACAGTAACAAAGCTGTCCGTGCCAAATTTTGTGCAGATCGGTGGAAAATTGTAGCTACTACGGTCATTTAAGTACAAATCGTGCGATACACATATATGGGAGCTATATCTAAATCTGAACCGATTTTGATGCAATTCAGCAGATATGTTAAGATCAGTAACAAAACAATCCATGCCAAATTTTGTGCAGATCGGTTGAAAATTCTAGTTACTACGGCCATTTAAATGCAAATCGGACGATACATGTATGTGGGAGCTATATCTAAATCTGAACCGATTTTGATGAAATTCTGCAGATATGTTAACATCAGTAACAAAACAATCCATGTCAAATTTTGTGCAAATCGGTTGAAAATTGTAGTTACTACGGCCATTTAAATGCAAATCGGGCGATACATGTATGTGGGAGCTATATCTAAATCTGAACCGATTTTGATGAAATTCTGCAGATATGTTAAGATCAGTAACAAAACAATCCATGTCAAATTTTGTGCAGAGCGTTTGAAAATTGAAGCTACTACGGTCATTTAAGTGCAAATCGGGCGATACATATATATGGGGACTATATCTAAATCTGAACCGCAATTTATTGAGTAAGATGACTCCAAGTATTTGATCGATATCCGACAAGGATGCAACGTGGTGCATCAAATAGGTTCACCGTTGAGTTCCTTGTGAACAAACAGTTTTTAATTCTTTCTGGGTTAACATTTAGACCCATAGGTCTAGCTCAGTCGTATGCCCTCTCAAAGACTCTTTCGGCCTTTCTGCATATCTGGTTCGGATCCCTTCCCCTTAGAAGTAATATAGCATTGTCTGCGTAACACACGGATCGGTTTATTAGTATTTTAAGGTGCTTTGATGCCTGACTTTTTTATGGACATTGTCAGTTCGTACTCTACTCCTTAAACCCTTTTATTTGATCCCAAAATTAACGGCCATGTAGATATAGCTCTCAAATATCTTGAATTTCAACCCCCTATTGTCATAGTTAGGTAATATGTCCGTTAAACCCTTTTAGGGTTAGGGCTCTATGATATAAAATTCGAGTCATCGGCTTTAGCCTATTTTGGTTTGCTGTTTACATATAATAGCTTTGTGCGGGACTCAAAACATGTTCGCAAATTTTTACCGGAAGTCTTTCGCGTACTTTATTTGCCAGCAGAAGAGAGCACGAGAGAGAGAGCAAATTTTAACAGTTCGAAAATAGAGAACCTGCAAATTTCTACTGGGAGTTTTTTGCCAGCAAAAACTAGCAACTTTAAAGAGATGTTTTGTAAAGATCAGCTGTTTTGTGAAAAGCAGCTGTTACGTGAAAGTACAAAAGCTGGGCGATTTCCATACATTTTTCGAATTTATGAAAGTGATCACGAATCTACCTTACTTTTGCTGTAGGAGGCTTAGTTAAAAAGATATGGCCATTTTAAGTTTCTTACAGAAAATTCTATTTGTTGGCCGATTTCCATAAATTTTTCGAATTTTTGGAAGTTACCACGAATTAACCTCACTTTTGCTGTACGAGGCTTAGTTAACCGTACATGGGTAGGGTATATCACCCACGGAAGTGGCTATAGAATGTTCCCCGGTGGCATGCCTTGTGCCAACTTTTTCCTTATGTTTATGTCATGTCCTCAGCATCTTGACATCGCAAGATTCTTCTGTTTTTGCATAAAGTCGTGCAGGGCGATTTCCTCCAAACTCCCCTTCCCCTAGACATACTGCTTGTATCTGAGCTCTATATTCTACTCTTTATTATGGTGTCCGTTGCAATAATGGAAGACGATGCTCTACCCGTCACAGGATAGCTGTGAGCACCACGCAGGCTAGAACATTGAGCTCTAATTTGTGTGGAGTTCATTGCTGTCAAGAGAAGCTTAGCTGCGAGCTCCAAACGGAGTAGCTGCAAAGGTAGTCGCGGACAATCAGCGGTATCGAGCGGAGAGTCTCAGTGAGAGGCCGGGCGGCACCGGCTCCTACACAAATAGTGAGTGCCTAAGATGTTCGATATGACAAGGCGAGTTATTGGCGCCTTTAAATAACCAACCTGTTCTCGCGGCGATCGGTCCTTTGAACCGGAACGAGCTTGCTCACCTGCAGGAGCTTGACGAGGATCACCACCTCCACATGAAATTGTGGCTACAACAACAACAACGATGCTCCATCTAGAAAGTCGTACCCTGTTCTCGGATAGCAGAGAAAATCAAAACTTCGATGGATGCATCAAGTTCAGGAAGAATCGCTTGGATAATGCAAATTTTGCCCATGAACATTCTACTAAGGAATACGGGCAAACTTCTCACATATCAAAGAGTGCAGTTCGATTCAAATTTAAGCTCAATGATAAGGGGCCGAGTCCGAACGGCGTGCCGCAGTGCAACACCTTTTTGGAGAGAAGTTTTACAAGGCATAGTACCTCACAAATGTTGCCAGCATTAGGAGGGGAAAACCACCACTGAAAATTTTTTCTAATGGTCTCTCCAGGAGTCCCAGGGGAACCCAGGCGTTCAGCGTCATAAGCGGACATGCTAACCTCTACGCTACGGTGGCATCCAAAAATCGCTTGGATAAATATTTTTTATTCGACCTAGGGAATCATCGATCATGTCTTTTTGCAGCCTCAGATTTGCGGAATTGCCGAATTTGTTCTTCTTGCAGCCTCCGATTTGCGGAGGACAGTAGTCCTTGGCCAGGAAGAATCATGGATCGATCCTGGTACGTAAACCCGACCGCTGTGGCAATTGACATCATCGTTTCTGTCTTGCCTATCTACGTACGAAAGCTTATTTTTATTCATTGCATGTAACTGTCTTTTGTGCTCTTCAACATCCCACTCAAAAAAACTGTGAGTACGAAAGCAATACATTTTGGTTCAGATCTTACTTTCACTTTCGAGCTTTGACTCTTATTGGCTAAAAATTACATAAACATTTTTAACGTTACCCAAAGTTCATTGAACCCCTTTGTTTTAGAGTTTATGGTAGTGGTGATTGGGTATTTGACGTTAGCATTGGATGTTCTCTCGGTTAGTTGGTCAATTCACACACAAGCACACCCACAAAACTTTGAATGTATAAAATATGGGTCAAACTTTGAAATGTTGTTGCGGCTCTCGATTATCAACCACCTCAAGTTATTGAATGTCAATGAACTTTCATAGGCAAAGTTTCCCCGTCGCCAAAAAGCAAACGTCCATATTTAATCAAACGATAGCTAATGGTGTTGATGGGTATAGCTTTATTATATCAATTCCTCATAACTATCGAAGATAACTGGGGGCTTTACAATTTGATTATTTGATCACTTTAAGAAATTAGTTTTGTTAGACCAATGAACTGCAATAAATCAATCCGGAAAATATATACCTACTAGCTGAATCGGGCCCGCTCCGCTGCGCCTTCTTTTACTTTATATGGAGCAAAATTTTTCCTTTCAATATTTATTTTCGACAATTGAAGAGCTTTTAGTGAAATACCATGCTACGAAAATAGTATATCGCTGGACTAACAGTTTAACAATATAAGTGCCTTTTTATCTCAATCCCATATGATCTTTATTGGTCAACGAATTTAAGTTTGGATGTAAGGTGTACTCCATTCTTAAAATACTTTATTTCAGGTGAGGGTGGTCCCCCAGACACTTGGCCCTGAAAAATATCAGCATCTTCTCTCAAATACCATTTATTTAAACCCCATATTGCCATTGGTTTAAGGAGAGTTTTCACGATGGGGCGTCCCCCAAACACATGGCCCCGAAACTGGTTATCAAATTCGTTTTCTAATCTCAAATACCTTTCATTTGAGCCACATATTGGCATGGTCGACAATTTTTTTTCCCTTTGGGGGGTGCTTTGGGGAAGGGGTGATGCCCTAAATACATGGTCCAACATTTGGATATCAAATTGGTATTCTACTCTCAAATACCTTTATTTGAACCCCATATCGCGATGGTCAGTAAAAAAAAGGGGTAGACCCCCAGAAAATTTGTTTCCAAAAGTGGGTAGCAATTCTTGCTCTACCCCCCAATACCTTGTATTTAAGTTCCACATTGACATGTTCGGTAAATATGCCCGATTTAGGGATGTTTTGGGGATTGAGGTAGTACCCCAAACATTAAGCCCTGAAAATATATCAGCAACGTGCCCTATTCTGATATATCTATATATAATTTTTTGAACCCCATATTGCCATCGGTCTCAAAAATGAATATCAAAAACGTTTTCTAAACTTATTTAAACTCCTTATTGCAAAAGTCAGCAAATATGTCCGGCTTGGGGTATTGGTCCTTATAAGTATAGATATTAAGTTCCACTCTCTTTATGACCCAAATTGTCTTGGTGAGCATATACGTCCTATTTGGGGGTTGTTATGGTGGTGGGTTAATGCTTGCTGGCATTTTAACAACTACTATGGTCTCCAACAGCCAAACCAAGCATGTTCCGAATTGGTTGATAACCTGAAATAGCTCCAATAGCTTTGCAATTTTTATCCATTATCCTTTGTTTGCCTATAAAGAGATATCGGACAACAAAATGACCAATGAAATCCATGGTAGAGGGTATGTAAGATTCGGCCCTGCTGAACTTTTCCCGCTTTTACTTGTTGTCACTCGATTCGTTCGCCAAGTCAATAAAAACAGCTATTTTCCCTTATAAAATCAGCTGTTTTCAAAGACTTGGCGAACGAATCGAGTGACAAAACGAAAAAAAAATTTGTGCTTATCGGCATGACACTTGGGCTCGTCTATAAAAAGGAGGCTTCTTATCTTTGAGTAAATTTTCAATCAAACCCGCTCCACTGAGCTTTCGTTTTCAAGACGTAGAAAAATCGCACCTCTGTAACGTAACCTATAGCTCTGATTCAGTGTACGTTCGTTGGGCCATCCCCTCTAACAGTTTAACACAAACTTTGATATTCGCACTCTACTAAATAAAATGTTATCTATGGCAAAGATAGCCACTTAAACTACCTGAAACACCTATCCTAGGGGGGGAAATTTGCAAAAAAAATAATACAGCAAGTAACCACAACACAATTCCTAAACTTTATTTTTATTTATTTTACGGACCGATAGGTTGCCATAACAAAGATAAATGCTGCATGATAAATTTTTACCACTCTGCCCTCTCTCTGTTCGTGGTGGCGTCTCTATTCAGTTGATTCATTTGCAAACAGAATAGATGGCGCTTATTTAAATGTTAGTTAATTAACAAACTTAAAAGTTCTCCGTTCCATGTCGCCCCGGAAGCTAGCGCAGTCACATATAAACGACTGATAATTTGACATTTCTCCTATCTGTTAGAGCTTTTTTGAACATATGTTGTGAGTCTATAGATTTCCTTTGTCTGTGCTGCTACTCGCTTGGAGCGGCTTAACGCCTATAACATTGATCATCATATGTTAGTTTTCTATAACTGATTATATGGCTACCTGTTGAATAGTCATAATTTTGTCTTTTTTAAATCAAATCAAATTGCCATATTAAACGCTTCTCAGTGGTAGAGAACTAATTTGCCGGTCTTTATATTAGGCGCCGTGGCGACAGTTCTTAGTAATTTAACTATGTAAAACTTTTGAATATGAAAGTGTTGGCCAGCAGCACGTTGTTTGGACTTGTCTAGGAAAAGAAGTGTCCTTGTCGATGAGATAAAAATGGCGGCCACCTTGACTTAAGGTTTGCAGCTGCTCCTATCACACTGAACGTCATAACTTTGGGGGTACGGCGGCAGTGTCCTGTTAGGTCATTATAATTGATCAACTGTTTAGAGGTGAGGTGGTCCGCTAGATATATGAGCAGAATAAAGATATCACATCGGCAGTCCACAACCTTATATTGGGTTGCCCAAAAAATAATTGCGGATTTTTTAAAAGAAAGTAAATGCATTTTTAATAAAACTTAGAATGAACTTTAATCAAATATACTTTTTTTACACTTTTTTCTAAAGCAAGCTAAAAGTAACAGCTGATAACTGACAGAAGAAAGAATGCAATTACAGAGTCACAAGCTGTGAAAAAATTTTTCAACGCCGACTATATGAAAAATCTGCAATTACTTTTTGGGCAACCCAATACATTAAATTTAACCTCATATTGTCATAATTGATGTATACAGCCGTCTGGTGTGGGGCGCCTCACTCCATCTGCCACTTGAGCACAAATTTGAATGACGCACTCCACTTAAAAATATCTATCACTTGATCCCCCATTGTTTTAATGGGGAGGTAAAGCACCACCTAGATTCTTGGACACAAAGTTTAATGTCATATTCGTAATCTGCTACCAAATGCCTTTAATTTGAGGCTCATCTAGCTAGGATCGAATTATATTCCCATTTGAGGATGGGGCGACCCCTAATTTATGAGGTCCAAGTAATTCGTAGTCTAGTCCCATATTGATATTTACGTCCAATATGTTTGTTTAGGGAAGTTTTTGGGGTTGGACGACCCCTCGCATACTTCATCCCAATTTTTAATACCATATTCGTATTCTACTCCCCAATACCTTTCATTTGATACCCATATTGTCCCTATCGGTCCACTTTTGATTTTAGATGGTGTTTTTGTGTTAACGGGGGAGGGTTCGCCCCCTTTCAATATCAACAAACTAAAAAAGCCTTTTCCTCCTTCCTGACCATTTTCGTAATCTACTGCCGAATGCCTTTAATTCGAGTCACATATTGTCATTATCATCCAATAAACCTATTTTAGGGGGTTTTGGGGTCGGGACGGCCCCCCAGTTACTTGGAACGAATTTCTAATATGAAATTCGTAGTCTACTCTTGAATACCTTTCATTGGAATCCCATGTTGTCCCGATCGGTTCACTTTTATTTTGGGGTCGTACTTCTAGGGTAAGGTAAGAAGCGGTGGAACCTCGCCTGATCTAGAGGTTCTCTCTTATTGCGTGGAACTTTTCACTCAATCTAATGTTTCTAGGCGGTAAATACCTATCTAAAAGATATTTATTGGCATGGTCACTGCGATAACAACCCAGTAGATAGTGCTTAGACAGCATGTTGTTGTGCCCTGGCACGGGTAGTATCTTTGTCTCAGCCCCTCGCAGTACGTATGGCAGTATTCTGACAGATCAGAATGTAATGCTCAGCTGTTGATTCCACACCGGCGATACATAGTTTATAACTGACCGGTCAACAGCTTTGTGTGAATTGAACGAGGTTTCTTTGTCAGCATTCCAAGTGCCGCCGGGAAGGGACTTAAGGACTTTGTTTCTAGACTGAGCTTGTCACGGAAAATCTATTAAGGCTGTCAAATGTAACATCAAGTATTTTAGAATAGTTGGTGGTCGGAATTCTTGCGTCTTCAACTCCTTGTGTATCTCCGAAAACGATGGAGCGAATTGTGGCTGAAGACTTGATTGGGGATGCCAACCGGCTAGGTAGTATTGGGTTGCCCAAAAAGTAATTGCGGATTTTTTAAAAGAAAGTAAATGCATTTTTAATAAAACTTAGAATGAACTTTAATCAAATATACTTTTTTTACACTTTTTTTCTAAAGCAAGCAAGAAAGAATGCAATTACAGAGTCACAAGCTGTGAATTAATCTGTCAACGCCGACTATATGAAAAATCCGCAATTACTTTTTGGGCAACCCAATAGTTCATCCACACGCCGATGTCATCAACTCAGGGGCCTGGGGGGCAGTCTCAAATTTTCTCAATTTTTCCAACACAAGGTGGAATATAATCATGGCAAAACAATAACAGGTGGTGTCATTTGTACAATAACCTCAAATCATATGGTGCAATCCATGACATAATTACCAGGTAGTGTACCGTAAACAGCTGAGTACAATTTTTTCTCGCGAGTGGACTATCTGTCAAAAAGCTTTGGTTGCGTGTGATGAAAATGAATATATCTTGGATATGGAGATGTTTCCATGAAAATTAAAAGATATATTCATTTACAGGTAGTGGTAGTTGCCCAACAACAAAAAATTAAGTTCACATTTGGCTGTGAGCACCACACAGGCTGGAACTTTAAGCTCCGACAGGCAGATATTACCGTCTTACAGGAAGTGCGATGGACTGGGAATGGCGTCACTACAACACCAAACGGTGACGAACTATAGCTGCCATAACACGAGGCATGAATTTGGCTGTGAATTTGTGGTAAGTAGAAGACTGAAAACCTTGTCTCCAGCTTTCCTTCGGTGGATGAGAGACTAGCCACAATCCGCATAAAAGCCAAATTCTTCAACATCAGCCTTATTTGTGCCCTTGCCCCGACAGAATACAAGGACGAGCAGACCAAGGAAATTTTCTGCGAGCGCCTAGAGGGAGAATAAGACCGCTGCCCCGCCCATGATAGTAAAATCGTTCTGGGAGATTTTAATCCACGAGATAACGTCCAGTAATGAATTGAGGCGGATAGATTTCGCCGCGGCAAAAAACATGGTAGTTAATAGCACCAGATTTTAACATAAAAATATTCACAAAGCCATGGCTGTCACCCGATCAAAATACGAGGAACCAAAATTATCACGTTGTGATAGATGGATTTATTGCAGCAAAGGTTCGCACCCGTTTGAACATGGTGATCTGATCAGATCAGATCACGGAAGCTCGACATTGAATAGCTGCCAACACAACAGATGGTAAACCACTCGACTGACCCAACTGCTTGATGAAAGCACTTACTGCTTGATGAAAGCACTAACTGCTTGATGAAAGCACTAACTGCTTGATGAAAGCACTCCTCCCTTTCGTATGACAAACTATTGCCAACTCCATGGAAAATGCCGCGAAATCCGTACTTGGGTACCAGACCCTCCTCCAAGAAACCCATGGTACGACCAAGAGTGTCGAGATGCTACTGAAGCCAAGAATGCGGCATATAGAGCAAACCTTCAATCAGTAGCAACGCGTCAGATGAAGGAGAGGTATCGGGAGAAAAGGAGAGAGAACAAACGTCTATTCCGCAGAAAGAAAAAGGAAAGGAAAGACGTGAGTGTGAGCGAATTGAGATGTATAGGAGTCACAATGAAGTCCGGAAATTCTACCAAAGAATTAAACATGAAACCGATGGCCTGGTGCAGGCACATCCTCCTGCAGAGTCTGGTAACTGACGCAGGTCATGCTGAGGATATGGAAAGAACATTTACCCAACTGCTAGTGTCCGACGTTGGCGGCGAAGAGGATACCGCAAAACCAATCAATGATGATGGCATAGAATGTTTACCTCCTAGTCAGAATGAGGTCCAGGTAGCAATGACCCGACTAAAGAACAACAAGGCAGCAGGAGCCGACGGGTTACCCGCTGAACTATTTAAGACCGGAGGCAACACGCTGATAAGGCGTATGCATCAGCTTATCTGCGCAATCTGACTAGAAGAACGCATACCCGATGATTGGAACCTCAGCACACAAGAAAGGAGACAAGACGGAATGTGCCAACTACAGAGGAATAAGTCTCCTCCCCTTCGCATACAAGATACTCTCGAGTGTACTGTGTGAAAGATTAAAACCTGAAGTCAATGAGATAATTGTGCCCTATCAATGTTGCTTTTGACTTGGTAAATCCACTCTGGACCAGATATTCACACTGCGCCAAATCCTGGAAAAGACCCGAGAAGGACAAACCAACACCTACCATCTCTTTGTTGACTACAAAGCCGCTTTCAATACCCCTTTACGTTCAAAGGTATTTCAAGCCATGTCTGAGTTTGGTATCAGTGCAAAATTTATAAGACTCTGCAGGATGACACTTGCTGATACGCGTTCCTCAATAAGAATAGGAAAGAATCTCTCCGAACCATTTAATACCAAACGAGGTTTCAGACAAGGAGACAGCCTATCGTGTGATCTATTTAATATCCTGCTAGAGATGATTAAACGAGATGCAGATGTGAATAGATATAGCACACTACTCACAAGAGAAAAAATGCTAGGTCGGTCACCGGAAGTAGTAACTGCTGCCTTTGAAAGAATCGAAAGAGAGTCAGTGAAAATGAGTCTGGCAGTAAATGAAGATAAGTCGAAATATATGGTTTCAACTCCCAAAATGCCTTGTGCAACCGAGCAGATAAAGAAAATTGAGAAAGTTGGGAACCACATCTTTGAGACAGTCAGTAACTTTATCTACCTCGGCACCGCCGTAACCCAAACGAATGACACCAGTTTTGAGATTAAGCGAAGAATAATACTTGCAAACAGATGCTACTTTGGATTAAGTAAGCAGTTTATAAACAAGGCCACCTCTCGACACCCGAAGATTACACTATACAAGACACTGATACTACCCGTGATGTTATATGGTTCTGAAGCATGGGTACTTGTGAAAGCAGATGAAGTACTTGAGTATTTGAAAGATTCCTCGTAAAATATATGGACCAGTTTGCGTTAATGGAGAATATAGACGCCGTATGACCCACGAGCTGTATGAGCTGTATGACGACGATAGCATAGTTACACGCATACAAATTCAACGGCTGCGTTGGCTAGGTCATGTTGTCAGAATGGATGAAGAAGCTCCAGCAAAGAAGTCTTTTGAAGGCAAACACGGTGGTACACGCAAACCGGGAAGACCAAAAGCCCGATGGAAAGATCAAGTGGTGGGAGACACCTCGAAACTTGGTGTCAGAGATTTTAGAATGAGCGCAGAAGTTCGAGGCGTTCGGAACGCTATTTTACGTTCGGCTAGTGGAACAAATGTTCTGTCATTGCCAATTAAAGTAAGTAAGTAAGTGTCTGTCAAAATTAGTGCAACTATGATTTTAAGTGTTTCTATTTAGTTCGCGCCATTTTTCGTTATTTGTGTGTTATGGTTCTTAACTATAATACACACACATAACCAAAACTCGTTGACAGATAGTGCACTTCGCGAGAAAAAATTTTACCCGGCTGTTTACGGTACACTATCTGTTAGTTATGTCATGGCTGAAGCAGATGATTTATTATTGGCACGAAGATAACCACAAAGAACCGTAAAACGACCATGCATTTTTCCTTTTTTCAATTTCTTGAAACCTTTTTTTAATATGCAAATACCAAACCTGAATTAGGAAATTTATCAAATTAAATAAATTGTACTCAGCTGTTCGCATGGCCATACCCAAGGCGAATTTAAAAAGCTGGTCTCACGGAAACAGCTGTTAGCAGCCGGCCATCTTTAACGGTATTAATATGAAAGATTTTTGTTTGAATTCTCTCGTTTGTATACACACATGCACGCAAATTTCTTTATGTGTATTGGCAAAACGTCGATCAACTTGATGGCAAGATGGCGGATTGCACCTTATTATTTGTGATTGTTGTACAAATGAGACCTCCTTTAATTGTTTCGTCATGGGCCATGCCTTTAAGTTCTTGTACCATGGCTGATACCCTTCACCAACTATTTACGTTGTTGCCACTGTTTAGACGCACCGTGCGTAAGTACTTTCAATAATCGATAACGATAACTGAAATGAAAAACCGAATAAAATTTTCTGTCATCACTAGTTTTTTATAAACAAAAAAAGTAGGCAGTGAAAAAACTTTGCTTTACTTAGGAATAATAGAAAATCGCTGCCAAGAATTGTTGTCTGATTGAAAAAGTTAAGAAAATTACATATAGTATGTCCAATAGCAATACGGACACCGGTGATACCGTGCTATCGAATGATAATCCCTGCCTGACACAGTCGCCGCTGCTAACGCCACAGAACGAGCAACCACCTCCTGTGGTCAGAGGCAAACTCTTGAGCAATATAGAGCCAATTGAAGTGGTCACATTGATAAGTGATGATTCCGATACAGAGCCTTCGCCTAAGCGTAAAACTCCAGGACCAAATCTGAGCAACAGCATTGGTGGCGGTAGCGGAATCAAAAAATATGCTGGAGATGATGATTCCAATGATGCACACAACGATGAAAGACGTATGAGTCGGCGCATTAAACCCAGAGTAGATTATACAAATAAATCGAATACAGCATCTGTCAATGTGGATGAAAAGCCATCAACCCCTTCGGGAGGACATTCATCTAACATCAATGTACATACTAGTACTGAAAAGAAGTCGGATTCCAAAACCAGAAAATCGGAAGCTCTTAAAAGTCCCTATGCCAAAGATATAACAGATCCCCGTGAGGCGGCAGCTGCTGCGGCAGAGGCCTATAAAGAGATTTTAACAGGTTTGGAAGGTGCTGCATTTCAATCTCGACTGCCATTCGATAAAATGACCTCGAATGAGGCAGCTTGTTTTCCTGACATCACCAAAACTGGTTTGGTGGCCCAACGTGTGTTCCTTAATATTAGAAATCGTTTACTACAAATGTGGATAGAGAATCCCAAACAGCAATTGATTTTGGAAAATGCTCTTAAAGACATGGAACCTCCCTTTGACAGCGATCCCAATTTGGTTAAACGTATCCATTCCTTTCTCGAACGCCATGGCTTCATTAATTTTGGCATTTTCAAACGCCTTCGGCCAATACCTAGCAAGAAATTGGGAAAAGTAATTGTTATAGGAGCTGGTATTTCGGGTTTAGCTGCAGCCCAACAATTGCAACAGTTTGGTATGGACGTTATTGTTTTGGAGGCACGAGATCGAGTTGGTGGACGCATTGCCACTTTCCGCAAGAATAATTACATAGCCGATTTGGGCGCAATGGTTGTGACTGGTGTCTGGGGCAATCCCATGACCATATTGAGCAAGCAAATTGGCATGGAAATGATTCCTATACGTCAGGCATGCCCCCTATATGGAGCAGGAGGTAAACCAGTGCCAAAACACAAAGACGATATGGTGGAACGAGAGTTTAACCGATTACTGGAATCGGCCAGTTATTTGTCTCATCAACTTGACTTTAACTACGCCGGCAACAATCCTGTATCTCTTGGTCAGGCTCTCGAGTGGATTATTAAACTTCAAGAAAAGTCAGTGAAAGAGAAGCAGGCACAGTATTTGAGACAGCTATGTGAAGCCCAAAAAGCCATTATTGACAATCAAACAAAGACTTCTAGAGTTTTAAGTAAAATTCGCCAGCTTGGAAGTCTGCATGCCAAGCTGCTGCGTTCTCGTCCACAGCGCGTAGAGGGCGACAACACATTTGCCGAACATGAATTTGAGATTCGTTCCACGAACTATGAATGGACTAAAGCCTCCAAACTGTACGATGACCTGACGAAGGAGGAAGAGATTTTACAAAATAAACTCAAGGAATTAGAAACGAACCCACCTAGGTAAAGATAAATAAATTAAATTGTAATGCTGGCTAATGCTGTAATTCCTTCAATTTATAGTGATGTATATTTATCATCGAAAGATCGTCAAATTTTAGACTGGCATTTTGCTAATTTAGAATTTGCCAATGCCACCCCATTGTGCAATCTCTCACTGAAGCATTGGGATCAGGATGATGACTTTGAATTTATAGGCAATCACACCACAGTACGTAATGGTTACTCCTGCGTGCCTATTGCTTTGACTGAAGGTCTAGACATACGCGTTAATACCGCCGTAAAAGCTATAAAATATTTTCCTACTGGTGTTGAAATTGTTACGGAAAATTTAAAAACTAACAATTCCCTAGTGACCTATAAAGCAGATTTGGTTTTGTGTACCCTCACATTGGGCGTTCTCAAAATAGCCACCGCTAAGGTACAATCCCAACAGTCCAATACTGTCAAATTTGACCCGCCACTGCCAGACTGGAAACAGCAAGCCATTCAACGCCTAGGTTTTGGAAATCTAAACAAAGTTGTTTTATGTTTTGATCGTATATTCTGGGACCCTAATACGAATCTATTTGGCCATGTGGGCAGCACAACTGCCAGCAGAGGAGAATTATTCTTGTTTTGGAGCATATCCTCATCTCCGGTTTTGCTGGCCCTGGTGGCTGGTCGCTCTGCGGCAATAATGGAAAATGTTTCGGATGATGTCATTGTGGGAAGGTGCATTGCTGTACTTAAGGGTATTTTCGGCAACGGTTCTGTACCCCAACCCAAAGAGACTGTGGTGACACGATGGCGTGCAGATCCCTGGGCTAGAGGTTCTTATAGCTTCGTATCTGTGGGATCTTCTGGCAGCGATTATGACCTTTTAGCCGCCCCTGTTATACCACCGAACCCGCATAATCCCAAACCAAATCAAGAATTGGATGAACTGCCAAGACTATTCTTTGCAGGCGAACATACCATACGAAATTATCCCGCCACTGTACATGGTGCTTTTCTAAGTGGTTTACGAGAAGCTGGACGTATTGCAGACTACTATTTGGGTTATCCCGAAGGCACACCCAACGATATTGGCTACTCGGTGGTGGAAGCTGCCAACACTGCTTCTGTGGGCGATACAGTAGACTTAGTTGATATAGCTCATTCATCAGACTCGTTTTCTAAGACTTCGGATGACAAATCCAATCCTGCCGATTCCAATGAGTGAGATTCTCTATTACATGCATAGACATTTCACACTTTCCTGCTACATTTTTTGTAATGTGTTCCATCAACACTTAAAAGTTTATGGACGATTTTGTTAATATAGTTTTTAGTTTATCTCCTACTCCATGCCACTTGCTCGTAATATAAGTTCTTAATTTTTCTAATTTTCATTTAGATGTCACTTTGTCATTTCTTCATGGGAATTCGCAAAAATAACTAAATATCATACCTATCTATTATTAAATATTGTAATGTACATAATACATACCTACATAGAAAGATATATTGGCGACGAAACCAGGTTTCGAGGAATTTTAATTTTTAAACCGATCGGTAACATTGATTTCACAATGCAAATGAAAAATTTTTTTTAATGTAACCATTTCAAACACACACACATACACACACTACTGTCCACCGGACCAGGTAAATAAAATACATAAGCATTTTTAAACAACAATACCATTAAAAACTATTCATTCAACAACAACAGAACTTGGCTATTTTTGCGATGAAGAATATGGATAAGAAAACGTAAGTTTTATTTATGAAAAGTTTATTTTTGAACAAAAACACAATACTTAATTACAAGATAGTATAACAAACTAACGGAACTCACACTGGAAATTTATTTTTCAAGCTTCAAAAACTTCAACTTTGAACTTGAACAACTGTCAAAACGCATTAGAGAAAAATGGTGACGAAGAAAATGTGAACACATTCCGTAGAAGTGGTACTGAGTTCTATAAAACTTCCATTATGGCTGGTACTATGTTAGTTTTTCGTGATTACTTTTTTTAGATAATGGATTTTGAAGCAAAAAAAATTGCTAATTTCATTCAGTAGGATATTTCCTCATTAATTATGAAAACATATTCATAAACGTATTATGTTTTCATTAAGATTTTTGTAGTATTTCAAAAAACTAACCGCGAACAATTTGTGTGTTTCAACTGTGAAAAATGAATATAGTACCAGCCTTTAGACGATAAGACATGCCATATGATCTGTCACTTTCTGTATTCATAAGACTTATGTACTTCGAATACGAATAGAGCGCGCTCTAAGCGGCATATATTCTCATATGTATTGTACTTGTTTTATAGACATGTATCTACATGTATGTTCGATGAATAAATGCTCGCAATAGTTGCACATTTATTCCCAAATTAATTTGTCATATTAAATTTTTCCCTCCTTCTGGCGAAATTTTCGTTGCCATAAGAAATGCATTGACATATCCTAAAATATATTTTCGTTACCGTTACTTTCGATATTTCGTACGCAGCTCAAATGAAAACAGGGCGATATAATGGGCATTGGTGAATTTTTTCTTACAACTACGAATTGAAATGTGTGTTTTAATAGCTCCATGCAACATGAAATAATTCTACACCACTATTTTTCAGTGGCGACATATATGTCTTGGTTGCAATTTCGCTAGAGGTGCATACTCAGCCTTGGAAATAAATACAATAGAATAGCATGTATTTGGCACTAATCTTATTGTGGGAACGATCTCTAAGTTTGTTGTTGTCATAATTTTCGATAACAAATCCGACATCGGCGATCATTTACCATCACTGAATATTATTCTTATTTGGTTTTGTTTTTTTTTTATTTTTTTTGTTAAATTCTATCTCTTTTTGTTTTGCATTTTTGTTGTCTTCAAAACTAAAATTGGACATAATTCATCATGGATAAATTGCGACGAGTTTTAAGTGGAAATGATAGCATCCCCGAAGAAGAAGGCAGTATAATGACACAGGTATAGTTAGTTAAATGTGGCGTATGAGAAAGCCGATGGATCATCGATCTTGTATATGATATCAGACAACAAAAGGGGGTGTTGTAATATATCGAATGTATTATTGTATTAGATTAAAAAAAAAAGAGTTCTAAGGAGGGAGACCCTCAAGATTATAGATGATGAGTTTATATGGATATATATATTTGGAAACAATTGCGCTTGTTTCGGGAAAAAACATTGTGTGTAGCGCATTGAAACATGAAACTCGATACTATGACTCAAATTGCGTAGACATCTTGTGGCTTAAGTAGCTCAGCTGTAAACTCGCACTTAATACATTAAGTTAGACTATTATATTTTAAGGAAAAATCTTCTGTAGTTCTGGCTAAAATTTAATTCGATTTTCCCAATTAGAAATCTAATCACGGATTAATTAAACTTTAACTGAAGGTCATGATAATGTTATGGCATACTTATATACCATACAAAATGAAATTCTCGGCAAGTTAACAGATATTTCAGTATACATCCATCCCATTACGCCGGCTACTACCTGGCGCATTTAGACACATTTTTACCCTCTCCTCATTGTTAGTTCTCCAGTTTAGTTTTTAGCTGAGAATCACCCTCAAGAACAGTGCCTTCGAAGAGAGTGACCTGAAAATACCAAAGCTTCGGTTTTCTGGAGAATATTACCTTATTAGTCTTTCTAGGATTTATTCCAGGCTCATTGGCTTCCGCCTTCCAGACATCTTCCTTAATACACGCTGGACGAGCTCCGTGATAGGAGAAAGCGTGCAGCCCCCATAGTGATGTCATTCGCTTTTCTTGCTTAGGCCACCTTCATGCCTTTCTTCTCAAATGATCTGAAAATTCCATTTAAAACCAAGCGCCACAAGAGAGAGCATAGAATTCCAGACCCTTCGCTAGTCACAAATTGATAGTCCTGCTATTTGGCATCGTAGCAACTTAATTCACTAGGAGAGGTGGACGCCCATGTCCCCCAAAGTTATAGATGGACTCTATTTTGCACACTACATCACAACACATTAATATTATATGCTCTTGTGGTTGTTGCAGTGTCGTACGTCGTCAGCTTACAAATAGCTGCTGTCAGAAGATCTAGCTTCAATTGCAGCGCCATAGTGATTCTGCAATTGGGTTTGTTGTTTTCTCAGGGCATGCAATTACGTTATTGATATCATGGATCTTAATTCGGCCAGAGCTTCCCTAGATCTTTCTAATCATTATACACTATATTCGGCTGGTATCATAACGTCGTATTGGCCACAGTACCGCGGTGAATTTTCCGAAGGCACGTAATGTATGAGGAGGTTGTTATTGGATCAGTGTGGAGTTGTCGGATCGCATCTTTAAACATCCAAATTTTCCTCCTCACGTGTATGGGAGGGGATTGTACCTCAACGAGTTGGAAATTCGGGTCATACTTCTGATGGCAGCTCAGGAGACACTTTTTACAGAGATATCATTCGACCCATTTACAAAAAACTGTCTACTAAAATGGTCTGCACTCCGTTCCTGGTTACTGATTGCCATTGAAGATTTTTGCGTCATGGTTTGTGTTGCTCGGTAGATTGTTTCGAAGTTTTAACAGGGATCCGTAGCGTGTACCTTTTTTGTAATCCGCTTCGCTCCCCCTTCGACAATTTTTTTTCGCTCCGCTCCACCCTCCACTCCTTTACAATTTAATTGACAATTTCACAACGCTTCATAGGCCAATAGATATACATATTATTTTTTTTGATCTTCAAAATTCTTGTCAAGTATAGACGCAGCCGGTCCATAACCGTATATATGTAGCTCGCATATACAGCGACCTCCCTATAGTACTTCTTGAGCCTCCTGAATTCTTATTTTATTTGGCTGAAATTTTGCATAATGATATCTCCCATAACGCTCAACATACATGACAATTATGGTCATCCGAATCCGTCTCTAACCTGATATTGCTCCCATATAATAATAGATCATCCGCTTTTACGTCTCAAGCATATATTACCAAATTATTGGTAAAAATCGGTTCTTTTATACGTTTTCGATATCAATTTAATGAAAGTTAACTCTAAAGTTATCTCGTGTTAACTTATTAATCTTAATTTTCTTTTAAATAAATAAAAATGTATTATGTTCGGCCGTGCCGAACTTTGATTAATTGATTATCGTATTTATCCAAATATTGGCCGATGTTCAGTTTAAATGCCAATGAAGATTTATACATGTCCCAGTTTCAAACTTTAGCAAAATCGGGTATCAAAAGCGCCTGTTATGGGCATAAGACCCTATATTGGCAGCTACAATGTTCGGTTTGGATGTCGCAAGGCTTTGTACAACTCACTGTTTCTATCTTCCAAGCAATCGGATAATAAAGGGTGATTTTTTTGAGGTTAGGATTTTCATGCATTAGTATTTGACAGATCACGTGGGATTTCAGACATGGTGTCAAAGAGAAAGATGCTCAGTATGCTTTGACATTTCATCATGAATAGACTTACTAACGAGCAACGCTTGCAAATCATTGAATTTTATTACCAAAATCAGTGTTCGGTTCGAAATGTGTTCAAATTTTGACAAATTTTGTTCAGCGATGAGGCTCATTTCTGGTTGAATGGCTACGTAAATAAGCAAAATTGCCGCATTTGGAGTGAAGAGCAACCAGAAGCCGTTCAAGAACTGCCCATGCATCCCGAAAAATGCACTGTTTGGTGTGGTTTGTACGCGGGTGGAATCATTGGACCGTATTTTTTCAAAGATGCTGTTGGACGCAACGTTACGGTGAATGAACACATTTCGAACCGAACACTGATTTTGGTAATAAAATTCAATGATTTGCAAGCGTTGCTCGTTAGTAAGTCTATTCATGATGAAATGTCAAAGCATACTGAGCATCTTTCTCTTTGACACCATGTCTGAAATCCCACGTGATCTGTCAAATACTAATGCATGAAAATCCTAACCTCAAAAAAATCACCCTTTATATGCACCTGTTATGGCTACAAGATCCAATATAGAGACCATATTTGGCATGGATGTCAAAGATCTCACGGTTCCAAGTTTCAGAGAAACCTGTTAATGACAGATCGGCCTATATGACATCTATATTTAACTAAAGTCGTATGTGGATCATACTCGGTCCCTTTATCGGGAAACCTGTTGCAACTCACTTTTTCACATTTCAGCGAAATCGGGTCGCGACTGTTTGACCTTTACCTCTTAAATATACTCCAATCGAGACCATATTTGGCGTGGATGCCAAGGGGTCTAACAGAATTCACTGCGAATTTTGAATAAAATCGGTCTATTTAGCATCTATATCCAAATATAGTACAATCTGGACCACAACTCACTGTTCCAAATTTAAACGAAATCGGGTTATATAGTACGGTCGGGACTATATTTGGCTAGAAAAACCCACCGTTTGAAATTTCAGCAAAATCGGATAATGAATGCACCTGTTTTGGACTCGAGATCGAGACCATATTTGGCGTGGATGCCAAGGGGTCTAACGGAACTCACTGCGAATTTCAATAAAAATCGGTCTATATTACCAGCTATATCCAAATATAGTACAATCTGGACCACAACTCACTGTTCCAAATTTAAGCGAAATCGGGTTATAATTGCGAGTGCTATGGCATTATAGTACCATCGGCACTATATTTGGCTGGAAAACCCCACAGTTTGAAATTTCAGCAAAATCGGATAATGAATGCACCTGTTTTGGACTCGAGATCAGTCTATACGGTAGCTATATCTAAATGCGGTCCTGGATATCTAAATACGGTCCCCGAACGGATTTATAATATTACGACGATCAAGCACGGGAAAGCTGGGAGCACCATATAGGCATTGCTGTCACGAAAAGTTTAGCTGTGAGCTACCGGGCGCGTCAACAGGTTGCGGATAGTAGAACACTGCAACGACAGTCGCGGACAACCAGCGGTATCGAGCGGAGAGTCTCAGTGAGAGACCGTGCGGCACCGGCTCTGGCACAAATACTGAGGGAACTGTATCGGGCTATAGACCAATTCACACCATAATAAACACGTATGTTAATTGTCATGGGAGAATCTGTCGTACAAAATTTCAGGCAAATCGTATAATAATTGCGACCTCTAGAGGCTCAAGAAGTCAAGATCCCAGATCGGTTTATATGGCAGCTATATAAGGTTATGAACCGATTTGTACTTTATTTGACATAGTTGTTGAAAGTAACAATAAAAAACGTCTTGCGAAATTTCATCCCAATCGGATAAGAATTGCGCCCTCTAGAAGCTCAAGAAGTCAAGTCTCCAGAACTGTTTATATGACAGCTATATCAGGTTATGAACCGATTTGAAACATATTTGGCACAGTTGTTGGAAATAATAACGAAATACGTCGTGCAAAATTGTGTTCCAATCGGATAAGAATTGCGCCCTCTAGAGGCTCAAGAAGTTAAGACCCAAGATCGGTTTATATGGCAGCTATGTCAGGTTATAAACCGATTTGAACCATACTTGGCTCAGTTGTTGGATATCATAACAAAACACGTCGTGCAAAATTTCATCCCAATCGGATAAGAATTGCGCACTCTAGAGGCTCAAGAAGTCAAGACCCAAGATCGGTTTATATGGCAGCTATATCAAAACATGGACCGATTTGAACCATTCTTGGCGCAGTTGTTGGATATAATAACGAAACACGTCGTGCAAAATTTCATCCCAATCGGATAAGAATTGCGCACTCTAGAGGCTCAAGAAGTCAAGTCCCCAGATCTGTTTATATGGCAGCTATGTCAGGTTATAAACCGATTTGAACCATACTTGGCACAGTTGTTGGATATCATAACAAAACACGTCGTGCAAAATTTCATTCCAATCGAATAAGAATTGCGCACTCTAGAGGCTCAAGAAGTCAAGACCCAAGATCGGTTTATATGGCAGCTATGTCAGGTTATAAACCGATTTGAACCATACTTGGCACAGTTGTTGGATATCATAACAAAACACGTCGTGCAAAATTTCATCCCAATCGGATAAGAATTGCGCACTCTAGAGGCTCAAGAAGTCAAGACCCAAGATCGGTTTATATGGCAGCTATATCAAAACATGGACCGATATGGCCCATTTACAATACCAACCGACCTACACTAAAAAGAAGTATTTGTGCAAAATTTCAAGCGGCTAGCTTTACTCCTTCGGAAGTTAGCGTGCTTTCGACAGACAGACGGACGGATAGGTCTTCTCCGCTCCACGCTCTACTCCGCCCCAAATCTCTGGGTTTAATGATGTTGCTGTTTTGTCTTTCGTCTGGTTGATTTTGTTGTGTATCTAGATATAGGAACTCTGCAACTAAGATGGGGTACGTCCAGAGGGATCTGGATCTGAGACGAGTGGGCCTGGCTGGCCAGTTAAACAGGTGCCGTGTGTCGTGTGGTCCCTGGTAACAATCGGGACATTCATCCTGCACGTTGGAATCAATCCTTCCTCTGTAGGAATTGAGGCGTCTGCATCTGCCCAATCGTAATTGAGCCAGAACTACTCTGGTTTGCCGGGGGAGGTCAATTTAGTTAGGTGCAATGGGAGGCGGTCATTCTTCAAGGACCACATTCACCCGGTAGCTATTCACCACATGTGCTAACATGTCCTTGATCTTGATCTAAAGTCTCTTGTAGTGCTGAACCTCTCGCTCTAGATCATGTTGGAACTACATAAGGCGGTGGATACCTATCCACAAGATAATGATTTGGATGGTCTCTGGGATAACAGCCCAGAAGGTATTTCTTGGACATCATGTAGTTTTGGCTTCGCACGAGTGCATATTTGTCTCCTGATGGAGGTGGTCCACGTAAGAAAAGGAGAGACAGCCCGTTGCAGATCGAAGTGCGGTATTTTAACAGATCTGAATATTATTTCACTGCGCGTCACATAGTTAACTGAAGGTTTCTTTGTCAGCGCCCCAAGTGCTGTCGGCAAGTGACTTGAGGAATTGTTTCTACTTTTGATTTTTTCGCAAATTGCTGTGGCATGTGAGGAGAATTTGTAAGAGCTGTTATATGTGACACCAAGTATTTAGGGACACTTGATGTTAGGAATTGTCACTCCGTCGACCATCATTTTCAGCTCCCTAAGCACCTCATGCGTGTATGTAGTGAACAATGTGACTGAAGTTTTGGTGGCAGATATATCCAGATTTCTTGTAGCGAAATACGATGCGAGTAAGCTGAGGTAGTAAATTAACCCATCGCAGATGTGATCAATGGGTGGGCGGTCTGATGCCAAGATCGTACAATTCTCCGCATATGATACGATCCCTATGTCGTTTGGGAGGACGTGAATAGAGGATAGGTAATGGTTAAACAGTGTCGGAGATATCACCCTGGCTTGGGGAACTCCCTGTTTCATTCTACGGTGTTTCGATTTCTTATCCCTAAATTTCACAAATGACTGGCGACCACACCAATAATTCGCGTTTCAGACCTGTCTATATGGATGTATTGGGGATGTCCTTAAATAGTTTGCCATGGCTGATCATGTCGAATGCCTTCGATAGGTCCAGTGCCACGATGACCGTCCTGGGCTGATTGAAGCCACGGAAAATGTGCGCATTGATGGCATGATGCTGATGCTCGGCGAATGGAAATTCTCCAACAAGGCTCGGGAGGAGTAGTCCCCCAAGCGTGTTGGTTACTGGTGAGAGAAGGGTGATGGGTCTGTACGACTCCCCCTTACTCGGGTCCTGTCCAGGCTTCAGTAGCGGGATCACTCTGACCATCTCCTAGACATCGGGTACTATAAGAGTGTTCAAAGACAGGTTGAGGGCAGTTGTATGGTACTCGACTCCAGGTAGATCCAGAATCTTTAGCATCAGTGTAATCTCTACACCGTTCGGGGTCCAACGCCTTGTTAAATTATGTAGGTAAATTATGGTGGCTATCCATCGGCTCGGAGACCACGGATACGACGAATAGCTCTCCTCCTGGCCCTGTCACTCTCGGGATGCACAATGAATTGACAGTTGTTGTTGTTGTAGCCACATGTCTATGTGGAGTCGGCGATCCTCGTCAAGCTGCTGTAGTTGAGCAAGCTCGTTCGGGTCCACAGGACCGATCACCGTGGGAACAGGGTAGCCATTCTTTATTTAAAAGCGCAAAAATAACCCGCCTTGTCATATCAAACATCATAGGTACTCAGTTTTTGTGCAAGAGCCGGTGCCGCCCGGCCTCTCACTGAGACTCTCCGCTCTATACCGCTGACTGCCGTTGCAGCTACTCCGTATGGAGCATTCCACTATCCGCAACCTGTGGACCCGTCCGGTAGTTTCTAGCTAAGTTTCTCGTGATAACGAGAGTTCCAGCCTGTGTGATGCTCCGTGCCGGGATAAATTGTCCTGGTGCACCCCTTCAGATCAATCACAGCTACGTAGCCAAAAGTGACTGAGGTCCTGTCGTCCAGTCTATTCTGGGGTTAGTGGGGTCCGTGCAACGAATCCCATCACGCTCGACTGCAAATATGACTGGCTGCACTGGAAAATTGGGCCGCATTTGAGGCATTCGACCGACAGGTATAAAGCGAGCGGTTGCTACGTTAATGATGTCTCGGAATTGCCTCTCGACAACAACTAGCACATTTGAGGAGGTGTCGGTTCACTGAAGCGGCGATTGGTGTACTCTCTGAAGCCGGCCCAATCGGCCTTCTTTTGATTGATAAACGTTCGACGCTCAAAGTATGAAATCGGTTGGTCGGTCGATGGTGAGAATTAGGGAAAGGTGGTCTGACCCCAAAGAAATGACGGATTACCAGGTTATTTATTTATTTCATTTCATGCAATGCGAAGCCATCAGGCCTATAAATAATCACACTATGCATAAGACGTATGTCACTGTGGATATATGGGGATGCAATGGAAATGTCTGGCGAGCTGCTGCACCTCCTCGTAATCCTAGCGGGGCACCCTTATTCGCCGTACAAAACGTGGAGCCTTCAATCTGCTCGGCAAAAACTATGCCCTGTTGGTCGTTACCTAGGGGAGAATGCCATGAAACGTGATACGCATTAAAGTCTCCTAGAAACAGACAGTAGCCCAAGTATGTCGGACTTGTAACTTGGCTATTTACTGGGTCACAACAACCAATCGGCGGTATGTAAATGTTGTATAGCTTCATTTCATAGCCCGACGACGAGGTCATAGAAGGCGACGAGATTATTATGAGAACTCTCAGTTCCGGTGTTCATAGTCATTACGGAAAGCTCAGCTAAGAGTTACCGGGCGCGTCCACAGGTTGCGGATAGAGGGATACTCCATATACGGCGTAGCCTGCAAATGGCGCCTTTAAATAGCCAATGGCCATAACGTTCCCGCAGCTATCGGTCCTATGGACCGCAACGTGCTTGCTCACCTACAGGATCTTGACGAGGATCGCCACCTCCACATGAAAATGTGGCTAGAACAACAAAAACAACGACGACGCTTGTTACCCACTAGTCTCCATGTTTGCACAGCTCCTTGCAACACAGTCAGTGGGACTATATTCCCGTAGTGACGTATGGCCAGAGCGAGATCGGAGATGCACCCACTCCATGCACCGGTTACACCTCACCAACACCGATTGATGATGGAGGCGGGTGCGAGCAGAACCAGGGTCAGGGGTTCTTTTCAATCACGGCACGAAACAAAAACGTGCGGAGAAGGCGAACACGTAAACTGAGGTTTAATAGTCGACCGCCGTTTATTCGCACTTGAGCCTTGTGAATATTCATTGATATGATATAAATCTCCTCTCTGTTTCCGCATGCTGCTCGTGGTATTTATGCAAATTCTAAAGGGTGATTTTTTTTTAGGTTAGGTTTTTCATGCATTAGTATTTGACAGATCACGTGGGATTTCAGACATGGTGTCAAAGAGAAGGATGCTCAGTATGCTTTGACATTTCATCATGAATAGACTTACTAACGAGCAACGCTTGCAAATCATTGAATTTTATTACCAAAATCAGTGTTCGGTTCGAAATGTGTTCAAATTTTGACAAATTTTGTTCAGCGATGAGGCTCATTTCTGGTTGAATGGCTACGTAAATAAGCAAAATTGCCGCATTTGGAGTGAAGAGCAACCAGAGGCCGTTCAAGACCTGCCCATGCATCCCGAAAAATGCACTGTTTGGTGTGGTTTGTACGCTGGGGGAATCATTGGACCGTATTTTTTCAAAGATGCTGTTGGACGCAACGTTACGGTGAATGAACACATTTCGAACCGAACACTGATTTTGGTAATAAAATTCAATGATTTGCAAGCGTTGCTCGTTAGTAAGTCTATTCATGATGAAATGTCAAAGCATACTGAGCATCTTTCTCTTTGACACCATGTCTGAAATCCCACGTGATCTGTCAAATACTGATGCATGAAAATCCTAACCTCAAAAAAATCACCCTTTATTTGTCCAAATTATTGAATTGCCAAACACGTATGTAGGTTTATAACCATTTTACATATCTTTTTATTTTTTTTTTTTAGATTAATGATATGTCAACATTAAGCTGGTCCACTCGCATTAAAGGCTTTTGCATATGTTTCGTATTGGGTTTGGTTTTATCATTCCTGGGTTCAATTATGTTTTTCCTTCATTTCGGCATAGTTGTATTTGCCGTTTTTTATACCTTGGGTAACATTATATCCATGACGAGGTAAGAAACTGATGAGTTACGTATCACATGCAATTAACAAATAAATCCAATATATTTGATATACTTTAAAAATGTAGTACCTGTTTTCTTATGGGCCCAGTAAATCAATTGAAGAAAATGTTCTCCGATACTCGTCTAATTGCCACCTGCATTGTTATATTTTCTATAATTATGACCCTGATTGCTTCTATAGTGGTAAGATGGCTGGAGTTATATTTTTTAGTTTTAACTATTATTTCTTTGATTACCCTTTTAATGTTTTTTTTGTTTGTTTTCAGTTAGGAAAGCCTGGTCTTACCTTGATATTCATTATTATACAATCATTAGCCATGACATGGTACTCATTATCATATATCCCTTATGCTAGAGATGCTGTCAAGAAAACCGTTTCGGCTATGTTGGACGTTTAGCATGTGAATGTTCATTTATCTCCAATGATTTATGCATTTCACCATTTCGTATGTGCTAGGATACTGTCATTCAACCTTTGTATTTATTTGCTCTAATTACAATAGAAATAGCTTTTGTTTTCCTTCACATTACACAAATGTGAATGAAGTTGGTATTCTCGCAAATATTATATAACATAGTATTATCTTAAGGGAAAAACAAAACTTACCTTATTATTAGTGATACGAGCGGTCCGTTAATAATTTAAGATTTATTTTGCTCGCTAATGCTGTTTGCTTTAAAAAGATCAACTTCTGTTATAAATTTGAAATAAGCTGAAACTCTACTTTTCTTTATAAAAAATATAATTTAACATGTTTATATTTATATTCACTTTATTACTGTTTACATATAAAAAGTAGTGTTAATATTTAAAAAAAAAAAAAGAAACTAATTTTGTCATGACATCCCAATCAAAGGATTTAGGTAGGATTCTACAGTGAAAAGTACCTTAAAATTGGGTTCAGCCACTACCAAACGGCCGAATTTTTGTCAAATTGTGTAGGCAATTACAAACTCCAGATTTCTTTAACCCTTATTGCTCTTGCTGCAAATAAGAAAAAAAAAAACATTTCGTTTTTTTCCTTCATTTATTAAAGAGTATTCACAAAAATAAGAACAGGCACCAGAGATGCCATTTTTTTACTTGTTTGCTCTTAAATTTACAACTAACAGCAAGTATAAGTATAATTGCTTTAAATTCAATTTAAATGTCAACAAAAATGATGCTTTTTGCATTTGTTTTTTTATACCCTCCACCATAAGATGGGGGGGTATACTAATTTCGCTATTCTGTTTGTAACTACTCGAAATATTCGTCTGAGACCCCATAAAGTATATATATTCTTGATTGTCGTGAAATTTTATGTCGATCTAGCCATGTCCGTCCGTCTGTCTGTCGAAAGCACGCTAACTTCCGAAGGAGTAAAGCTAGCCGCTTGAAATTTTGCACAAATACTTCTTATTAGTGTAGGTCGGTTGGTATTGTAAATGGGCCATATCGGTCCATGTTTTGATACAGCTGCCATATAAACCGATCTTGGGTCTTGACTTCTTGAGCCTCTAGAGTGCGCAATTCTTATCCGATTAGAATGAAATTTCGCACGAAGTGTTTTGTTATGATATCCAACAATTGTGCCAAGTATGGTTCAAATCGGTTCATAATCTGGTATAGCTGTCATATAAACCGATCTTGATTCTTGACTTTTGAGCCTCTAGAGGGCGCAATTATCGTCCGATTTAACTAAAATTTTGCACGTAGTGTTTTGGTATTACTTTCAACAACTGTGCTAAGTATGATTCAAATCGGTGCATAACCTGATATAGTTGCCATATAAACCGATCTTGGGTCTTGACTTCTTGAGCCTCTGGAGTGCGCAATTCTTATCCAATTTGAATGAATTTTGGCACGTAGTATTTTGTTATGATATTCAACAACTGTGCCAAGTATGGTTCAAATCGGTTTATAACCTGATATAGCTGCCATATAAACCGATCTTGGATCTTGACTTCTTAAGCCTCTAGAGCGCGCAATTCTTATCCGATTGGAATGAAATTTTGCACGACGTGTTTCAAATCGGTCTATAACCTGATATAGCTGCCATATAAACCGATCTTGCGTTTTGACTTCTTGAGCCTCTAGGGAGCGCAATTCTTATCCGATTTGAATGAATATTTGCACGAAGTAAAGGGTGATTTTTTTGAGGTTAGGATTTTCATGCATTAGTATTTGACAGATCACGTGGGATTTCAGACATGGTGTCAAAGAGAAAGATGCTCAGTATGCTTTGACATTTCATCATGAATAGACTTACTAACGAGCAACGCTTGCAAATCATTGAATTTTATTACCAAAATCAGTGTTCGGTTCGAAATGTGTTCATTCACCGTAACGTTGCGTCCAACAGCATCTTTGAAAAAATACGGTCCAATGATTCCACCAGCGTACAAACCACACCAAACAGTGCATTTTTCGGGATGCATGGGCAGTTCTTGAACGGCTTCTGGTTGCTCTTCACTCCAAATGCGGCAATTTTGCTTATTTACGTAGCCATTCAACCAGAAATGAGCCTCATCGCTGAACAAAATTTGTAAAAATTTGAACACATTTCGAACCGAACACTGATTTTGGTAATAAAATTCAATGATTTGCAAGCGTTGCTCGTTAGTAAGTCTATTCATGATGAAATGTCAAAGCATACTGAGCATCTTTCTCTTTGACACCATGTCTGAAATCCCACGTGATCTGCCAAATACTAATGCATGAAAATCCTAACCTCAAAAAAATCACCCTTTATTTTATTATGATATCCAACAACTGTGCCATGTATGGTTGAAATCGGTCCATAACCTGGTATAGCTGCCATATAAACCGATCTGGGATCTTGACTTTTTGAGCCTCTAGAGGTCACAATTATTATCCGATTTGCCTGAAATCCTCCGACGGATCCTCTTATGACCATCAACATACGTATTTATTATGGTCTGAATCGGTCTATAACCCGATACAGCTCCCATATAAATCGATCTCTCTACTTTTCTTCTTAAGCCCCCAAAGGGCGCAATTCTTATTCGAATTAGCTAACATTTTACACAGGTCTCAAACATATAATTTAATTGTGGTCCAAGCCAGACCATATCTTGATATCGCTCAAATAGCAGAGGAAATCTTTTTTATATCCTTTTTTGCCTAAGAAGAGATGCCGGGGAAAGAACTCGACAAATGCGATCCATAGTGGAGGGTATATAAGATTCGGCCCGGCCGAACTTTGCACGCTTTTACTTGTTAATTTTCAAAAAGACTGTGCAATGGTATTGCAATGACTGATTTAGAAAATTTCATTTCTGGCAATTGAAATATTTTTTGATAAAACGTTCTATCAAAATAATATTTTAACCCAATTGTCTGTTACAAGGCGTATTTAATAAGGTGGCCGCATCGGCGAATTGCTACAACAAAGCATCTTTTTTGGGAACTTGATATATCAAAATTTGTAAACAGGGCAAAGGAAATTCAATTCGCCATGACATTTCAAATTTTCGGCAAATTGGGTTCGATCAAGGCATATTTAATAAGGTGGCCGCATCAGCACAGCTGATGGAATTGAATGTCAAATCATTTTTGAATTCGCCTTAAAATAATTTCAACTTCAAAATCAAGGTGTATTTATCAGGTGGCCGCATCAACCCAGCTGAGAGAATATGATGTGTCAACTCATTTTTGAATTCGCCGCACAAAACTATAAACTTGAAAATAAATATTGGGTTGCCCAAAAAGTAATTGCGGATTTTTCATATAGTCGGCATTGACAAATTTTTTGCACAGCTTGTGACTCTGTAATTGCATTCCTTCTTCTGTCAGTTATCAGCTGTTACTTTTAGCTTGCTTTAGAAAAAAAGTGTAAAAAAGTATATTTGATTAAAGTTCATTCTAAGTTTTATTAAAAATGCATTTACTTTCTTTTAAAAAATCCGCAATTACTTTTTGGGCAACCCAATATAAATTGTGTTTGTTGCTGTTATTATTATTATTCTTAGGGTATATAATGGCACGCGTCTAGCAACCTCATTCACTATCAGTTTCATTAGGGAACTTAAGTCTATTATGTTGCCCCCGAAAGATTCAAAAAGCGCAGAAGAATGCTGATAAAATTCAAGTCAATACAATACCAGACATTAAAAGGAAGAAGATTAGGAGCTAACATGCATGACAAAACGGCCAGGAGGTCTGGAGAAGCTCCCTCCAATATGCAAATAAAATAGTAGTCAGGAATAATGAAGACAGGAAAATAGATTTTGTGTAGCCCCAATCCTGCACCTACTCTCACAATTTCAGGGCAGTCTCACAATAGGTGCTCAACCATCTAAGACTCCTCTTCATCCCACAAATCAAGCTTAAGTCCGCCATGTGACCAGTGCAAGACCATAGTCCTGACATTGCAATGGCTTTTCAGGACATTTAGTAGTGAGAGCGAACATACCAAGTTACCTAGTATTGGGTTGCCCAAAAAGTAATTGCGGATTTTTCATAGTCGGTGTTGACAATTTTTTCACAGCTTGTGACTCTGTAATTGCATTCTTTCTTCTGTTAGTTATCAGCTGTTACTTTTAGCTTGCTTTAGAAAAAAAGTTTAAAAAAATATATTTGATTAAAGTTCATTCTAAGTTTTATTAAAAATACATTTACTTTCTTTTAAAAAATCCGCAATTACTTTTTGGGCAACCCAATATTTTGCACAATATGCACTCTGAACGGTCAAATGCCATGATGGTAACGTCATCCTAATAGCCAACAAACTTTAATTGTCCTTTTCAAATGACCTGAAAATCCGACAGATATCCAAGAGCCAAAAAAAATCTACTCCTCATCTGCTTACCATCCGTATTATTAAACATAAATCTGCAAATGCAAATTTGCCCATGAAAATTCCAATAAGGAACTGGGACAAACTTCTCACAAATCAACGAGTGCTGTCCGATTCAATTTTAAGCTCAATGATAAGGGCCCTCCTTTTTATAGCCGAGTCCGAACGGCGTGCCGCAGAGTGGCACATCTTTGGAGGAGAAGTTTTTACATGGCAAAGTGCCTCACAAATGTCGCCAGCATTAGGAGGGGATAACTACCGCTCAATAATTTTCTGAAGGTCCTGCCAGGATTTGAACCCAGGCGTTCAGCGTACGGTGGCCTTCTTTAATCATAAATCTACCACATTCAAACATTGTCTTCCTAATTACAGATCTCGCCTTGTTCCTCAGGCGACAGTATTTTCTTCAGTTGGTATCCGTTCTTTATCTTGGAAAATCACGATAAAACTTCTCTTTTTTCGCATTAATAATATCCGGTGAGTTCATGCACATGTTGACATTAGGGCACCACCCTCGCTGGAACATTGAGGTCCGATCTGTGTGGTGTTCATTGCTGGCACGAGAAGCTTAGCTGCGAGTTACCGGGCGCGTCCACAGGTTGTGGATAGTGGAATGCTCCATAGGGAGTGGCTGCAACGACAGTTGCGAACAATTAGCGGTATTGAGCGGAGAATCTCAGTGAGAGGCGGGCGGCACCGCAGCGATCGGTTCTTTCTCACCCACATGATCGCCACCCTCCACATGAAAATGTGGCCACAGCAACAACCAATTAAAGAAAGACATCTCCAAACTTGTCAGAAATTGGAGGAGCGCAAAAGATCGAGGCAAATGGAGATCTATTCTGAGTTCGGCTAGAAGGCGTTTTGTGATAGCCAACTAAGTAAAACAAGTAAAAAGGCATTAAGTTCGGCCGGGCTGAACTTTGGATACCCACCACCTCGGGTATATATGTAAACCCCCTTTCGTCACAATCCAATGAAAATTGGATAACTTTAAGAATAATAATAACTTTCAACAAAATCGGGTAATAAATAAAGCTTTTATGAGCTTAAGCCCCTAACCGGCGTATCGGTATATATGACAGCTATATCTAAATACAGTACTATTTTTACCATATTTGGGTCGGATGGCGGGTGGCCTAAAACTACTCACTGTTTTAAATTTCAGGGAAATCGGATAAAAAATAAAGCTTTTATGGGTTTCAGACCCTTTATCGGGAGATCGGTCTATATAGCAGCTATATTTAAATGAAGTCCGATCTGAACCATATTTAGGTCAGATGTTGGGAGGCCTAAAACTACTCATTATTTCAAATTTCAACGACATCGGATAAAAAATAAAGCTTTTATGGGCTTCCGACCCCTAATCGGGAGATCGGTCTACATGGCAGCTATATCTAAATATAGCCCGATCTGTACCATACTTAGGTCAGATGTCGGGAGGCTTTAAATAACCCACTGTTTCAGCGAAATTGGGCAATAAATAAAGCTTTTATGGGCTTCAGACCCTCTATCGGCAGATCGGTCTATATGGCAGCGATATCTAAATATAGTCCGATATGAACCATATTTGAGTCCTATATTAGGAGGCCAAAAACTAATCACTGTTTTGATTTTAGCGAAATCGGTTAAAAAATAAAACTTTTATGAGCTTCCGACCCTTAATCGGGAGATCGGTCTATATGGCAGCTATATCTAAAGATAGTCCGATCTGAACCATACTTAGGTCAGATGTCGGGAGGCTTAAAATAACCCACTGTTTTTAAGCGAAATTGGGCAATAAATAAAGCTTTTATGGGCTTCAGACTCTTTATCGGCAGATCGGTCTATATGGCAGCTATATCTAAATATAATCCGATCTGAACCATATTTGAATCATGGCAGCGATATCTAAATATAGTCCGATCTGAACCATATTTGAGTCCTATATTAGGAGGCCAAAAACTACTCACTGTTTTGAATTTCAGTGAAATCGGTTAAAAAATAAAGCTTTTATGGGCTTCCGACCCTTAATCGGGAGATCGGTCTATATAGCAGCTATATTTAAAGATAGCCCGATCTGAACCATACTTAGGTCAGATGTCAGGAGGCTTAAAATAACCCACTGTTTCAAATTTCAGCAAAATTGGGCAATAAATAAAGCTTTTATGGGCCTCAGACCCTTTATCGGCAGATCGGTCTATATGACAGCTTTATCTTAATATAGTCCGATCTGAACCATATTTGAATCAGGTGTCGGGAGGTCTAAACCTACTCACTGTTTAAAATTTCAGCAAAATCGGATGAAAAATAAAGCTTTTATGGGCTTTCGACCCTTAATCGGGAGATCGGTCTATATGGCAGCTATATCTAAAGATAGTCCGATCTGAACCATACTTAGGTCAGATGTCGGGAGGCTTAAAATAACCCACTGTTTCAGCGAAATTGGGCAATAAATAAAGATTTTATGGGCTTCAGACCCTTTATCGGCAGATCGGTCTATATGGCAGCTATATCTAAATATAGTCCGATCTGAACCATATTTGAATCAGGTGTCGGGAGGCCTAAAACTACTCACTGTTTTAAATTTCAGCGAAATCGGTTAAAAAATAAAGCTTTTATGGGCTCCCGACCCTTAATCGGGAGATCGGTCTATATGGCAGCTATATCAAAAGATAGTCCGATCTGAACCAGATGTCAGGAGGCTTAAAATAACCCACCGTTTCAAATTTCAGCGAAATTGGGCAATAAATAAAGCTTTTATGGGCCTCAGACCCTTTATCGGCAGATCGGTCTATATGGCAGCTATATCTAAATATAGTCCGATCTGAACCATATTTGAATCAGGTATCGGAAGGCCTAAAACTACTCACTGTTTTAAATTTCAGCGAAATCGGTTAAAAACTAAAGCTTTTATGGGCTTCCGACCCTTTATCGGTTGATCGGTCTATATGGCAGCTATATCTATATATAGTCCGATCTGAACCATATTTGAATCAGGTGTCGGGAGGCCTAAAACTACTCACTGTTTAAAATGTCAGCAAAATCGGATAAAAAATTAAGTTTTCCCAAATATGGTCCGATTTGGCCCGTTCAAGAACTTAATCAGCGTGCATCAAAAAGACGTATCTGTGCCAAATTTCAGCTCAATATCACAATTTTTGAAGCCTGTAGAGTAACTACAACAGACGGACGGACAGATGGACAGACACACGGAGATCGTTAAATCGTTAAATCGTCTTAGAATTTTACGACGATCCGAAATATATTGGGTTGCCCAAAAAGTAATTGCGGATTTTTTAAAATAAAGTAAATGCATTTTTAATAAAACTTAGAATGAAATTTAATCAAATATACTTTTTTTACACTTTTTTTCTAAGGCAAGCTAAAAGTAACAGCTGATAACTGACAGAAGAAAGAATGCAATTACAGAGTCACAAGCTGTGAAAAAATTTGTCAACGCCGACTATATGAAAAATCCGCAATTACTTTTTGGGCAACCCAATATATACTTTGTAGGGTCGGAAATTGATATTTCAATGTGTTGCAAACGGAATGACTAAATGAATATACCCCCTATCCTACAGTGGTGGGTATGAAAATTAACAGATGCTAAGTAGGATATAAGTAGGCAGTTTAGAAACAAATTCGTCTCTTTACAGACAAAAATTAGACTATACTGATTGTAACCATTGTGTTATATGGTTCTAATGCATGGAGGCCACCGTAGCGCAGAGGTTAGCATGTCCGCCTTCGACGCCGAATGCCTGGGTTCAGTTAAAAAACAAATTCGTCTCTTTACAGACAAAAATTAGACTATACTGATTGTAACCATTGTGTTATATGGTTCTAATGCATGGAGGCCACCGTAGCGCAGAGGTTAGCATGTCCGCCTTCGACGCCGAATGCCTGGGTTCAAATCCTAGCGGGACTATCAGAAAAACATTTTCAGCGGTGGTTTTCACCTGCTAATACTGGGAAGATTTGTGAGGTACTATGTCATGTAAAAACTTCTCTCCAAAGAGGTGTCGCACTGCGGCACGCCGTTCGGACTTGGCTATAAAAAGGAGGGACCTTATAATTGAGCTTAAACTTGAATCGAACTGCAATCATTGACTCTGTTCCTTAGTGAAATGTTCATGGGCAAAATTTGCAATTTGCAATTTTCAATGCATGGTTGCAGGCAAAAGTAGACGTGGTGGTACATAGATTCTTCGTTAAATGCCTGAGAAAACCTAAATATTGAAGAAATTATCAAGTGGAGAAAGACATTTTGAAGCTAGGTGTCGAAATATAGAAAAAAAGGCAGAAGATCGTGCTTTTTCCTTTCTAAGTTCTGCTAGAATGAGCGCAGTAGATCGAGGCGCTTGGAACGCTATTCTATGTTCGGCTAGTGGAACAAATGTTCTGTCATATCCAATTAAAGTAAGTAAGTAAGTTCTGCTAGAGGATCAAACTTTCTACTACGTTCAATGAAATAAGCAAGTAAATATGAAGTAATCATTAAAATTGTGCTCTTAAAGCCCTTGAGGCTGTTTTTGAGGCTTCCCCATAAGTACTCGTTCTGAAATATTTTAACAATGTTGCGCAGCTTTTTTGTTTTTTTTTTAATTATTTATTTATTTATTTATTTTTTTTTTAACTTCCTAACATAAACATAATTTTTTTCTTTTCTTTCCATTTGAAACAAACTTAAATAAGGCAGTTAAATAATTATGTTTGTTTATAATTTTAACAAATTATTATTTGGTATTAAATCTAAAAACGAAATTTTTTGTTTTTTTTTTTTATAATTAATGACAGCATGAAAAAGGATTTTGTTTCATTTTATAAGGAGGTATGCTTATTTGGTTTAACAGCGTTCTTAAAGATTAATTGTTGTTGCGAGTTGTCTGCTTTTTTTACATCTTAATCAGTACATATTTGTGTGAGACTACTAACATAAACTAAAAATAAACTTTATTTTCCAAAATACATTAAACTTATTAAATAAGTTTTGTTTTTGTTCATTTTCTTCTTTGTGTTACTCTAAAGTTATTTCTGCTTCTTGTTTTCGTTATAGGGCGACGAGTTGTAATAGTTTTACATTTACATTTAATATTTTCGAGAAGGAAGAAGTTTATTTATATCATTTAAAAAATAGCTTGGAGAGTTTGGTTTGGGATGGGATTTGTTATTTAAAAATAGCTAATCAATTAATCAATCTTCGTGTCGTTGCGTTTTGGGGATTTCTTGGGCGATACTTTGCCTAAAAATAAAAAAACGAATAAAGAAATAATATAAAAAAAAAACTATAAAGGAAATTATAAATAGTAATGTACATTTTTTTTTGAAAATAATGTATTCAAAAAACAAATGATTGCAAATATTTTTAGGTGCTTTTTTTTAATACATATTAATTATGCTAAGGGTTCACAGTAAGTGCTGATAATTTTAATAATCTTGTTTTAAATGGTTAATATTTTAAGAAATGGTGTACAAAACTTAGCTTAAGTAATCGGCCTAATAAGACAGCAGGAAACCTAGAGGTTTTTTTATACACTCCACCATAAGATGGGGGGTATACTAATTTCGCCATTCTGATTGTAACTACCCGAAATATTCGTCTGAGACCCCATAAAGTATATATATTCTTGATCGTCGTGAAATTTTATGTCGATCCGTCCGTCTGTCTGTCTGTCGAAAGCACGCTAACATCCGAACGAGTAAAGCTGGCCGCTTGAAATTTTGCACAAAAACTTCTTATTAGTGTAGGTCGGTTGGTATTGTAAATGGGCCACTTCGGTCCATGTTTTGATATAGCTGCCATATAAACCGATCTGGGGTCTTGACTTCTTGAGCCTCTAGAGGGCGCAATTCTTATCCAATTTGAATGAATTTAGGCACGTAGTATTTTGTTATGATATCCAACAACTGTGCCAAGTATGGTTCAAATCGGTCCATAACCTGATATAGCTGTCATATAAACCGATCTTGGGTCTTGACTTCTTGAGCCTCTAGAGTGCGCAATTCTTATCCGATGTGAATGAATTTTGGCACGTAGTATTTTGTTATGATATCCTACAACTGTTTCAAATATGGTTCAAATCGGTCCATAACCTGATATAGCTGTCATATAAACCGATCTTGGGTCTTGACTTCTGGAGCCTCTAGAGGGCGTAATTCTTATCCAATTTGAATGAATTTTGGCACGTAGTATTTTGTTATGATATCCTACAACTGTTTCAAATATGGTTCAAATCGGTCCATAACCTGATATAGCTGTCATATAAACCGATCTTGGGTCTTGACTTCTTGAGCCTCTAGAGGGCGCAATTCTTATCCGATTGGAATGAAATTTTACACGACGTGTTTCGTTATTATATTCAACAACTGTGCCAAGTATGGTTCAAATCGGTCCATAACCTCATATAGCTGCCATATAAACCGATATGGGGTCTTGATTTCTTGAGCCTCTAGAGTGCGCAATTCTTATCCGATGTGAATGAAATTTTGCACGACGTGTTTTGTTATGATATCCAACAACTGTGCCAAGTATGGTTCAAATTGGTCCATAACCTGATATAGCTGCCTGTAAACCGATCTGGGGTCTTGACTTCTTGAGCCTCTAGAAGGCGTAATTCTTATCCAATTTGAATGAATTTTGGCACGTAGTATTTTGTTATGATATCCTACAACTGTTTCAAATATGGTTCAAATCGGTCCATAACCTGATATAGCTGTCATATAAACCGATCTGGGGTCTTGACTTCTTGAGCCTCTAGAGTGCGCAATTCTTATCCGATTTGAATGAAATTTTGCACGACGTATTTTATTCTTACTTTCAACAACTGTGTCAAATAAGGTTTAAATCGGTTCATAACCTGAAATAGCTGTCATATAAACCGATCTTGGGTCTTGACTTCTTGAGCCTCTAGAGGTCGCAATTATTATCCGATTTGCCTTAATTTTTGTATGACAGATTTTGTCAAGACCATCAACATACGTGTTTATTATGGTCTGAATCGGTCTATAGCCCGATACAGCTCCCATATAAATCGATCTCTCTATTTTACTTCTTGAGCCCACAAAGGGCGCAATTCTTATTCGAATTGGCTGACATTTTACACAGGTCTCCAACATAAATATAATTTAATTGTGGTCCAAACCGGACCATATCTTAATATCGCTCTAATAGCAGAGCAAATCGTTTCTTATATCCTCTTTTTTTTGCCTAAGAAGAGATGCCGGGAAAAGAACTCGACAAATGCGATCCATGGTGGAGGGTATATAAGATTCGGCCCGGCCGAACTTAGCACGCTTTTACTTGTTTTAATTTAATTTCTAGTCTCTAAAAAAAACTAATAATTCGGATGTATCAAACAAGTCTTCATAGAAATGAGAACCTAGAATGAACCTTTAAAAATGAGGAAACTGTTACTTCACTGATGGCAATTCAGCATAATCTCCACACAGTAACTTATCACGACGACCATGATGAGTGAAACTTCTGTTTTAGGCAGTGACAGCAAAGCGATAGACAGATTAATTGTGCCAAATAATCTTGAAGCCTTATCTCGACCCATAGTTTCTTGGACAAAAACTCTTAGAACTTGTCGTATATTACGATTATGAAAACTGATTTGTATGTTGTTGTTGTAGCCACATTTACATGTGGAGGTGACGATCCTCGTCAAACTCTCATAGGCGAGCAAGCTTATTTCGGCTATATAACCGATCGACGCGAGAAGGTGCCAATATCTCACCTTGTCGTATAGGACATCATAGGCACTCAGTATTTAAGCAAGAGGCGGTGCCACTCGGCCGCTCACTAAGACTCCACTCGATATGTTTTTTGAAGTCCATACTAGAGATGTCCACGTGAGTGATCTCGTGAGCATGAACGAACCATTCCATCTTTATGGAGGGGCGCAAAACTATATGTAAAGGAATAAACAAGCAAATTTTGTCGACTTTCTTGTGAGCCGTGATTAGTGTCGGCAGCTTTCATGTTTTTCAATCCCATGGCAGCCGGTTGAACGTCACGGATTGGTCCGATGAAGTCTTTCATTGTCGCTTTTGGAGTCGGTAATAACTTTGTTCGATTTATATCGAACTTTCTCAGAGATCGCACTATACGAGTTGTTGTCGATGGGTTCTCATCCGATGAGTATACATTGACCGCAGGTGTGCCACAAGGCTCTGTCCTTTCCCCTTACCTTTTTCATTGACGATCTATTGGGTCAGACTTCGAATCCAGTTAACTCATTTGCCGATGACAGTAGTCTGTGTCATTCACATTCATTCGACTGTAGGCCCAGTCCTCAAAATATTATGGACAGGAGGCGCATTATGGATTAGACGCTCTCCCAGGATTTGTTGGCCATTATCAAGTGTGGGGTAGAAAGCACAGAGTAGACTTTAATGTTGTTTCTTGTCTCACAAGCGATTCACTGACCCACTACAATCGTCGATATCTATCGATGGTACAGATATTGAGCAGTCATATGCTCTTGATGTTCTGGGCATGAAGATACAATGTGATGTCCGTTGGTCAAAACACGTATTCGAAGTGTCGAAAGAAGCATTCAAGGGATTTGGGCTTTCCTAAGCGGTGCAAGAAATATTTCACCCCATTTGATCTTCTCCTATATGGACAGGAGCTCCAAAATCATCCTAGGAGCTACTTGACCGGCTTCAAAGGAGAGCAATGGTGTTGATTGGGGACAGTAGAGTATACAACTCTATTGCTTCTCTTGAACATCGTCGCAATGTGGGTAGCGTTGTATTGCTCTATCGTTATTTGCATGGCATGTGGTCCAGGGTTATTCGTCTTTTTATCTCTGACGTTAGGATGTTCACCAGGAATACAAGACTTGCAAGGAACTCACACCCGTTTGTAATTTATTGACCAGTCGACCGAATCGACTGGAATCGACTTCCGGCTAATGTCTTTCCCACCGACATTGACGCTCAGAGATTTAAGACGAATATCAATAAACACTACTCCCTCTTTCCCCTCCCTCCAACCCTTAACTTTCCTAATTAAACGCAATGCACTGCATATATAGGGGACATCCCCTACGTGAAAAAAATGGCTGCCGCCTCAGTGATAAACACACTGCTACAACAACATCACGCTATTTTATTTGGATCACGCTCACGAATCACTTTGCATACGCGTGAAACGACAACTCAAAATAACGTGGACACCTCTAATCCTTACAAATTGTATCAAGGATAACACACTTTCCGTTGTGGACGAAGCCGTACCGATACTATACACTGCTACAACAACAACATCACGTGATATTGTTTAGATCACGCTCATGAATCACAAGACTCACGCGTGAAACGACAATTCAAAAAACCTGCACATCTTAAAAAGAACCACATGTATACAGCCGCCGCCGACGAAAAGCTTCGGTTTCCTTTACTGAATGTCCGTACCTGCTGCTTGACCTCGTTAACCTTACAGCCGTAGAAATTTATCTACCTACAGTGTCCAAAGGCATTTAGTGTAGCATTAAATTCAGTGTGTCCCATGGTGTCATCACTAGTGCGGCATCAGACTACAACACCATTTAGCACCCGGACTAGAACATTCAGCTCCAATCTGTGTGGTGGTCATAGTTATCACGAGAAGCTCAGCTGGGAGTTACCGGGCTCGTCCACAGGTTGCGTATAGTGGGATGCTTCGTATACGGAGTAGCTGCAACTGCGGTCGCGGATAATCAACGGTATCGAGTGGAGAGTCTCAGTGAGAAGCCAGGCGGCACCGGCTCTTACACAAATACTGAGTGCCTATGATGCTCGATATGACAAGGCGAGTTATTGGCGCCTTTAAATAACCAATGGCCAGCCTGTTGCCGCGGCTTACTCACACAAGAGCTTGACGAGGATCGCCACCTCCACATGAAAATGTGGCTACAACAACCATATAGCATAAGAGGTATGACAACTGCCGTATAAAGCCGGTGCATGACATGCGGTGTAAGGCACCAACTTTTTTCCAAACCCTATCCAAAATTTTAGTTTGGAAGTTCCCTTGTATAGTAAATGGAACATTGCCTTCTCCAAGGAGACTGTTGTCACATTTAGCATCTAGTATCTCCTGAAAAGTTGCCAGAGCCCGATACCACACCAGACATCCATAGGTGGGAATGGGGAATTCAGTTCACCCACCCTAGCACAAGCCCGCAACACGTTTCCTCGACGTTCCTTCTCGAGCTCAGCTTTTCCTCAAGAATCGCACCCCGGTCCATGACCTACAAAAGAGCGGCGGCTCTACCCCCTCCAAGAGAGCTCCTCTGAAAACACCCAACTCGACGACGAGGCGAGATGTCAAGCTCCTATAGTTAAGCAAGATCGTTCCGGTCCGTGGGACCTATCGCTGTTCGGAACATGATGGCCATTGGTTATTCGATGGCGCCAATAACTCGCCTTGTCATATCAAACATCAAAAGCAGTCATTATTTAAGCAAGAGCCGATGCCGACCGGCCTACCACTGTGACTACTCCATATGGAGCATTCCACTATCCGCAACCTGAGGATGCGCCCGGTAGCTTCCAGCTAAGCTTGATCTAAGCTAAAAGTTCATCGCGCGCTTCTTCCATTTTACGACGAAGCTCGTTTTTGGCTCAATGGGTACGTTAATAAGCTGAATTTTCGATTTTGGAGTGAAGATCAGCCAGAAGTATTGAAAGAGCTACCAACGTACCTAGAAAAAGTCACAGTTTGGTGCGGTTATGGTTTATGGCTGGTGGCATTATTGGGCCGTACTTCTTCAAAGATCTTGCGAATCGTTACGTAACTGCGAATGGTGGGCGTGTGAGATGATGTCCGACTTTTTTTTTTTGCCCAAAATACAAGAGCTTGACTTGCATGACATGTGGTTTCAACAAGACGGTTCCACATGCCACACAACACGCGTAACAATGGACTAATTGGGAGGCGACTTCGGTTAACACTTTATTTCACTTTCGGGACCGGTCAATTGGCCACCTAGATCGTGCAATTTAACGCCTTTAGGCTATTTTAAAGCTCTTGTCTAAACAGACAAGGCCGCTTCAGTTTACGCATTGGAAGACAACATTGAAGCATTTTGTTGTGAGATACCGGTCGAAATGTTGTAAAGAGTATGCCAAAATTGGACTAAGCGGATGGACCATTTGAGGCGCAGTTACGGTCAACATTTGCATGAAATAATCTTCAAACATTAAATTATATGGACCGTACTACCGATTCAAATAAAGATTTCATGCAATTTTTTGAAATTTGTGTGTTTTTTTTTTTTTTGAAAAACTTTCCTATAGTTCTTAAAAAATCACCCTTTATTAGAGAGGAATCGGCCACCCAACATGATAACGTCATTTGCGTAGACAACGAGCCGTCACCCTCTCCCTCCCAAAAGGCATGAGAATCCCATTGGTAACAACCAGAAGCCAAAAGAGAAAAACATTCTTTACTCCTCTAGTCGGGCAATCTTCCTAAACGAGCCCAATGATGCTGGGTATATTGTAAAAGAGATGTAGGCTCGAAATGTAGCCATATACTTGCATATGGGGGTTTGCGATCCTTGGCAAGCTCCTTTTAGGTAGAAAGGTCCTTCCGGAGCATGAATCCGATCGGTGGGAGAATGTGGTAAATGGCGATGGAGAAGAAGTGCAACGTAAGGACATTATAATAGGTTCAAAGGACTTTTCTATGGTTGCTTAATAGTGCCTTAAGATGGCCCAGATTTGGATATAGCTGCCATATAGGCCGATCTCTCGATTTAAGGTCTTGCGCCCATAAAAGGCGCATTTACTATCCGATTTTGCCAAAAGTTGGGACAATGAGTTGCGTTAAGTCCCTTGATATCTTTCTGTAATTTGGCCCAGATCGGCCCATATTTGGATATAGCTGCCATATAGACCGATCTCTCGATTTAAGGTTTTGGGCCCATAAAAGGAGCATTTATTGTCCGATGTCGCTGAAATTTGGGACAGTGAGTTAAGTTAAGCCACTCGACATACTTCTGCAATATGGCAGAGATTGGTCCAGATTTTGATATAGCTGCCATATAACCGATCTCTCGAGTAAATGCGCCTTTTGGCCCATAAAACGCGCCAAAATTTGAAACAGTGCGTTGTGTTAGGCCCTTCGACATCCTTCTTCAATTTGACCCATATTGGTTTAGATTTGAATATCACTGTCATATAGACCGATCTCTCGATTTAAGATATTGGGCCCATAAAACGTGCATTTATTTTCCGATTTCGCCGAAATTTGGGACAGTGAGTTGTGTTAGGCTCTTTAGCATTTTTCTGCAACTTGGTCCAAATCGGTCCATATTTGGATATAGCTGCCATATAGAGCGATATAAGTTTTTGGGCCCATAAAAGTCACATTTATAATCCGATTTCACTGAAATTTGACAAGTGACTTATGTTCAGATCGGTCTATATTCAGATCGGTCTATATTTGGATATAGCTACTAAAAAGGCCAATATTTTGTTATACACAATTGTACAATGACTTGTACTTATAAGTATTTGGTTCAAATCGGAACATATTTCGCTATAGCTGCTATGGGGCATAAGATATGCATTTTCACCGCATTTTAACGAAAGGTGGTTTATATATACCCGAGGTGGTGGGCATCCAAAGTTCGGCCCGGCCGAACTTAACGCTTTTTTACTTGTCATATGTTAGTTTCGTTTGCATCACACGACATGTACAACTCAACATGCTAACTCAATTAACTACATGCCGTGTAATAGATCCTTTAGGGATGGCGATGAGATACAGGTTATGCATTGGGTTGCCCAAAAAGTAACTGCGGATTTTTCATATAGTCGGCGTTGACAAATTTTTTCACAGCTTGTGACTCTGTAATTGCATTCTTTCATCTGTCAGTTATCAGCTGTTACTTTTAGCTTGCTTTAGAAAAAAAGTGTAAAAAAGGTATATTTGATTATAATTCATTCTAAGTTTAATTAAAAATGCATTTACTTTCTTTTAAAAAATCCGCAATTACTTTTTGGGCAACCCAATATAAAGCAACCTCTGCTGTTATGGGATTTAAGCCTATTTATAACAGTTCAAAGGATTAGCAATCAGAGTTTCAAATGGGATGGTGCTTGGTTAAAACTTTTCCCAAAAACTTCCATTTTGAATAAAAAACCTAAAACAAAGGGTTTCAATTTAACAGACCGATTACTTGGTACTCTAAATAAATATAGCTAACCTATTTGCACCAATCTTAAAATCAGCACAATGTGTTCGTACATTATTGCTTATGGTTTTTGAAATTCACTATTAATAGTTAAATACATACATAGTTACAGGTGTAAAGGATTATAGGCTAAAGAATTGGACAGCAAAACAAAGTTGGCAATTAAACAATTTTTATTTTTATATCATAAGGTGTGCTCTCAATATCAACATGTTTATTTATGGTTTTATTTAACTTTCCTCGTGCATGTTCTATGATTCTAGGATGTATCATATAAATGGGACCTGTTCGGTGGTTTTGGTGGTGGTGGTGGTGGTGGTGGTGGATTGGTTTATGGTTTTTTTTTTTTTGTACAGAAAACAAATGGCATGAGAATACAGACACACACACACACAGAAAGAAACAAACAAACAGACATCACATCATAACGACCATTGAGTATTTGAAAATATGCAACAATAGTGCGTTGTAAATATAAAACACAAATAAATAATTAACTTTAAACAAGTTGGAGGTGTTGGGAAGTGGGAGTTAGAAAGTGGTTGATAATAAATTAAAACCATATATTACCAATTTGACATGAAGTCCAAATTAAAAGTTAACAATTTCAAGAACACTTTGAAAATAAATTAAAAAATTAAGAAATTAAAGAAACATAAAATTGGACAAATTGCCAAAAAAAAAGGGGGAGAAGGATAAGAAAACTCACCTTTTGATTCTTTGCTATCTACGGTTTTCATTTTTTTATCGGGAGATTGTTGACCTTTGTTAGTTTTACGCTTGTCCATCATACGCTTGAAACAAAATACAAAAATAAAACATGTTAACATTCCATTCACAACGTATTATGCAAATACATGCAATGTGTTGGCGCCATATTATTATCCTTTGGGGGATATGGTAATTCTGCGTTTTTTTTCTATCCCTAACTTACCTGCCACAATATACAGCCATACACGAATGCCACTGATATTATGACTTGTACTGTTAGCCAAATAACAATGTTTATGGCTTGCGTGCGCTCAAATAGTTCTTTGCCATTCTTAATGCATAGAATTGCTTCGGAAACCATGATGGCACCATATACCCAACATTGGGTACCAACACGTTTGCAACGTGTATCCGTCACATATGTGTAATATTGCCTAAAAAATAGTAGGGGAAACGAGGAAAACAGAGTGTATTTGAGTAAGGGTTGTTTAAACTAGGCTAAATAAAAACCAAAAAGTCATTAATTACAATGTTAATGACCAGTGTTAAGCGACTTACCTAACTGATGGCGCCACAAACAGACCAACAAATACTAGACGACCTATTACCACATAATGATCGGGAGGCATTTCAAATATGTGCTTCAGGAAGAAAGTGTTCAGTTCAGTAACCTGTAACACATAGGAGAAGGAAAATTTTAAGGATAAATAAATTTTTGGGAATTTAATGAAATATTAGGTTGAATGAAAAGCCCACCATTAAGGTGAGTTCACACGAAGAACAGTTCGGCCTTTGTGATACCCCGAGAAAAAGAAGTCTAAAATAACATAAGGAGTCCTCAATTTAGATCTATATATGAAAGATAGAAATAAAAAATAGATTAGAGGTAGAGCAAACGCTTATCCGATGCGTTTACTTGTCTACTTATGGTGATTTCGATTCTGAAAAAAAATGTTACACTAATGTTGCACTTATACGGGACAACATTTTGGGAATGCTGCCTTATCCCTCTCATAGTTTTACACTTTTTACATTTTCAATCGAACATGTTAATATGCCCGTATATTGTAATTTCAACCAAATAATGCTGTAAAATGTAGCAATGCATCTAATATGTCGTTAGCTAAATAAAACGCGATTACTTTTTCCTTTTTTTATGTATTTCTTTTTAATATTTTGCCAAACATTCTACAAATTGTTTTCTTCTTCTTCTTTCCAACTAAAATTTGCTTGAACGGTGGCATGCACATGAGATGATAGCAGCTGATTTAAAGTGCGGCATTCTCCATCCTAGCCTAGCGACGGTGTAGAAAATGCAGCATTTTTTCACTTTCAGTGGGCAACACCATTACAAACGAACATTTACCCGGTGGTGGGGTTACACTTTTTTGGAGAATCGAACACAAAATTTCGATCTCAGTGCAACATGTCGAAAAAATGCTGCACTTTTTTCACAATCGAAATCACCATTAGAGTAGCACCCATTTAAGTATTTACACCGAGGATGAGCCAAACAGTAAGCCTGTGGATCTTGTCTCTCTTGAAACTATCCCATATTGTCTATGTGTGTGAGAACAACTCCAGATATTTATTTGCCAGATCGCCGAGATCGGAGAGAACCGCTTTAACAAATTGAAGAGCCTAGTCAAAGACAGCTTCTAAAAAAATCATTTTGCGGGATACACTAATGGTGATTTCGATTGTGGAAAAAAGTGCAGCATTTTTTCGACATGTTGCACTGAGATCGAAATTTTGTGTTCGATTCTCCAAAAAAGTGTAACCCCACCACCGGGTAAATGTTCGTTTGTAATGGTGTTGCCCACTGAAAGTGAAAAAATGCTGCATTTTCTACACCGTGGATAGGCTAGGATGGAGAATGCCGCACTTTAAATCAGCTGCTATCATCTCATGTGCATGCCACCGTTCAAGCAAATTTTGGTTGAAAAGAAGAAGAAGAAAACAATTTGTAGAATGTTTGGCAAAATATTAAAAAGAAATACATAAAAAAAGGAAAAAGTAATCGCGTTTTATTTAGCTAACGGCATATTAGATGCATTGCTACATTTTACAGCATTATTTGGTTGAAATTACAATATACGGGCATATTAACATGTTCGATTGAAAATGTAAAAAGTGTAAAACTATGAGAGGGATAAGGCAGCATTCCCAAAATGTTGTCCCGTATAAGTGCAACATTAGTGTAACATTTTTTTTCAGAATCGAAATCACCATAAGTGACCTCTTGTCGAGCTCACAACAAAGTGATGGCTGCTTCTTACCACAGTACTAGGCACAGCGTTACCGTTGGCAAATTTCAAAAAGGGCCACAAAAAATAGCATTCTTTGGAAAAAGTAGCACAATTTTTCTGAAAAGGTGGCACAACAGTGGCATACTCTATATAGGCATAAAGTTCGGTTAAGTCGATTCGTATGCGTCCTCGACTATGCATTGCAAGGTTTCTGGACGATTTATCTCACTCTGGAGAGCATGGCATGACTATTGAAGGCCATAATAGTATACCATATGGACAATTTCAGCCAAATTTAATAAGAATTAGCTCTCTAGGGTCTCAAGACTTAAACCAAAGATGAATTTAAATCAATAAAATGCATTTGAAATGGGAATAAGTAAAAGTGTGCTATGTTCGGCCGGGCCAAATCTTGGGTACCCACCACCATGATTACCGCTAAAAATTTACTCTTGTTAACTGAGTTTGTATTTGAATTATGTTAGTCTGAAGAGCTGATATCGGGATATCGGTACTTGAAGGGGCCTATATCACCCTTTTGACCGATTCGTGTAAAACTTGGCACTGATGCTGTGAGTCATCTGATAGGGTTTTGCGCCAAATTTCAGCGAAATCGGATGAAAATTGAGGCTTCTAAGGGCTGAAGAATTCAAATCCAGGGATCAAGGATGTTGAAAGTCATAACTCAAGTCTTTGTTCCAAATTTCAGTCAGGTCTCAAGAAGTCAAATCCGGAGATCGGTTTATATGAGGGCTATATCGAAATCTGAACCGATATAGCTCAGTTGTATGGCTAGATAGACTCAGAATGTCGAGACGATCCAGAATATCTTCACTTTATGGGGTCGCAGATCAATATTTCGAGGTGTTACAAATGGAATGACTATACTATGGTGGTGGGTATAAAAATTGATGAAGTTTCGGGAAACAGCTTTTAGCATATGGACGGACAGCAACAAAATTTCTAAATGGATTTGTTTTTTCGACCATATTCGGCAAGAATGGTAAAATGCAAATTTGCATCAAGGAACGGAGAACAAACTTCTCATATTTCAATGAGTGAAAATTCTCGAGCAGCCTTACTTGTGTTTCGAGATATTGACGGGCGAAGTGACACCGTTAAGCTTACTCAGAACGATCGACATAATATATTCACGATCACTATTTCGATTAGCTACAAGCTCAATTTTGAAATGAGAATGTCCCCAATGGATGGGTATTAACAGTTGAAAATGAAAGTATTCCTATGAACATTCATGATTTAACCCAATAAAAGGGGACCCTCAATATAAAGTCAAGTCTGAGCAACATGCCTCTAAGCGACACCTCTTCGTAAAAATCTTTTTTTGAAGAGGTGTCGCCATCAATGGTGATGGAAGTACCATCTCAGATACTTTCGTCAAGATTCGAACTATATACCACGGTTATTTAACGATTTTTGAAAAGTGGCACAGAGGAGTGGAAAAGTGGCCCAAAACCTCAAAAAGCATGGTATTTAGTAACACACTAAAAAGTTCCACAATAGTATCATCGTCGAAAAAAAGTGCCAAATTTGATACTAAAGTAGCACAACAGTAACGATGACTGGGCATTCCTTCTACTAGCTACAGTAGTTCGGCAATTGCCATTTATGCAAAAACGGCAGTCCTCGAGCTCGACGAAGCCAACCCTGTCCGGCCTAAAATCCTTCTTAGCTTCCATTCTGTACCAATAGTAGCCCCCTCTTTCAATATGGGCGGCGTAGTTGCGAATATCGACTTGCATAGGCTGCATTATCAGCATTGCTTCCAAACTCCTACGCTGAGTCCGCCTTACCGGCAAGGGCAGCCGTCTGTGTACAACACACTGCTACCTCAACAACAACCCATCATCCTTGAAAACGAATTCAGTTTTTCGAATTTCCTAGTACGCCTATTCGCTTGGTATGCCAAATTTGAAATAAAAATAGAATAAAGGTGATGTGACATCGACGGCGAAGAACAAACAGTGTAAACAACTTTTCATTCGCCAAAGTTTGCTACTGACTACTTTATGGTACTTGAAATCGTTCTGAGAGATTTTAATGCGGAAATGGGGAAGGAAAATATTTTTAGCCCAACAGTCGAAAAATTAAGCCTACACCAAGAAACCTTTTTTAGCCTCAATCAACTACCGGAAGAAACTTTCGATAATGACAGCTTCCGGAAAATTAAGCCTTAATCAATTATCGGAAGAAACTTCCGATAATAGCTAGTAGACTTCGGCACGGCAAAGAAGCACCAGATTGTAGCATCGAAGGCCATCACCCGATCAAAGCACCAGCAACCAAATAGAACATGTTGTGATAGATGGAAGGGATTCAACCAGCGTATACGATCGATTCCAGGGACGAATATCGATCCGGATCATTACCTTGTTGCAACAAAGATTCGCACACGTCTTAGTGTACCGAGAAGTGTACAATCTGACACTGCATGGAAGCTGGACATAGGAAAGCTGCTTACATAATTGGTGGCAAGGGCATACTCAACTCGGCTGACACAATTGCTCGAAGAAAGCACTCCCTGTCACGATATTATAGCAGCGCAATGGCAAACCATTGCCACTCCATGGAAAGAGACGCAACATCCGTACTTGGGTACCAAAAGCCTCCCCCAAGGAACCCATGGTGCGATCAGGAGTACCAAAAAGATACTGAAGCCAAGAATGCTGTATGCCGCAACATTACAGTCAATAGCAACGCGTCGGGGTATCGGAGAAAAGGACAGAGGAGAAAACCTCCTGCGGAAAAAGAGAAAAATGGAAAGACGTGAGTGTGAGCGAATCGAGATCTTCAGGAGCCAGAATGAAGTCCGAAAATTCTGCCAAAGAATTAAACATCAAACCGATGGCTTTGGTATAGGCACATTCTCCTGCAGAGACAAAGAAGGAAATCTGGTAACTGATACAGATAGTGTGCTGAGAATATGGAAATAACACTTTTCCCAGTTGCTGGTGTCCGATGATGGTGGCCATGAGGACACCGCCGAACCTATCTCTGATGATGGTATAGAATGTATACCACCAAGCCAAAACGAGCTCCACGAAGCAGTTACCCTGTAGAAAAACAATAAGGCAGAAGGAGCCGATCGGTTGCTGGCTGAACTGTTAAAGACCGGAGGCGACCCGCTGATAAGGCGTATGCATAAGCACATCTGCGCAATTTGGCTATACGAACGCATACCCGATGATTGGAACCTCTGCATACTATGTCCCGTATATGCCAACTGCAGAGAAATAAGACTCCTCCCCATCGCATACAAGATACTGCCGAGCGTTCTGTGTGAAAGATTAAAGTCAAAAGTCAACGAAATAATTGGGCCCTATCAGTGTGGCTTTAGATCTGGTAAATCCACCATAGAGCAGATATTTATACTGCACCAAATCCTGAAAGGACCCGATGACGTTAACGAATGAGATGAGATTAACGAACTACCAAAAATTCTTTAAACTGCAAATTTATTTAAACTGTCCCAAATCGCATATTTCTGAAGGTGTAATGAAGTTTAATACGTATTTACAAACAATTTACTCCAGGACCTTAGCAAACCATCTTACGATATATCCCAATCAAACTTTTTACTTATAAATAATCGAACGAGTGCAATTACATGCGAACATTTGGTAAAGATTGGAAATCAAAATATTTAACAAGTTCCCGAGGCAAAAAGCTGGGGGGTTATTTTTAATCAAACACTAACATGGACTGATGCAGTTGTTGCTGCCACCGGGAAGGTCTTTCGTATGCTGGGAACGTTATACCAGACACAACATTTTGCACCTATTCGCATTCGCACCCTCTTGGCCAGATCCTATCTTATACCGTTCCTTATCTATGGTAGCGAATTATTTATAAACTGCGATTCAAGAAGCAAACATAGGCTAGAAGTTGTATACAATTTGATCCTAAGATACGTTTATGGACTGACAAGATTCGGGAGTTGTTCAGCATTTCGGAGAAGCTTGTATGGAGTGGATATTGCAAACGTTCTGAATATTAAATCACTGGTATTTTTACACAAATATATATATATACCAAAACACCAGCGTATTTGTATGAAAAACTGCAGTTTGGTAGAACCAACAGAAGGATTTTGACTGTACCAAAGCGTCATAAATTGCTGGTATCAGAGTGACAATTTTTCTTCATTGTAACCCGTCTTTGGAACTCCCTCCCATCATTTATTTATCTTATTGGGAATGCAAATAAGTTCATACAAAATCATTCAAAATACTTCCAAAGCCTGTAAATTAAATTAAATTACTCTTCTCTCTTGCTGCGCTAAGGAGAGTTGAAGGACGTATTGAGCCCAAAGACCGTACCCCAATAGTCTTTGGGTATGTAGGGCACCTAAAACAATTTGACAAAAGTGCTGATGAAGTTACATGGCGTAATAGAAATGGATGATACACTAGCCAGTCGAAGCGTTTTGAATAACAACACTGTTAACCGCAAGTCCGGCCCTGTTTGGTTTGGCTACTGCTGTTACCTAAAAATTGTATGCAATATATTGTTATTGTATTTGTGCAACATCTCAAATCTATTACCTACCCCTCCAAACATTTGGAAGTGACTTTCTCACTCCCTCCCAGAATAGTCACTTTTTAGGTCCTTTTGTATGATAGTTTGTAGAGATTTCAAAATTTACAACAACAACATACATCACTGTCGGAATTCTATCATTCATGTTTCGCTAATTAGTTTCTCATAATCAACTGTTATTGCTACAAATTTAAAAATAGATTTTTTGTTGTTGTTTTGGACGCTAACCCAAAAAACCCCAAACAAGAGAATGTATGTTAACTTAGCCTTCCGTAATGAAGAAAGGCCGATAGCACAGAGGGATAGCATACGCCTCACAATCGTAAGGTTGGCTGTTTAAATCCCAGTCAGGGAAAATCATTGCAAATAAAATCTTCGATTATTAATCTTGATTTGGAAAAGAAATAAATTAGAAGAGAAATAAAAATTAGCCTCACTCTAACAGGTAAAAAAAAAACATTTGGCAAATAAAAATTTATTTTTATAAATGACGTTGATAATCGAATTTTACACTTTTTTTAGTCCCTATTTAGTCACTCATGGGTATATATCGCCAAGTGGCACGTTTTCTCCCGTACCGAGACACTAATTAGAGTAAAAAATGATATCGCCTGAGATTGTTTTCAACTTCCTTGAGTGCAGATTTAGTGACTCGCACAATAGAAAATGTTTGGAGGGACCTACCATATAAATGCATGCATGACACATACGCCTGCTCATTTTTGTCTGGCCGCTGTCTCTGCTAATAGATTGGGGATGCACTTTTATGTATGTGTGAGTGTATGTACATAAACCTTTTTTTGTATATGAAGCCTTTTTTTATACATGAATGCAGTTGCATTTTTCTTGCTTTACATATAACATTAGTCTTTTTGGTTAGCAACAAGCTAGTCAATAAAGTTGTTCAATTCGGAACTTTTATTTTTTTTGTGAAAAAGCTTGTTGTGTATTATTATCGGTTCGATTAGCCTGTAAAAAAATATTACAGACTCAAACAAACACATACTTGCTCAACTTTTATAATTTTTTCGCTATGCTATTCCTTGAATAGAGAGCATTGAATATGATCTTTAGCTGGAAAGTGTTCGAAAAATCGCGAAAAGATTTTGAAGATCAAAATCAATGAGCGCAAACATCTAAACCAAACGAACCGCCCCGTCGCTGTGCCGTAGGTCAATGCATTCAAAGAATGTTCGAGTGTTAAGCAAAAAGTGTTTAGCAATGTTGATGTGTTTGTTGGTCTGAGTATTAATGATTAGTTTTTATCGGAAGAGTGGAAAGTAAGGCTTTCTTCTCTCTTGCTGCGGTTAGGAGTGTTGGAAAACTTATTGAGCCCTGTTTCAAAACAAAAGCGTGCATTACACCGTACTCAAAGGTTTTGGGTATGTATCAATTTGACAAAAGTGCTGATGAAGCTACATGGCGTAACCGAAATCATGATACACTAGCCAGTCAAAGTGTCTTGAATTACAACACACACTTGCTCAACTTTTATAATGTCTTTGCTATGCTATTATTTGAATAGAAAGCATTGAATATGATCTCAAGCTGGAAGATGTTTGCAAAATCACAAATTTGTTTTGTTTTTCCTATTTTACTTTTTGATTAATTTTTGTTGATGAATCTCTATATACGAATGTAATTAAAACTAAACTCAATTTTCCCTTATCTTAGAATAATAATTCCAATCACATACTCTAATTATAAGATTTTAAATCTTGTATGTGAAACCGAAGGAATAAATAAAATATGAAAGTGTCAAACAAAATAAATATTGGAAGTCATGTTGTCAGAATGGATGAGGAAGCTCCAACAAAGAACTCTTTTGAAGGCGATCAAGACGACCAAGAGCCCGATGGAAAGATCAAGTGGTGGGAGACACCTCGAAACTTGTTGTCATAGATTTAAGAAGGAACGCAGAAGATCGAGTCGCTTGGAACGCGTACGCCTAATGGAACAAATGTTCTGTGATAGCCATTTTAAGTAAGTAAGTAATCATTATGCTACATTTTAAGCACTACGGCACTTCTGGTCGCAATAGCGTTTCGCAGCTATAGGTCGCTAGTACCGAAGTATGAATTCTACGGCGGTATTCATAGAGTATGCAATGCTATATCGTATGCTGTACTTTGCTTTAAATACTATGCAGTCCGCTAGAATGAGAAAATGCAAAACATTACAGCAACAAATTATTGGTGCGACAATCACAACATGATCAATTTGATTTCTCGTTGTTGGATCAGATGACTGTCACACATAATTCGCGACCCAGCGTTTTAAGCCTGACTGAAGGTACGCGTTGGCGATGTCCTTAAATAAATTGGCATGGCTGAATGCGAATCGAATGCCTTCGATAGGTACAGTGGGCTGATTGAAGCCACAGCAAAGTTTTATGATAGCCTTTAGTTGATAAAAGCAAATACTTTCACAACTTCAAACTTGGAGACAAGAGGTAATGAAAAGTCTGGCAAATCTAGGAAGACTATCAAAAAGGAGAAGATTCAAGCTTGACAAGAAGGATCAGATTGTAATATTCATCGGAGGAGTCGCACACGACGAAAAATACAATCCTTTGACTTCCACACCAGTCACAGCCAGAAATTTTACCTGGCTGAATATCTTACAAATCAAGCCAGCATTAGTGATGCTGATGTTCTCATAGAAGATTATTTTAATTAACTCTAATAATTCACTTACTTACCTGCCAAAATATCACCAATTGTATGACAGCAGCAAAACGCATAGCTGTCGATTTAGGATCTAGCCATCTTATCGCCGTCCAACTTTCCGGTGTAAATTGCAATACGGCACGTTTAATTTTACCACTTGTAGATGAGATATCCTTAATGCTGGCCCATTTATATTCACGCATTTCTAAGATTTTACAAATTTTCAAACCCACCCAAATGCCCAGCCCATTGCAAAGTAATACATCCAATATCAAGGCATCCCACCAACATTCTACAAAATTGGGCAATAAATGAGCAAAAGTTATTTCAGTTATTTCCCACATCACAGATATGGCCCACAATATGCCCATGTGTCGTATAAGGACGGCTTTGAAGGCCCAACCAAGGAAATGGCCCCAGGCGAAGACATCTAAATGTCCCTTAACACGTTCAAAGGAAATGTCAGAACAATTGACACCATATTCCTGAAAGTAAAACAGTCCTCCGTTAGTAATGAAAAATTAAATAAAAATTTTTGTACAAACCTTATCCATATTTATATGGAAGTCTTTTAATTTTGGATCCAGCCAATAGAATATGTTCATTATTGTTTTGTGGTTTTGAAACATTAAAAATTGCAAGGCCATTAGATAAAGCACTGAACAACCAAATAGTATGCGCCATACTGCCGGATGCGGTCTGGTAAAGGGACCATTTGGAAACGCCAGCACCGAAATTATTAGGAAAAAGAATACCACGCAGAGTATGCCAGCCCAAATATTTTCCTCAAAGTTGCCTTCATCCCTGCAATTAAAAAAACAAAAACAGTTGAATCAATTTAAAAAAATTTATAGTATTAATTCCGTATATTTGCAGTGACATCATTTTAATAAATTCTCGAGGAAATATCTGATCGAACAAAGGAATTTTGGAATATATCGAAGAAATAGGCCACTTTTCTGAGTAAAAAATATGGCAGTTAGCCGGCAACAGACCAACCACTTATTATATTCAAAGTGTGAACAACAGAGATACTAAAAATAAAAATATGGCCGTAAGTTTGGCCTTGGCGTTACTTGTATCCACTATAGCTCGTTTGCGTAGACTAATATTTTCAGATGATGACTTGAAATTTACGCTGGAGTACAAAAAAAAAATCCACATTATACCTGAGTAAAAAAAGTTGAAATGGTCAGATACAATTATATCTGGCATCAGATATAATTGGTTCCGAAAAATGGTTATATATAATTGGATCTAATTGTATCAAATTAGATCTAATTGGATAAATTCTGATACAATTGTATCTCGAATTTGTCGCAGATAAAAACAGATCCAATTATATATAATAATATATCATTGGATCTTAAAATAATAAAAAGGTGTAGTTTTTCTGGTTTGGTTTTTCGTTTATTTTATACCAGCTGACCCGGACCCGCTCCGCTGCGCTGCGCCTTCTTTTACTTTATATGGAACAAAAGTTTCCTTGGAATATTTATTTTCGACAATTAAACATCTGTTAGTGAAATACCATGCTAACTTGACTAACAGTTTAACAATATAAGTGCCTTTATCTGAATCTCATATGATCTTTATTGGTCTACGAATATAAGTTTGGATGAAAAGTGTACTCCATTCTTAAAATACTTCATTTCAGCCCGATATTCTCATGATGACTAATTTTGTGGTGTTTTCGGGGGAGAGGTGGTCCCCTTGGTACTTGGCCCTGGCAAAATATCAGCATCGTGCTCATCTCTCAAATACCATTTATTTAAACCCCATATTGACATTGGCTTAAGAGGAGTTTACAGGATGAGGCGTCCCCCAAACACAGGGCCCAAAAATAGATTATCAAATTCGTTTTCTAATCTCAAATGCCTTTCATTTGAGCCACATATTGGCATGGTCGAAAATTTTTTCCCTTGGGGGTGTTTTGGGAAAGAGGTGGTGCCCTAAATACATGGTCCTACATTTGGATATCAAATTCGTATTCTACTCCCAAATACCTTTATTTGAGCCCCATATTGCGATGGTCACTGAAAAATTGCTGTTTGTGGGGTATTCTGGGTGTAAACCTCCAGAAAATTGGTTCGGAAAATGGGTATCAATTCTTGCTCTATCCCCCAATACCTTTCATTTAGGCTCAACATTGACAGGGTTCGTAAATATGCCAGATTTAGGGTTGTTTTGGGGAGTGGGGTGGTCCCCCAAATTCAAAGCCCTGAAAATATATCAGCAACGTGCTCTATTCTCATATATCTATATATCATTTTTTTGAACTCCATATTGTCATTGCCCTCAAAATTGGATATCAAATTCGTTTTCTAATCTCATTTAAACCCCTTATTCCAACAGTCAGCAAATATGTCCGGTTTGGGGTATTGGCCCTAAAAACTATGACTATTTAGTTCCACTCTCTTTAAGACCCAAATTGTCTTGGTGAGCAAATACGTCCCATTTGGGGGTTGTTATGGTGGTGGGACGTCCGCTAGACAGTTGGCCCCTAATGTTAGTATCAGATACGTGGTCTACTCCCACATACCTTTAATTTGAGCCCCATATTTTCATAGTCGGCAACATTACCGGCTTGGGGGGTGTTTTGGGGGATGGGCGGCCACTCAGTGAGTTGGCCTTGAAAATATATATCGGATTCGTGTTCCACTTTAAAAACCCTCTTATTTGAGCCTCATATTGCAATAGTCAGAAAATACTTACTATTTGGGTGGTATTGTGTGAGTGGGGTGGCCCCATAGACACTTTTCCCGGATATTGATATCAAATTCGTGCTTTACTCCCAAAGACCTTTCATGTGAGCCCCATATTGCTATGGTCGTAAATTTGTCCCCTTTGGGGGATGTTTTTGGGGAGAGTCCGAGCCCCAAACACTTGGTCCCGTATTTGGATATCAGATTCGTATTCTACATTCAAATACCTTTTATTTAAGCCCCATATTCCCTTGGTCAGTAAATAAGTCCTGTTTGGGGGGTATTTTGGGGAAGGGGTGGATCCCCAGAAACGTGGTCCCACATTTGTATATCAGATTCGTATTCTACACGTAAATACCTTTCATTTGAGTCCCATATTGCCATGGTCGGAAAATATGTCCGATTTAGGGGTGTTTTTGGGGCGTGGGGTGGTCCTCCTAGCACTTGGCCCAATTAAATATCAAATAGGGTTTCTTATCCTAAATATCTTTCATTTGAGTCTCAAATTGTCGTGATTGGTCTAAATATATGTTTGGTAGGTTTCAGGGTGGGGCGGCCCCCCTAGGTACCCCATCCGAAATTTGGTTACCAAATTTTTATTTTTAGGGCACTATATGAGAGCACACAAAATTTCGCTTAAATCGCACCACCCATTTCCGAGATCTGGCGTTTCTGAAAGTTAGGAATTTGGCTGTGGATTTGTGGTTAGTCAGAGACTGAAACACCTTGTCTCCAGCATTACTTCGGTGGATGAGAGGCTAGCCACAATCCGCATAAAAGCCAAATTCTTCAACATCAGCCCTATTTGTGTCCATGCCCAGACGAGCAGATCAAGCATATTTTCTACAAGCGCCTAGAGAGAGAAAATGACCGCTGCCTCGCCCATGATATTAAAATCGTTGTGGGAGATTTTAATGCGAAGATAGGTAAGGAACGTCCAGTAATGGCTTGAGGCTAGATTTCGCAGCGGCAAAACACATGGTAGTTAGTAGCACCAGATTTCAATATAAAAATATTCACAAAGCCACATGGCTGTCACCCGATCAAAACACGAGGAAACAAATTGATCACGTTGTGATAGATGGAAGGCATTCATCCAGCGTGTTAGATGTACGATCATTCCGTGGAGCGAATGTAGATTCGGATCATTACCTTGTTGCAGCAAAGGTCCGCACCCGCTTGAACATGGCGAAGAAAGTACGATCTGACACTGCACGGAGGCTGGACATTGAAAAGCTGCAAACACAACAGATGACAGCGGCATGCTCCACTCGACTAACCCAACTGCTTGATGAAAGTACTCCTTGTTCCGATCCGGAGTAGTGGCAAACTATTGCCCACTCCATGGAAATGCCGCGAAATCCATACTTGGGTACCGGAAGCCTACCCCAAGAAACCCATGGTATGACCAAGTGTCTAGATGCTACTGAAGCCAAGAATGCGGTATATAGAGCAACCCTTCAATCAGTAGCAACGCGCCAGATGAAGGAGAGGTATCGAATTAAACACCAAACCGATGGCTTTGGTGCAGGCACATCCTCCTGCAGAGACAAAGAAGGAAATCTGGTAACTGACACAGGCAACATGCTGAGGATATGGAAAGAACATTTTTCCCAACTGCTAGTGTCTGATGTTGACGGCGAAGAGGATACTGCAGAACCAATCCCTGATGATGGTATAGAGTGTTTACCTCCTAGTCAGAATAAGATCCAAGTAGCAGTAACCCGACTAAAGAACAACAAGGCAGCAGGAGCCGACGGGTTACCCGCTGAACTATTTAAGACCGGAGGCGACACGCTGATAAGGCGTATGCATCAGCTTATCTGCGCAATCTGGCTAGAAGAACGCATACCCGATGATTGGAACCTCAGCATACTATGTCCCGTACACAAGAATGGAGACAAGACAGAATATGCCAACTACAGAGGAATAAGTCTTCTCCCCATCGCATAAAAGATACTCTGGAGCGTAATGTGTGAAAGATTGAAACCTTAAGTCAATGAGATAATTGGGCCCTATTAATGAGGCTTTAGACCTGGTAAATCCACCCTGGACCAGATATTCACACTGCGTCAAATCCTGGAAAAGACCCGAGAAGGAAGGACAAATCAACATATACCATCTCTTTGTTGATTACAAAGCCGCTTTCGTTCAAAAGAGAGTCAGAAAATGGGTTGGCTGTAAATGGGGACGAAATGGATGGTTTCAACGCCCAAAACGCCTTGTACAATCGAGCAGATAAAGAAATAGGAGAAAGTTGGGAACCACAACTTTGAGATAGTCAGTAACTTTATCTACCTCGGCATCGCCGTAACCGAAACGAATGACACCAGTTTTGAGATAAAAATGAAAATTTTGCCCATGAACTTTCCACTAAGGAACAGGAACAAACTTCTCACATATCAATGAGTGCAGTCCAATTTAAGTTTTAAGCTCAATGATAAGGGATCTCCTTTTTATAGCCGAGTCCGAACGGCTTGCCGCAGTGCGACACCTCTTTGGAGAGAAGTTTTACATGGCATAGTACCTCACAAATGTTGCCAGCATTAGGAGGGGAAAACCACCGCTGGAAATTTTTTCTGATGGTCTCGCCAGGATTCGAACCCAGGCGTTCAGCGTCATAGCCGGACATAAAGCGAAGAATAATACTGGCAAACAGATGCTACTTTGGACAAAGTAGGCAGTTTAGAAACAAGGTCACCTCTCGACAGACAAAGATTACACTACACAAGACACTGATACTACCCGTGTTGTTATATGGTACTGAGGCATGGGTCCTTGTGAAAGCAGATGAGGCAGTGCTTGAATTTGAAACTGTGGGTTATTTTAAGCCTCCTAACATCTGACCTAAATATGGTTTAGATCGGACTATAAAAAGATATAGTTGCCATATACACCGATCTCCCGATAAAGGGTAATTTTAGGCCTCCCTCTCTCTCCCTCTCCCATCTGACCCAAATGTTGTCCAGTTCGGACTATATTTAGATATAGCTGCCATATAGACCGATCTCCCGAAAATAGATTTATTTTTTAACCGATTTCGGTGAAATTTGAAACATTGAATATTTTAAGCCTTTCAACATCCGCCCCAAATATGGGTCAAAACAGACTATATAGATGTCATATAGATCGAACTGCAATTTATGGTCTTAATTCCATAAAAAGCAGATTTATTGTGTGAAAATGTTATGAAATGGACCTGAATAAAATATGTTTGAGACCAGCCCCTATTAAGAAATAACTACGTATAAAGTAGTGGAGTTATAATAAAATAGGATGATTATTATATCCTTGTTTAATTTGGTCCACATCGGTCCAGATTTGGTTAAAGGTGCCATGTAGAAAGAACTCTCGATTTAAAGTCTTGGCCCTATAAAAAGCGCATTTATTATCCGATTTCGTTGAAATTTGACGCAGTGACTTATGTTAGGCTTTCCAACATTCGTGTCCTTTATGGTTCAGATCGGTTTATATTTGGATATAGCTGTTAAAAAGACCAATAGTTTGTTCTACAAAATTGAACAGTGACTTTTATTTATTAGACCACTCAATGTCCGTTCCGAATTTGGGTGCATAAGTTATCCAATATTCATCGGATTGTGACGAAAGGGGATTTACATATATACCCTAGTTGGTGGGTATCCGAAGTTCGGCCCGGCCAAACTTAATGCCTTTTTACTTGTTTTTAATGTAAAAGATAAGGAAATCTTAAAATGCGTTTTCTGCAAAATCAACTCTTTTGTGGTATGCACCTATTTAAGCACATGAATAGAAATGGCCCGATCTGAGCCACATTCGACAAAGGTGTGTAGAGGTCTACCAAAATTCAGAGGTCAAATTTATTCGAAATCGGATAAAAAATGCTCCTTTATGGCAGCTTTATCCAAATATGGTCTAATCTGGACCACATTCAACAAAAAGGTGTAGAGGGTTACCAAAACTCACTGTTTCAAATCGAGATAGGATAAAAAATGCTCCTTTTTTGGGCTGCAAACTATATAACAGCTATATCCAAATATGGTTCGATCTGGATCACATTCAACAAAAAGGTGTAGAGGTCTACTTTAACTCACTGTTTCCAATTTCATCCAAATCGGATAAAAAGCGATCCATTTATGGGCTCAATACTCTATATCGGATGATCGGTCTGTATAACAGCTATATCCAAATATGGTCCGATTTTGGCCACATTAAAAAAAGGTGTAGAGGTCTTATTTCATCGCAATCGAACAAAAAAGCTCTTTTTATGGGCTTAATACTCTTCACATGAAGTATATGTTGGGTGTGAGTACAACCCAAACACAAATAGTGAGAGTAAACTTAAATTCATAACTTCTTTCCAAGATAAGGCAATATATAATGGCTGTCGACGGAACCAAAAGACGATGCTGTTTATTCTAAAAATTGACAATTGTTTTTGTTTACCTTAAGCCGCGCACATTGTAAACAAGTGGTTGGCTGACGCACCCGACTAGCAAATGAGAGGATCCATGTTCAAACCCCACTGGTGTTAAAAGGTAAATGTAGCACTAATATGGAAAAATGGTAAAAAAAATAAGAGTTTAATAAAAAAAACAAAAACATTAAATGGAAAATAAACAAAAAACCGAGCAATTTTTTTTTTAATTTAAAGCATTCTAAAAATGAAGAAAAAGAGGCCTGTTTTCAGCTGTAATTTAGAAGGCATTATTTACGCACTCTTTCAACAGGGCTTATATGAGTGCTAATAGTAGAAGTGAAGGGTGGTGTCCTCTTCGCCAATGACACGTCGTCCAAATTTGAAAGCGAATGCGTATGTCTTTGGAATGCCTCCAGACTTCTTTGCAGGCATATTAAAAAGCCTGCTGCATACGTCTTTCCGTCATGCCAATTTTTAAGCTTTATACTTCAAATTTCACACAAAATGTGCCAGTATACACAGTAAAAAAAAAATTTTAAGCTTTATACTTCAAATTACACACAAAATGTGCCAGTATGTGTGAACACAGAATAAAACAAGTAAAAGCGTGCTAAGTTCGGCCGGGCCGAATCTTATATACCCTCCACCATGGATCGCATTTGTCGAGTTCTTTTGCCGGCATTTCTTCTTAGGCAAAAAAAGGATATAAGAAAAGATTTGCTCTGCTATTAGAGCGATATCAAGATATGGTCCGGTTTGGACCACAATTTAATTATATGTTGGAGACCTGTGTAAAATGTCAGCCAATTCGAATAAGAATTGCGCCCTTTGTGGGCTCAAGAAGTAAAATAGAGAGATCGATTTATATGGGAGCTGTATCGGGCTATATACCGATTCAGACCATAATAAACACGTATGTTAATGGTCATGAGAGAATCCGTCGTACAAAAGTTCAGGCAAATCGGATAATAATTGCGACCTCTAGAGGCTCAAGAAGTCAAGATCCCAGATCGGTTTATATGGCAGCTATATCAGGTTATGAACCGATTTAAACCATATTTGGCACAGTTGTTGGATATCATAACAAAATACAACGTGCCAAAATTCATTCAAATTGGATATGAATTGCGCCCTCCAGAGGCTCAAGAATTCAAGACCCAAGATCGGTTTATATGGCAGCTATATCCGGTTATGGACCGATTTGAACCATACTTGGCACAGTTGTTGGATATCATAATAAAACACGTCGTGCACATTTTCATTCAAATCGGATAAGAATTGCGCACTCTAGAGGCTCAAGAAGTCAAGACCCAAGATCGGTTTATATGGCAGCTATATCAAAACATGGACCGATATGGCCCATTTACAATACCAACCGACCTACACTAATAAGAAGTATTTGTGCAAAATTTCAAGCGGCTAGCTTTACTCCTTCGGAAGTTAGCGTGCTTTCGACAGACAGACGGACGGACGGACGGACAGACGGACGGACAGACGGACGGACATGGCTAGATCGGCATAAAATTTCACGACGATCAAGAATATATATACTTTATGGGGTCTCAGACGAATATTTCGAGTAGTTACAAACAGAATGACGAAATTAGTATACCCCCCATCTTATGGTGGAGGGTATAAAAAGAATTATGTCAATAAATTTAGCGGCTTAAAAATGCCATCTTTTCTATAAGAAAAAAAATTTCCTTAAGTTTTCACAAACTTTGGCCATCAAAGCATTATCATTTATTTTCATTTTCGTAAAGCGGAGGTATTAAGAAAAGTTTTAAATGTCAACTTGTTTCATTTTGATAACGTTATATAAAGAATAATATGGCCAGTTTTTTTTAACAAATTTCAAAAGTTTCACACTAAAAAAAATTTTGACGGGTATTTTCTCACTTTTTTAAACTTGAATTACAGCTTAAAATGTTTCTAATAATTTAATCGGTGGTGGGTCACACCACCCCCATAAAAACCCTCAAATGGGACATATTTACCGACCATGTCAATATGGATCTAAATGAAAGGTCTTTGGGAATAGAACACGAAATTGACTTTCACTTTTGGGACCAAGTCTCTGGGGGTTCCACCACACCCAAGAACGACTTTTACTGACCATTGCAATGTGGGGTTTAAATAAGAGGTAGTTGAGTGTAGAAAAATCAATAAGAAAATTAGAATACATTTTCTACTATAATTACGCAGAAAATTTCAAATTTAGTGTACTCCTCTCCAACATAGCATAATCGGGTGCAGCAGATTAAATTTAATGACTATATCCTAGCCATAAATGAGGTCATGGCAGCCAAAATACTAAAAAATTCGATTTTCAAGTAGTGCTAACTGTGAATATGTTAAAAAAAGTATTACTTTTATTTGGTTTCCTTCTTCTACAAACACACAAAAAGAATCATGAAAATATGTATCTCTATTCCACTCGATTTTATGTAACCGGCAACATAAAAGTCCATTTTACAAAAAAAAGATGAATTTTCTTCATCATTAGCCATGAAAACCGATTGCCTTATTTAAGCAATATACCTTATATTAAAGGAAATTTCCATACCTTTTTAAAGATGTATAAAACATTTCGCAATTCTATCTACCCGAAATTCAATCTAGACTTCACTAAACTAGGTGTAACAAGTAAAAGCGTGCTAAGTTCGGCCGGGCCGAATCTTATATACCCTCCACCATGGATCGTATTTGTCGAGTTCTTTTCCCGGCATCTCTTCTTAGGCAAAAAAAAAAGATATAAGAAAAGATTTGCTCTGCTATTAGAGCGATATCAAGATATGGTCCGGTTTGGACCACAATTAAATTATATGTTGGAGGCCTGTGTAAAATGTCAGTCAATTCGAATAAGAATTTCGCCCTTTGTAAAATAGAGAGATCGATTTATATGGGAGCTGTATCGGCCTATAGACCGATTCAGACCATAATAAACACGTATGTTAATGGTCATAAGAGAATCCGTCGTACAAAATTTCAGGCAAATCGGATAATAATTGCGACCTCTAGAGGCTCACGAAGTCAAGATCCCAGATCGGTTTATATGGCAGCTATATCAGATTATGAACCGACTTGTACTTTATTTGACATAGTTGTTGAAAGTAACAATAAAAAACGTCTTGCGAAATTTCAGCCAAATCGGATAGAAATTGAGCCCTCTAGAAGCTCAAGAAGTCAAGTCCCCAGATCTGTTTATATGACAGCTATATCAGGTTATGAACTGATTTGAACCATATTTGGCACAGTTGTTGGATATCATAACAAAATACTACGTGCCAAAATTCATTCAAATTGGATAAGAATTGCGCCCTCTAGAGGCTCAAGAAGTCAAGACCCAAGATCGGTTTATATGACAGCTATATAAGGTTATGGACCGATTTGAACCATACTTGCCACAGTTGTTGGATATCATAAGAAAACACGTCGTGCAAAATTTCATTCCAATCGGATAAGAATTGCGCACTCTAGAGGCTCAAGAAGTCAAGACCCCAGATCGGTTTATATGGCAGCTATATCAGGTTATGAACCGATTTGAACCATACTTAGCAGTTGTTGGATATAATAACAAAACATGTCGTGCAGAATTTCATTCTGATCGGATAAGAATTGCGCACGCTAGAGGCTCAAGAAGTCAAGACCCAAGATCAGTTTATATGGCAGCTATATCAGGTTATGGACCGATTTGAACTATACTTGGCACAGTTGTTGGATATCATAGCAAAATACGTCGTGCAAAATTTCATTCCAATCGGACAAGAATTGCGCATTCTAGAGGCTCAAGAAGTCAAGACCCAAGATCGGTTTATATGGCAGCTATATCAGGTTATGGACCGATTTGAATCTTATTTAGTACAGTTGTTGAAAGTCATAATAAAATACGTCATGCAAAATTTCAGCCAAATCGGATAAGAATTGCGCACGCTAGAGGCTCAAGAAGTCAAGACCCAAGATCGGTTTATATGGCAGCTATATCAGGTTATGGACCGATTTGAACTATACTTGGCACAGTTGTTGGATATCATAGCAAAACACGTCGTGCAAAATTTCATTCCAATCGTATAAGAAATGCGCCCTCTAGAGGCTCAAGAAGTCAAGACCCAAGATCGGTTTGTATGGCAGCTATATCAAAACATGGACCGATATGGCCCATTTACAATACCAACCGACCTACACTAATAAGAAGTATTTGTGCAAAATTTCAAGCGGCTAGCTTTACTCCTTCGAAAGTTAGCGTGCTTTCGACAGACAGACGGACGGACAGAAGGACGGACATGGCTAGATCGAAATAAAATTGCATGACAATCAAGAATATATATACTTTATGGGGTCTCAGGCGAATATTTCGAGTAGTTACAAACAGAATGACGAAATTAGTATACCCCCATCCTATGGTGGAGGGAATAAAAATCGCTATTTTTAAAATGTACCCTTATATGGGAGCTTCAACAAAATATCAAGAAAATCTCGCATGCCAAATTTTAGAAAAAAATTGGAACAAAAATATGGGTTCCAGATCTAAAATACCAAAAATCGGGGGTACATTTGTATGAGAGCCACACCTAAAGTCAAACGTTAATTAGGAGGCCACCGTAGCGCAGAGGTTAGCATGTCCGCCCCTGACACTGAACACATGGGTTCTAATTCTGGCGAGAAAATCAGAAAAAATTTTTTGAACGGTGGCTATCCCTTCAAAGTAGTCGGTCCCATACAAACGTACGCCCGATTTTTGGTATTTTTTCCTCTGGAACCAACATCTTTGTTCTAATTTTTCTAAAATTTGGCAATATTATTATATAACATTTAGATAATAAAACTCCCACATATCACATATTACCAATTGTTAACACCAACAATCACATATTGATCAAATTCAAAAAAATTACAACATTTTTCACGTTTTGACAATTGGAAACTTTGTAAGCAAAATGCCAAATACTTAAGGATTACTAATATAAATATATTATTTTCTATATAATTTAAAATAAAATTTAAGCATTTGTACTTTAAAACACTGAAAGAACAAAATTTAGTTATTTGTAGCGCAAGGTATACATTTATATATAGCCCAAGATATAATTATATCTAAGGCCAGATATATAAGTTATATATAGCGTATCTCTTTGAATATAATTATATCTGGTCCTATATCCAATTATATCCACTACCAAATTTAGTTATATATAGCATTAGATTTATTTATATATAATTGGATATGGCAGATCCATTTGGAACGAATTAGATCCAACTTTATCTTATCCCAGATAAATTTGGATCCGACCATATACATTTTTTTTACTCGGGTATAATATGTAAGCCAGAGGATACCACTTGCAAATGTCTGTCGTCTAGTATCGTATCCGAACGCAATTGCCGGAGTCTGTTAACAGTAAAAGCCGGGCATTGACATAGAAAATATTCCGTCACTTGCTGTACCTTTTCTGTATAAGTGCGCCCCTAGTCCTATAACAACCGCAATGATACTAAAAGGCCTACTGACGGTCACCCGGAAAGGCTTCGCATTACCCTATACTCCACTAAGGCCCGGCACCCAAACGATGCGTATCGTGCCATCCTCAGAGAAGCCATTAATGTACTTCTTTCACCCCAAGAGAGATCGCCTCGATTATACCTTGATAGTATGACTTGCTCCTATCCTCTATCCATTCTCCCACCATCTTAAGTCTCTTAAAAGCAGTAGCTGCATACATAATACATAACCTGCATGTCTACGAATATCTAGAATAGTCTCCAGTGTCCTAGAACGCGAGGTCCTCGTCGCCCACCTATGCCCAAACAACTTACTTACTTTAATTGGCTATGACAGAACATTTGTTCCACCAGCCGAACGCAAAAAAGCGCTCCAATCGCCTCGTTCGTCTGCACTCATTCTAAAATCCCTGACACCAAGTTTCGAGGTGTCTCCCACCATTTGATCTTTCCATCGGGCTTTTGGTCTTCCCGGTTTGCGTGTACCACCGTGTTTGCCTTCGAAAGACTTCTTTGCTGGAGCTTCTTTATCCATTCTGACAACATGACCTAGCCAACGCAGCCGTTGTATTTTGATGCGTGTAACTATGCTATCGTCGTCATACAGCTCATACAGCTCGTGGTTTATACGTCGCCTATATTCTCCGTTAACGCAAACTGGTCCATATATTTTACGAAGAATCTTTCTCTCAAATACTCCAAGCACTGCCTCATCTGCTTTCACAAGTACCCATGCCTCAGAACCATATAACAACACGGGTAGTATCAGTGTCTTGTAAAGTGTAGTCTTCGTCTGTCGAGAGGTGGCTTTGTTTCTAAACTGCTTACTTAGTCCAAAGTAGCATCTGTGTGCCAGTATTATTCTTCGCTTTATCTCAAAACTGGTGTCATTCGTTTCGGTTACGGCGGTGCCGAGATAGATAAAGTTACTGACTATCTCAAAGTTGTGGTTCCCAACTTTCTCCATGTTCTTTATCTGCACGGTTGTGCAAGGCTTTTTGGGAGTTGAAAACATCCATTTCGTCTTATCTCCATTTACTGCCAGACCCATTTTCACTGACTCTCTTTCGATTCTTTCAAAGGCTGCAGTTACTACTTCCGGTGACCGACCTATGATATCGATATCGTCGGCATATGCGAGTAGCATGTGCTCTCTTAGGATTAGTGTGCCATATCTATTCACTTCTGCATCTCGTATAATCTTCTCCAGCAGGATATTAAAGAGTTCACACGAGAGGCTGTCTCCTTGTCTGAAACCTCGTTTGGTATTAAATGGTTCGGAGAGATTCTTTCCTATTCTTACTGAGGAACGCGTATCAGCAAGTGTCATCCTGCAGAGTCTTATTAATTTTGCACTGATACCAAACTCAGACATGGCTTGAAATACCTTTGAATGTAAAGGGGTATCGAAAGCGGTTTTGTAGTCAACAAAGAGATGGTAGATGTTGATTTGTCCTTCTCGGGTATTTTCTAGGATTTGGCACAATGTGAATATCTGATCTGGGGTGGATTTACCTGGTCTAAAGCCGCATTGATAGGGCCCAATTATCTCATTGACTTTAGGTTTTAATCTTTCACACATTACGCTCGAGAGTATCTTGTATGCGATGGGGAGGAGACTTATTCCTCTGTAGTTGGCACATTCCGCCTTGTCTCCTTCCTTGTGTATGGGACGTAGTATGCTGAGGTTCCAAACATCGTGGGTCGTCGATTGGAAGGAAACGTTTTGCTCTGTAGTTGGCTCAAACTACCTTGTCTTCTTTGTTGTATACGGATCATATGTCTAGCTATATTGGGCAGACGAGCTGATGCATACGCCTTATCAGCGAGTCGCCTTCGATCTTAAATAGTTCAGCGGGCAACTTGTTTTTCAGTACGATTACTGCCAAGCAGACCTCTTTCTGACTAGGCGGTATAAATTTTATACCACTATCAGGTATTGGTTCTGTGGTATCTTCACCGCCTTCACAATTGAATAACATCAACTGGATAAATGTCCTTTCCATATCCTAAGCAGACTTACTTTATGTGGTAACAAATTTCCTTCTTTGTCTCCGCAGAAGGATGTGCCTGTTCCAAAACCAATGGTATGATGTTTAAATCTTTGGTGAAATTTTTGGAAAGTCATTTCCTTTTCTTTCTTCCTTCTACGATAAAGTCGTTTCTCCTTTCATTTTTTGTTCCGGTACATCTCCTGGAGCGTTACTACAGACTGCAGGGCTGCTCGGTATGGCGCATTCTTGGCTTCAGTAGCATCTCGGCACTCCTGGTCGTGGGTTTTTTGGGTGGGACTTTTCATAGCCATGGAGTGAACAATGCTCTGGAGGCCGTCGTACCGCAGAGGTGACCACATTCGCCTTCCGCTGAATGCCTGGATTTGAATTCTGACGAGAACATCAGAAAAGTTTTTCTGCGGTAGTTATCCCCTCCTGATGGCGACCACATTTGTGAGGTACTATACCATGTTAAATCGTCTTCCCAAAGAAGTGTCACACTGCGGCACAACGTTCGGACTCGGCTATAAAAAGAAGGTCCCTTATGATTGAGCTTAAACTTGACTCGGACAGCATTCCTCGATATGTGAGAAGTTTGCCCCTGTTTCTTAATGGAATGATCATGGGCAAATCTGCATTTTTATAATGGCTTGGATTTGCGCCGCTATATCATTGACACAAGAAATACTTTGAAAGCAATTAGGCCAGTCGAGTGGAGTATGTCGTTGTCATCTGTTTCGTTTGCATATTTCACTCTCTCTCTAGACGCTTATAAAATATATCTTTGATGTGTTTGTCCTTGTTTGCTGTCAGGGTATAAGCATTGATAACAATGGGTTTGAAGAATTTGGCTTTTATGCTGGTTGAGACCTGTCTCATCCACCCGAGTAAATTTACAATCAAGGTGTTTCAGTACCTGACTAACGACAAATCCACAGCTAAAGTCATGTCTCGTTGTTGTTGTAGCCACATTTGCATGTGAAGGCAGCGGATGTCCCAACTTTATACAAAGAAAATATGTGTATATATTGGGTTGCCCAAAAAGTAATTGCGTATTTTTCATATAGTCGGCGTTGACAAATTTTTTCACAGCTTGTGACTCTGTAATTGCATTCTTTCTTCTCTCAGTTATCAGCTGTTACTTTTAGCTTGCTTTAGAAAAAAAAGTGTAAAAAAAGTATATTTGATTAAAGTTCATTCTAAGTTTTATTAAAAATGCATTTACTTTCTTTTAAAAAATCCGCAATTACTTTTTGGGCAACCCAATAGTTTGGACATTCCAGATTCGAGGGTCGTCAACAAAAGGAAATCTGTTTTTCTATTCTTTTCGCGTTTTCAGAGTATTTGGCATTTTCTTCAAGGGCGGATTACTCCTTAGCCCCGCATTCATGTTTTGATGGCTTACAAAAAAAAAAACTGTGGATTTTGCGGCACTTGTTAGCTTTTCCCATTTAACGGGTGCTAAAGGCTACTTACCCAGGTGATACTACGAAGAGGTCAGAGTCCACACTTCAGATGAGGGAGGGACTACGATTGGCATGAACCTTGCCAATCTTAGTCCCTGCCGTTGATTAGTACCCCTCATGACCTTTGGCCTGCAGTCGACGAGCATATCTGATAACGAAAACTATCTACTTAAATTTAATATAGGATTTCTCTAACTCACCCACTTTGAAAATGTTCGACAAGGGCTTTATTTGTACAAACCTTTACAGGGTGTAACAAAGCGCACCGGCCCAGCTTCTTTGTTGCCTAATAGTGTAAATAGATATAGTCCCTATGTTTGTTTTTTTTTTGTCAATATGTCACTATAATAAAACTTATTTTAAATATACGAGGTCTGTGAAAAAGAAAAGTGGAAATTTATATAATTTCTATTTTCTTTGCATGGAAGTATTCTCCCTCCGATTTAACACACATGTGCCATGACGGACCTCGTACCTAAGACTTGAGTTTTTTTTTAAATTTATTTCTAAGGCTAGAAATAAGGTTATTGGCCTCCAACATAAGAAAATTAAAAGTGTTTATTTGCTATTATACGGGCGATGTGGAAAATATATGTATGTACCAACTATACAAGTTGTTTGTATATATATATGTAGGTACAAAATACGAAGACAAAATATTTCAATACTAATCGTTTGATTAGGGAATGACAACAAGAATAACGAAATGTTTTTGTTCATAGCTTTGGTGGTCATGAAATCACGCGTTTTCGTCAATTTAACAATAAAAACTTCTTGAGTCACTGGTGAAGTCTACCCGCATTTTTTTCCTACCATCATACAGTTGTAGTTACAGTGTTTTCTAAGGGAGTCATATTTTTTGGGAATCTAATTTTCTTTATTTTATATAGAACTAGCTGGACAGGGCCCGCTCCGTTGTGCCTTCTTTTACTTTATATGGAACAAAATTATCCTTTGAATATTTATTTTCGACAAATTAAGAGCTTATAGTGAAATACCATGCTACGAAAATAGTATATGTATATCGTTTGACTAACAGTATAAAAATATAAATGCCTTTATCTGAATCCCGTATGATCTCTATTGGTCTATGAATTCGATCGGCGGTTTTAGGGTCATCTAAGTTTGAACATTACGGCTTTATTTGAGCCCGATATTCTCATGGGGATTTTGGGAGCGGGAAGGCTGGAGGGTTTAGGGCGGTGTGGACCTCCAGAAACGTGGTCCTAAAAGTGGGTATAAGATTCGTGCTCTACTCCCAAATGCCTTTCATTTGCGGTTCATATTGCCATGATCGGTAAATACGTATGTCCGATTTAGCGGTTTTTGTCGGAGTTGAGGTGATCCCCCAGACACTAAGCCCTAAAAAAATATCAAATATCATGGTTGGCAAATTTTTACTCTTTGTAGGGACTCTTTGAAGGGACAGTGCCCCAAATACATGGTCCCACATTTGGATATCAGATTCGTATTATACTCCCAAATACCTTTATTTAAGCCCCATATTGCGATGGTTAGTAAATAATTGCTGTTTGTTTTGGGGAAGGGGTAGAGCCCCAGAAAGTTCATGCTGTACTCCCCAATACCTTCCATTTGAATCCCACACTGGCCTGGTCAGTAAATATGTCCCAATTAGATGTGTTTTGGGGAGTGATTTGGTCCCTCAAACACTTAGCCCTGAAAATAAATCAGCATCGTGCTCTACTCCCAATTATCATTTTTTATTTGAACCCCATATTGCCATTGGCATCATAATTGGATCTCAAATTTGTTCTCTAATCTCAAATACCTTTTTTTTAAACCTCTTATTGCAAAAATCAGCAAATATGTCCGGTTTGGGGTAGGGGCCCTAAAACTATCAATATCTAGCTCCAAATCCAAATTGTCATGATGAGTAAATACGTCCAATTTGGGGGTTGTTATAGGGGTGGGACGTCCTCTAGACAGTTGGTCCCGAATGTTGACTTCAGATTCGGGGTCTTCTTCCAATTATCTTTCATTTGAGCCCCAGATTTCCATAGACGGAAAACATGTTCGGTTTGGGTGTTTTTGGGGGATAGGGCGGCCAATCAGTGACTTGGCTCTGAAAATATATATTAGATTCGTGTTCTACTCTAAAATGCCCTCTTAATTGAGCCTCATATTGCAATTATCAGCAAATACGTCCTATATAGGTGGTGCTATGGGGATGGGACACTTTTTTCCGAATAGTGATATCAGATTCATGCTTTACTCCCAGAGACCTTTCATTTGCGACCCAAACTGCTATGATAGTAAATTTGACCTGTTTGGGGGGGTTTTTTTTTGGGAAGGTGCGGCCTCCAAACACTTGATCGCACATTTGAATACCAAATTCGTATTCTATACTCAAATAACTTTTATTTGAGACCCATATTGCCATAGTCAGTAAACAAAAGAGTGTGTCGGGGAAAGGATGGATCCCCAGAAACTTGGTTCCACATTTATATATCAGATTCGTATTCTATTCGAAAATACCTTTCATTTGCGTCCCATATTACCTTGGTCGGTTGGGGGGGGGGGTCAGCCCCCCCTTCAGATATCAAAAAATATAGTACCCTATTTTCACCAAGGGATCATTATGCACCAGCTGTGAAAATTACAAGAAATCGGTTCAGACGATTTTGAGTCTATACGGAACAGACAAACAAACACAAATTAATTTTTTTTCCCTCCACCATAGGATGGGGGTAACTACTCGAAATATTCGCCTGAGACCCCATAAAGTATATATATTCTTGATTGTCATGACATTTTATTTCGATCTAGCCATGTCCGTCTTTCTGTCCGTCCGTCTGTCTGTCGAAAGACCGCAAACTTTCGAAGGAGTAAAGCTAGCCGCTTGAAATTTTGCCCAAATACTTCTTATTTGTGTAGGTCGGTTGGGATTGTAAATGGGCCATATCGGTCCATGTTTTTATATAGCTGCCCTATAAACCGATCTTGGGTCTTGACTTCTTGAGCCTCTAGAGGGCGCAATTCTTATCCGATTGGAATGAAATTTAGCACGACGTTTTTTGCTATGATATCCAACAACTGTGCCAAGTATAGTTCAAATCGGTCCATAACCTGATATAGCTGCCATATAAACCGATCTTGGGTCTTGACTTCTTGAGCCTCTAGCGTGCGCAATTCTTATCCGATCAGAATGAAATGTTGCACGACGTGTTTTGTTATGATATTCTACAACTGTGCCAAGTATGGTTCAAATCGGTCCATAACCTGATATAGCTGCCATATAAACCGATCTTGGGTCTTGACTTCTTGAGCCTCTAGCGTGCCCAATTCTTATCCGATAAGAATGAAATTTTGCACGACGTGTTTTGTTATGATATCCTACAACTGTGACAAGTATGGTTCAAATCGGTCCATAACCTGATATAGCTGCCATATAAACCGATCTTGGGTCTTGACTTCTTGAGCCTCTAGAGTGCGCAATTCTTGTCCGATTGGAATGAAATTTTGCACGACGTATTTTGCTATGATATCCAACAAATGTGCCAAGTATGGTTCAAATCGGTCCATAACCTGATATAGCTGCCATATAAACCGATCTTGGGTCTTGACTTCTTGAGCCTCTAGAGGGTGCAATTCTTATCCGATTAGAATGGAATTTCGCACGACGTGTTTTGTTATGATACCCAACAACTGTACCAAGTATGGTTTAAATCGGTCCATAACCTGATATAGCTGCCATATAAACCGATCTTGGGATCTCTGGGATTTGACTTCTTGAGCTTCTAGAGGGCGCAATTCCTATCCGATTTGGCTAAAATTTTGCATGACATATTTTATTTTTACTTTCAAATAAGGTTCAAATCGGTTCATAACCTGATATAGCTGCCATATAAACCGATCTGGGATCTTGACTTCTTGACCCCTAGAGGTCGCAATTATTATCCGATATGCCTGAAATTTTGTACGATGGATCCTGTTTGTTGATGGATCATGACCATCAACAAACGTGTTAATTATGGTCTGAATCGGTCTATAGCCCGATACAGATCCCATATAAATCGTTCTCTCTATTTTACTTCGTGAGCCCCAATGGACGCAATTCTTATACGAATTGGCTGAAATTTTACACAGGTCTCCAACATATAATTTAATTGTGGTCCGAACCGGACCATATCTTGATATCGTTTTAATAGCAGAGCAACTCTTTTCTTATATCCTTTTTTGCCTAAGAAGAAATCCCGGGAAAAGAACTCGACAAATGCGATCCATGGTGGAGGGTATATAAGATTCGGCCCGGCCGAACTTAGCACGCTTTTATTTGTTATATTTAAGATAATTTATTTTTTTTAAATTTCAAGCTTGATTTCAAGCATACTTAACGAAATAACATTATTTACGCAATGCATTGTCCATTTCGAAATATAACAGCTGATTATGTTTTTTTAAGTTATAAATTAACATTATCGCTGACTAGACAGATTTTGCGTAATTATCTTATCTGCGCTTGTTTCTAGGAGGCTTAAAATTTTTAATATTTTTTTAAATTTGATGCCTTTATTTTAAAAACTGTGGTCAAATGTCCGAGAAGTATTGTCATTGACAAATTAAGTGGAGAATACAGATAAGAAGCTGGGAACATTATCTACTCGTATATGTTCATATGTGTAAAATACAATTATGTGATATTTTGTGTTTTGTTAAATCACATGTTTAATGTTGTTTTGATTTTACATAACTGTGCTTATCTCTTGCTATAGAAATAAATTGAGATGGGTTAGTTTTCTATACCCACCACCATAGCGGATGTGAAGCTCTTGTTGTTCCGTTTTTACCGCTTTGAAGATGTAGAGATTAAAGAAATCGAAATTTCTTTACCGAAGGCCATTAGCGTAGCGGATATCCGTAGACTATGACAATGAACTGATTTTGAATCCAGCGGTAGTCATATCATCACTTTACGCTGTCTATATTGACGAGTACTTGAGATGTAATGCTTTTCAACGTTGGCTGATGCTATGGGTGGCCAAAACCGTATTAGGGTTTCTAGCTTCGAAACGCTGGACACTGGTAGAGGCATACCTCTGCGAGTTTCTGGGGGATAAGTTAGAGTTACAGACGCTTGATCACCTTTGCAGCGGACAGGTCACAGAATTGTGAGCTCACACTTTCCGCGCTTGGACTCCCTCCAGGCACACAGCCCGCTCGCCATTCTGTACTACTGTAGAGGCCTCAAATGGCTGATCCGAAGAAAATCTCACCGATAAGGCTCTACTCCGATGCGCCTTTCATTTTGGTCATATGCATGGGTTTTCCAACTTAGTAATGTTATGGAACTCTATCTGCATTCTTCATACAGTCTCTCAGTGAAACGGCTAGCGTTGAAAGTTGCTAGACTCTAGCCCTTGCTCACCAAACTATTGTAAAGAAAAATTGCTGGGGGCTAAGCCACTCCCAGAAAACGTACGGTAATTTTGTAAATATGGAAAAAATTGGTCAACGATATGTAATCCAACACCTGGGGTATTCGACAGGCTGGTATAAAGTGAGCGGCTGCTGAGTAAATGTCTCGAGAGGAAATTCCGAGACAGTATTTAGCAGCCGCTCGCTTCAAACCATCAAGTCGAATACCTCAAGTGCGGCCCAACCAGAATAGTTCTGGTTCAATTACGATCAGGCAGATGCAGCGGCTTAAACTCCTACAGGGTAATGATTGATGCCAACGATGCAGGATGTGTGTTCCGATTGTGATTTGGGACCACACGACAAACGTCGCCTGTTTAATTGCCCAGCAAGATCCACTCGACTCAGACCCAGATACCTTCGGACACACCCTACCTTAGCAGAGTTCCTGTATATGGATATTCGACAGAACCAAGCAGGCGAATGATAGGAAACAACACACTGCTACAACAACAACTATACTTTCCCGGCACGGGATAACTATGAGCACCATGTAGGCTGAAACTTTGAGCTCCGATCTGTTTGACTTTCATCATTATCACGAGAAGTTTAGCTGGGAGCTACTGGGCGTGTCAACAGTTTGCGGATGGTGGAATGCTCGATATGAAGTGGCTGCAATTGCAGTCGCGGACAACCAGCTGTATCGAGCGGAGAGTCTCAGTCAGAAGACTGGCGGCAACCGCATCGTATGGAACGGAACGAGCTTGCTTACCTATAAGGGCTTGATGAGGATCGCCATCTCCACATGGAAATATGGCTACAACAACAACAATACAATCCCATGACAGCCGGTTGATCCGATGGAATCCTTCATGGCAAGGCTTGCCGCCTCAGTGAATGTGTTCGTCCATTTTTCGTCATGGGAGCGGCACATCTCGGAGTGCTTTCTCCGCAAACTTCTGGTCCATGGTGGGATTGAATAGAATCCCGGACAGTGGTTCTGTTTGGTTTTGAGCACCATGCATGGCACTATTGTTAGACGTTGTAATAGAACAGCCCAATCGGATAAAAATTACAGTTTCTAGGGGTTTAGAAGTCAAGTCGAAAGATTATTTTATATGGGGGCTAATCTAAATCTGAACCGACATGGGCCATTTGCAAATGACACAAAATTTCAAGCAGATAGTTTCATTAGTTCGATTACTATCATGATTTCGAAAGACAGTAGGAGGGTCGGACATGAGTAAATCGACTTAGAATGTCAAGACCATTAAGAATTTATACACCTTATGGAGTCGTACATCAATATTTCGAGGTATTGCGAATGACTAGATTAGAATACCCCCCATCTTATGATGGTGGGCATGAAAAGTTATAGTAGTATTTTGGAAGCCGCGACCTTAGTCGACCTTAAATTGTTGGTGTATGTCCATAGTGGCATGCATGGCGGATTTAAAAAGGTGGTCTCATGCGAACAGCTGTCAACAGCCGGCCAGGTTTGATGGTTTTAAGATGACAGATTTTTGTTTGCATTCTCTTTGTTTTTATCATCTTTCTCGCATATTCTCTGCTCCTGTACGCACACGTGTACACACTCGCGCACAAATTTCTTTGTGTGTGTTGACAAAACGTCGATCAGCTTGATGACAAGATGGCGGATTGCACCATATGATTTGCGGTTGTATTACAAGTAAGACAACCTATAATTGTTTTGCCATGAGTGGCATGGGGCGGATTTATATCCTCAAGCTTTTTAACCTAACTTAAATTAATTGTTGGACATTTCCGGCTTAAGTACGATGGACTCAAGCCCATACCTATGTCTATGTTCATGTACATCCTATGTCTATATTCATATACAATTTTTCATCTTGAAATATACGTTTCTACAGTAAATACCAGTGTAGGTGTAGATGTCCAATGGTATACCCTTTTCCCCCAGAAAATCCCCATTTTTTACTTTTTTCCCCATCAAAACCCCCGTTCCCCAAATAAGAAAAATTATTTCCAATCACGAAAAAAATCTCCTGTTTGGGGAAATTTCCCCTAATCTGACAATACTGGTCCGAACGGCGTGCAGCAATGCAACACCTATTCGGGAAGAAGTTTCAACATGGCATAGCACCTCACAGATGTCGCCAGCATTAGAAGGGGATGACCACCGCTGAAATTTTTTTGTGATGTTCTCGCCAGGATTCGAATCCAGGCGTTCAGCATCATAGGCGGACATGATAATCTCTGGCTACGGTGGCCGCTTTCTACCTCCGTTTATTAAAAGATATGGTGTCACCATTCAATTTTAATGACAAAACTTAAAGAGGCAGATCGAAACATATTCACTGATTAATAATTTATTTATTTATTTGCATTATGTAATTCCAAGCAACATGACGCCGATTTGAACAAATTACATCGAACTACTCTCGTGTTTGAAAAATAAAATTTTTTATAATTTAAAAATAAAATATAAACTAAAAGGAAGAAAAATAATAAAAATCAAAACACTGAAGGATCCCAACTAAAGGTTGATTTTTTAGCTATTATCTTTTTGGCAACACTTGTTTGAACAGCTCATGCACGTTTCGTGTTTTGTTTCATGAATCGTCTTACAAACGAACAACGCTTGCAAATTATTGAATTGTATTATCAAATTACGTTATCTGTGAAGAATGCTCATCGCGCGCTTGTTCCATTGAGCGACGAAGCAAATTTTTTGCTCAATGGATATGTAAATAAGCAGAATTTTCGACTTTGGAGTGAAGATCAGCCAGAAGCATTGCAAGAGCTGCCAATGCATCCAGAAAAATCACAGTTTGGTGCTGTTTATGGGCTGGTGGCATCATTGGACCACACTTCTTCAAAGATAATGCGAATCGTAAAGTAACTTTTTTTTGTCCAAAATGCAAGAATATCAAATAAAAGGTATAAAAGAGTGGAGTACGAATTTGGTGGAGTACAAATTTCAGTCTTAACTCTTAGGTATTTAAAAGTAGAATACAAATCTGACACAAAAGTAGTATACAAACTTGGTATTAAAATATCACCCTTAGTGTCGGGGGTGTCCCCCACCCCCAAAAACATCACCCAACAGGACACTTAAACCGCTATGGGCAGTATGGGTTGTTGTTGTTGTTGTAGCAGTTTATTGTGTACTATCTTTCGTCTGCTTGATTCTGTTGAGTGTCAAGACCCAGGAACTCCGCGACTAAGATGGGGTGCGTCCACAGGGATCTGGGTCTGAGTCGAGTGGGTCTGGCCGGGCAGTTAAACAGGTGACGTGTATCGTGCGGTCCCTGGTTACAGTCGGGACATACATCTTGCACGTCGGCATCAATCCTAGCTCTGTGAGAATTGAGGCGGCTGCATCTGCCGGAACGTAATTGAGGCAGAATCACTCTGGTTTGCCGGGGGAGGTCGATTTCTTCGGGTGCAATGGGTGGCGGTCGTTCTCCAAGGACTACATTCACCCGGTAGCCAGTTAACGCGTCTGCTACCGTGTCTGCATGAATGTTGTTCAGACCCGCTTGATATGCCGCTTGATCTAGAGGTTCTCTCTTGTAGCGCTGGACCTCACGCTCTAGATCATGTAGATCTACCTTAAGGCTTCTGGGCGGTGGGTATCTATCCACAAGATGATGATTTGGATGATTTCTGCGATAACAGCCCAAAAGGTATTGCTTAGACAGCATGTAGTTATGTCTTCGCACTGGTAGGATCTTTGTCTCCTGGTGGAGGTGGTCCACATGAGAACTAAGGAGGCAGCCCGTCGCAGTTCGGAGGGCGGCATTCTGACAGATCTGAATATTATTCCACTGCGTGTCACAAAGCTGACGTGACCACACTGGCGCTGCATAACTTACCACAGACCGGCCAATTGCTTTGTACGTGGTCAACAAGGTTTCTTTGTCTGCACCCCAAGTGCTGCCAGCGAGTGACTTGAGGACCTTGTTTCTACTTTTGACTTTATTGCAGATTGCTGTGGCATGTGGGGAGAAAGTGTAGGAGCTGTCAAATGTGACGCCAAGTATTTTGGGACACTTGATGGTCGGAATCAATTCTCCATCGACCATCACAGTCAGCTCAGAATTCACCTCACGCGTATTTGTAGTGAACAGTGTGGCTGAAGATTTGGTGGCGGGCCCTCAGACACAAAAAAAAATGTAGTGTCAGATTTGTATTCCACCTTTAAATAGCTTTCATTTGATACCCATACTACGTGTTCGGCAGTATGGGTATCAAATGAAAGCTATTTAAAGGTGGAATACAAATCTGACACTACATTTTTTTTGTGTCTGAGGGCCCTCCCATCCCCTAAAAACCCTCAGCAGTACAAATTTACCGGTTGGGACAATATGGTTATTAAATGAAAGCTATTTAAAGGTAGAGTCCAATTCTGATATAAAATTTTATTCCTTAGTGTCCGAGGCGCCTCCCCACCCCCCAAAACCTATGTGCAGGACATATTTACCGATTGGGACAATATGGGTATCAAACGAAAGATATTTGGAAGCTGACGAGACCCGTAGCCCTGATTATCTTGATAGCTACCTTCAAAATGCTTGACATTATGGGGCTTAAACAAAATCATGCACGATGCTGATATTACTTCAGGGTCCGCTTCAAAACTCCTTTCAAACCGGTCATGATTGCCTACTATGGCGATAAATAATAGGTATTTGATAGTAGAAAACGAATTTGATATCCAATTTTGAGGCCAAATGTTTGGGGGTCGTGTCACCCCATAAACTCGCCCTAAACCAATGACAAATAAAAGAAACTTGAGAGTATGGCACGATGATGATATTTTTCAGGGCAAAGTACGTGGGTGGCCGCCCCACCCTGCATACCCCCCAAAACTGGACATATTTGTAGATTATGGCAAAAAGGGGCTCAAATCTGTATATGTTTCATGGCCAAGCGTTTCACGGACGCCTCACCTCATAAACTCCCCCTAAACCACACATATATACCGACTATAGCAATGTGTAGCTCCAATATGGTTTTTGGAAGTGAAGTATGTATCTTATATCCACATTTGGGGCAAAGAGTTTGGCTACTCCAAGCCACCGCCAATCCGCCATCCAAGAGAATGAAGAAGATCTAACATCCAAACTTTAATGGGTGGACCCTCCTCTTAAACGCCAAATCTCGGAGATGGGTGGCGTTTTTGAAAATTGGGCGATTTAAGCGAAATTTAGTTTGTTTATAACTTAAATACAGAAATTTGTATCCTTATTTAGGGTGGGATATCTAGGGGCCGCCCCACCTCCAAAGTCAGCCAAATGGAATATAAACCAATAATGACAAAATAAGATTAAAATGAAAGGTATTTGAGAGCAGAGCCAAATCGGATATATGGGGATCCCCTTACCCCCATTCCGGACATATTTACCGACCATAGCAATATAAGGCTCCAATGAAAGGTATTTGGGAGAAGAGCACCAATATAATATCCACATTGGCGCGAAATATCTGAAAGACCGTACCAGCACAACCAAACAGAACTCTCCTGACGTGAGGCTATAGGGCTCAGATAAAATAAGAGAGTGAAAGAATGCGCAGCGGAGCGGGCCCTGTCCAGCTGTCTAATATAAATTCCACTAGATTTGTTTTGTAAATCATTAAGACACTATTGCCAAGTAATTAGCAGTCATCAACGTGTGTTGTTGTGGTTTTCCTTTGCATAAGAACTTCTCGTATTCTGCTGCTCATATCAACAAAAATCTCACAGATGAAAAATTGAGCAACACACATGTTGTGTATGAGTAAGACAAACAAATGATTCCAACAAATTGTTTGAAATCGATACGTAACTGAAGGTTAATAATGAAAAAAAAAACAACACTATCACATTTCGTTTTTGATTTTCTCATTTAAACGTTGGGAAGCTTAGTGCACATTGCAGTGATTAATAGAAAATTGTTTATTACATAAAAAAGTGTCCCTGTGCTTGCTTGTTTGATTAGAAAAAATAACTTACGCATCCATTTTAGATATTCCTTATATGTAACTAGAAGCATTTGCCAAATGTTAATTTAACTTATTTCTATTTTTCTATTAGTTGTTTGTTTTATTGATTTGCTCGGGCTTTAACTATGTCGAGTATTAACGCCGGATTATCTGTACTGTTATAAATAGCAACCATAGTATTATGCTTAGTGACATTATCTGTTATTGTTGCTAACTAATGGAAGATTTGTTTGTTTATTTTTATTAAAACTATCGTTAGATAAATTTCTTGCTTGAAGTTTGATTTTGAATGTATGGGCTTTCACGTTTAACTAACTAAAAAGCAATGACACATTTTTGTCAATAGCAAGCCAGCCCCCCCGAAAAGGAAGTACACACAAAGGAAACTATAGAATATTTTTTGCGACCTTTTCGTCTATGGTGCGGCTGCAGCAAAAGCGGGAAGAGAAATAGGGGTTGGAATGTTAAAGTGCCTATAAAGCGTAGCAATTGGGGGTAGGGGAGATACCAGTTCTTAATTTTTGTTGAGGTAAATAAATGCTGGTGAAAAGCCTAAAAGTATTGGAAGAGTAAACGAAATACAATAGAATGAATATTAATAATGGAAAGATGATAATTAATAAAACTTATCATAAAAACTCGGAGATAATAAAACGAGTCAAACGTATCTGAGAATCCCAACTCTAAATCGGGTAAAGATGATCATATACTATGTCAATGAGTTTTTGAGTTTTGTTGTTGTATCAGTGTGTTGTACACTGAGGCGGCAGCCCTTGCCGATGAAGGACTTTATCGGATCAATCCGGTACGTACAACCGGCTGCCTTGGGATTGCAGTGAGTGTTGTACACTGAAGCGTCATCCCCTGCCGATGAAGGAATCCATCGGGTCAAACCGGTACGTACGGTTGTACTGCAATGGGATTGCGATATTTTTTCTATTCCTCGGCGACCAAAACTGCGATGGGAAAATCAAGTGAAGAAAGACTTTTCGGAACTAGATGTCAAAATTGGAGGAGCGCAGAATATCAAGGCGCTTCGAAATCTTTTCTGAGTTCGACATACATATGTATTGGGTTGCCCAAAAAGTAATTGCGGATTTTTTTAAAAGAAAGTAAATGCATTTTTAATAAAACTTAGAATGAACTTTAATCAAATATACTTTTTTTACACTTTTTTTCTAAAGCAAGCTAAAAGAAACAGCTGATAACTGACAGAAGAAGGAATGCAATTACAGAGTCACAAGCTGTGAAAAAATTTGTCAACGTCGACTATATGAAAAATCCGCAATTACTTTTTGGGCAACCCAATATTTTAAAGACAAAATTTTCTGTGAAGACCTTTGCGCATGCTTGAGCCCCCTCAACATTTTTTCCAACGACATTTGATTATATATTCTTTAGTATAGACAAAATAAAAAAAAAGATTCTATCTTTAGGAAACTTATTCTAAGACAAAGTTTCTGTAAGCATTTTTCTTGAGACGAAATTTGAAAAAAAATCAAGTAAAAAGGCATTAAGTTCTACCGGGACCTTTGGATACCCACCACCTCGGGTATACATGTAAACCGCCTTTCGTCACAATCCGGTGAAAATTGAATAACTTTTGCACCCAAATTCGACACGGCAGCTATATTCAAATATAAAGCGATCTGAACCATATACAACACAGATGTCGAAAAGCCTAACATAAGTCATTGTGTCAAATTTCAACGAAATCGTATAATAAATGCCCTTTTTATAAGGCCAAGACTTTAAATCGAGAGATCGTTCTTTATGGCACCTACAACCAATTCTGGACCGATAGGGACCAAATTAAACAAGGATATCATAATCATCTAATTTTATTATAACTCCACTACTAGTTATATCTTAATAGAGGCTAGTCTGGATCGTATTTTATTCAGGTCCCGATAACTCATATACAAGTGACATTTTTAAACAATAAATCTACTTTTTATGGGATAAGACACCCTAAATTGGAAGATCGGTCTATATGACAGCTATATCTATACAATCTGATCTGACTCATATGTGGGTCGGATGTCGGGAGGCTTAAGCCGGGTAATAAATAAAGCTTTTATGAGCGTCAGACCTTGGTCGGCATATCGGTCTATATGACATCTATATCTAAATACATTCCGATCTTTACCATAATTGGGTCAGATGGCGTGTGGTTTAAAACAACTCACTGATTTAAATTTCACCGAAATTGGGTAATAAATGCAGCTTTATGGGTTCCAGACCCTTAAACGGCAGATCGGTCTATATGGCAGCTATATGTAAATATAGTTCGATCTGAAACATATTTGGAGCTGATGTCGGAAAGTTTAAAACAACTCACAGGTTCAAATTTCAGCGAAAACCGCTGAAAAAGGGTCTTATGGGATAAGACCCTAAATTGGAAGATCGGTCTATATGACAGCTATATCTATACAATCTGATCTGGCTCATATGCGGGTCGGATGTCGAGAGGCTTAAGCCGGGTAATAAATAAAGCTTTTATGAGCTTCAGACCTTGGTCGGCATATCGGTCTATATGACACCTATATCTAAATACATTCCGATCTTTACCATAATTGGGTCAGATGGCGTGTGGTTTAAAACAACTCACTGATTTAAATTTTACCGAAATTGGGTAATAAATGCAGCTGTATGGGTTCCAGACCCTTAAACGGCAGATCGGTCTATATGACAGCTATATCTAAATATAGTTCGATCTGAAACATATTTGGAGCTGATGTCGGAAAGCCTAAAACAACTCACAGGTTCAAATTTCAGCGAAAACCCATGAAAAATAAAGCTTTAATGGGCTTCAGACCCTTTATCGCCTGATTGGTCTATATGGCAGTTTTATCTAAACATAGTCCAATCTGAACCATATTAAGGTCAGATATCGGAAGAGTAAAAACAACTTACTGTCTCAAATTTTAGGGAAATCGGTTAAAATATAAAGATTTTATGGGCTTCAGACCCCTTATCGGGAGATCAGTCTATATGACAGCTATATCTAAATATAGTCCGATCTGAACCATATTTTGGTCGGATGTTCGAAAGCCCAGAAATATTTACTGTTTAAAATTTCAGCGAAATCGGATAAAAAATAAAGCATTTATGGGCATATGGACCCTTTATCGGCAGATCGTTCTATATGGTAGCTATATTCAAATATAGTCCGATCTATTCTATATTTATTTAGGTCAGATATCGAAGGCTCATAATAATTCACTGTTTCAAATTTCAGCGAAATCAGGAATTAAATAAAGCTTTTATGGGCTTCAGATCCTTTATCGGCAGATCGATATATATGGCAGCGCTATCTAAATATAGTCCGATCTGGACCATATTTGCGTCAGATGTCGGGAGGCCTTAAACCACTCACTGTTTCAGTGAAATCGGATAAAAAATATTAAGAATCTTAATAAAATATTAGAATCTTTATCGTCAGATCGGTCTGAATAGCAGCTATATCCAAATATGGTCGGATTTGGCCCGTTCAAGGACCAGCATGCATCAAAAAGACGTACTTCTGCCAAAATTTCAGCTCAATATCTCAATTTTTGAAGGCTGTAGAGTGATTACAACAGACGCACGGACAGACACACGGACATCGTTAAATCTTCCAAGAATTTTACGACGATCCGAAATATATATACTTTGTAGTGTCGGAAATTGATATTTCTATGTGTTGCCGATCCTACAGTGGTGGGTATAAAAAAAACACCTATTTTATGAAATTCTTCTAAAAATGAAAAATTTTCTACATACAAAATTTCAATGAAATTTTTTTAGAAACAAAATTTCAAATTTCATGCACAACTTTTGGAAGTTTTGATTTTCTTTCAAGAAAATCTTGTTAGTGTTGTACTTTTTTTTTTATTTTTATACATAAATCAAAGAAATATAATGGCTCATTAATTTGCTCACATTTTCTAATAGAAATAATTTTGTAATATAACAATTTTGCAAATAATGATTTTCTTAAAATGTACGTTGTAAAAACTGTGGTGAAAATTGACCAGTAAAATTCCCAAAATGTTGAAAAAAATTTTAAAACCTCCTAAATTGGGAAATCTTTTCAAACAAGTGAGATTTCTATTATACAAAATTATTCAGCATCCATCAAAAAACGATTTTCGGTCGATATAAATGAAGTTCGAAGAAGTATTTGAGTCCGTCATTGGAGCAGAATGTAGGTGGATTTTTATAAAAATTAGTCAATATATATTTACGTCAAATGCATTTAAAATAAAATATTTGCTTAAACATAAGATATCTGCATAAAAATATTTAATCGGCAAGCAAAGTTAAGCTCTTGTTCTATGATCAAATGTCACCGCCGATAAGTCTCACCCTGGACCCATCAGTGACTAAAATTGTCTATAACAAAATTTGCAATATTTTCAATTATTTATAAAAACAAAACTTCGATTCACAAACAATATGATATAGGTGCTAAGGAAGGGCAAGGTTTGTCGCATCAGTGTACTACAACGCATTGCTACATTAACAACTAAGGAACTAAAGAACAGAATAGTTTTTTTTTCGATTGAAGGGGTACTTGGCCAATATAACCTACAAGCTACACGCAAGCAATCCCCCGGCACAGGATAGCTGTAAGCACCACGCAGGCTGGACAATTGTAGCTGCGGGCTACCGCGCGTACACAGGTTGCGGATAGTGGAATGCATAAGGAGTAGCTGCAACGGCAGTCGCGGACAATCAGCGGTATCGAACGGAGAGTTCGAGGGGGCCCTTAAATAACCAATGGCAAATCTGTTCCCGCGGTGATCGGTCTTTTGGACCGGAACGAGCTTGCTCACGTACAGGAAATAGACGAGGATCGCAACCTCTACATGACAATGGCGCTACAACAACAACAACAACCAAACCTCCAGTTGGCATCGAACCCAAGATACTCACACTGCTAACCCGAGTTAACTAACTTAGCCAAAGAGGCGCTTAAGAGTAATAAAGAACCAATCTAATCAATAAATAGTATCCATGTTCTCTATGCCTACTTAATTTACAAGTTTTTTTCCATCATTTGCTACACTGGCCACACATTTGAATGTTAAAAAGATTTTTATAGTCGATCATATTTAAGAAAAAAAAAATATCCCCATTTCAGGTAATTCTGCTGCCTACTTACTACGTCTTTTGTCATTAAACATTTTGCAGCTTTTGGAGTTTGCGTATAACATTCTTCTGGTATGGTGGTTGGGATAGGACAAACGGGTAAAAGAGCTATGTTGTTTTTTATGCGATATTTGTTTACAAATTCTAACTTATCCAGCCAGGCAATCTAACTTCACAACTAAGTATATTAGATTTTGTAGAAACCAAAAAAAAACTTCAATTCCCTTATCATGTAATAAAAACAACTTCACTCACATAACACGTCATAGGTACTTGTTGCAAAAATTAATTGGACATTATTATTTACCTGACAAAGGCAAAGTACATCACAGATAATATGGACACTGCCAGTAATGTAATAGTGTGTGGCTTGTAAAAGAAATCCAAAGATATATCATCGACGGGGCGCTCATTGACCACCAAAAATGTTTCCGCAATCTCTTCTGGTTTATGTTTGACTGTTGCACCACCGCCACCGCCACCACGTGCTTTGGTTGGTGTGGTGGGGGCACTTAAAGCTCCCGATTTGATGGTGGATGTCGTTGCAGAGGAATTGGCCATGTTAGAGTTGTTAACTATCGTTGATTCATCCGGGCGACCACGGGAATTTGAACGTTTCTTCATTTTATGCTATTTCACTATTTTTTGTTTTGCTTTTTTCCAATTTTTCACTTATCAATTCAAAGATTTGCATTCCCGATCGAACAAGCAAATAAAAACAAAGCCGTTTCTAGGTTTTCTCTCATATGGAAGGGTAGAGAGAGTTGCGCAACAACCACCTTGATGGTTTTCCAATAAATAGTGATTTTGTGAATCAAGGACTTTTACAAGCGGCAACATAAGCCAAATATTTTATTACTTTACTTCCTAAATTCACAATTATTGCCGGATTAGAGGTCCTTAGCTTATTAACTCAAAGTGAGTTAAGTCGCGAAGTAGAGAGCGCTGTTCCTTACGAACATCCGACACCGCGTTGTTTTTCTTTTTAATAAACCTATAGGGGCGGCAGATGAAATGCTCGGACCTAATCGATTAATCGACTTTTTTGTAAAAAAAGTCGAAGTCGACTTTTACTGATTAAAAAAGTCGAATAATCGACTTTGAAATCTAAACATGTTGAAATGTCAAAATGGATTTACTGTCCGTTTTACTAACATTTTATCACTAAAAATGAGCGACTATTGTTCGCTATTCCGAAATCTATTCTGATTTCGGAATAGCCGCTGAAATTTGTAATTGTTTCGCAAGCGAAATTTGACAGCAATCAAATGTTTTTGTTTTCATACCAAGACATGTTACTTTATCTGCGCTTACTGTTTTCTCTATATCATATATTGGGTTGCCCAAAAAGTAATTGCGGATTTTTCATATAGTCGACGTTGACAAATTTTTTCACAGCTTGTGACTCTGTAATTGCATTCTTTCTTCTGTCAGTTATCAGCTGTTACTTTTACCTTGCTTTAGAAAAAAAGTGTAAAAAAATTATATTTGATTAAAGTTCATTCTAAGTTTTATTAAAAATGCATTTACTTTCTTTTAAAAAATCCGCAATTACTTTTTGGGCAACTCAATATATATTTTTTCTCAAATAAGTAAAGAAATACGAACCATTGAAACCAATGAAACAAACTAAAATAATGCCGGCAATAGTTTCAAGTGTTGCCACTGTAATAGTTGTTTGCCTATTTTCTCACTATTAACAGAGTACTACTTTTCCGCCGATTTTCATCCAACGTTTTTTTTTTCATATGGAGTTTGACAGCTTTCCGCTCGAAAAACTGAACAGAATACTCAACTTAAGGCTGGTACTATATTCGTTTTTCACAGGTGAAAACACTTGTTTTTCCATGTTACAAAAATTTCAATATGTTGTCATTGAGATTTTATGGAATTTTTTTTTTTAAAGAAACAGCTGGCACTTTTTTCTTTTTCGCCGATTACTTTTTGAGATAATAGATTTTACTGTAAAAAAACTTGCTGATTTTGTTCAGAAAGACATTCCCTTATTACTTATGGTACAAATTTAATAAAATTGTTATTATATCATTGTTATTTTCGTAATGTTTCAAAAAGTAATCGGTGAAAAACGAACATAGTACCAGCCATAATGAGGGAATGTCCTACTAAATGAAATCAGCATTTTTTTTGCTTCAAAATCTTTTATTTACAAAAGTAATCATGAAAAATGTCGCTAAAAGCGCATGGCGAAACGAATAAAGTTGGTCTCATTGGTACAACAACCACAAATCATATGGTCATGTTGTCATCCAGCTGATCGACGTTTTGCCAACACACACAAAGAAATTTATGTGCGTGTGAGAAAGAAGAAAACAACAAAGAGAATGCAAACAAAAATCTGTCATGTTAATTCTGTTAATACTGTGGAGGATCTGGTTAACGATCGGATTTTTGAACATGTGTGAAACTCTGTAGAGGGTCCACCCATACAAATGATGAGCTGCGAGTTTAGAGGGGACATCTTCACGCTACATTTTGCGTCGGCGGAATGTATTGATACCGTCAAACAGCTCGTCAGACGTATTCACGGTCCCTGGGAGTGCGCAAAGCTCGACCTGGTGAGAAAGATGGATATCCCCCAGCTCACAAACGCTACGATCTTCATGAAGGGATGGGACAGTAAATTTGCGACGGAACTCATGTTGGGATTCTTCGGCAAGCAAAACGAAGGTTTGGTCGCAGAGAAGTGGGAGGTCTTCCACAGGGAGGAGAAGGAGGAAGGAACACTCTTTGTAGTTGGCATTGATCAAGTCTCCGTGACAAGTTTGGCTAAGACTTAAGGCATGGCGCACTACGGGAGCAAGGCTGTCTTTTTTAAGATTGAGATGACTAGGATAGGCAGAAATTTGCATTCTGCGACATCAGGCAGTGCAGTGGCAGGTGACTCAACACCGCCCAACAAACAGGGGGCCGACAACGAGACAATCACGGCATCTCTCAATATTGTAAAGACTAGGAGAAGCAATGATCCTAATACTAAAATATCAGACAGTGCAGTGGCGAGAGACCCAACACAGTCTAACAAACAGGAAACCGACGACGGACCCATCACCGACTTAAAGATACGGAATACTGGGATAGGTAAAGATCCTAATATTGAAACATTAGGCAGCGCAGCGACAGGAAACTCAATGCAACCCAACGAACAAGGAGACGATGATGGTACCATCACCTACTCCCAAGAAGCCCATTTATTTAAGATTTGGAGTGCTAAGATAGGCAAAGATCCTAGTATTGAAACATCAGGCAGTATAGGGAATGGAAACCCAATAAAGCTTAACGAACAGGGACCCGACGATGGAACCATTACCGACTATATAAATAGCCGGAAGACTAGACTAGGCAAAGAAGGTAAAACCATGACATCAGGCAGTGCAGTAAAGTTAACAGGAAAGTCAATGCAGTCTAAAGAACATGGAGCAGACGATGAGATCATTGCATACTCCCAAGATGCTCATTTACTGGAGGACCAATGATTGAAGTAATCCAGATAAACCTCCACCGGAGCGAGACTGCTACACACGCAAAATCAGAAAGGGCAATATTCATATTGCCTTAATTCAGGAGCCATGGACGACCCGGAACAAAGTTTCTGGACTGAACCATATCAACTACTAATTATTCTATGCTAACATTGGTACTCGGCCGAGGACCTACATACGTTATTTGTCATAAAAATTTGAATTATATATTTTCCCCAGAGTTGTCAACGTCGGACGCAACAGTGATGAAAGAGACAGGGAGGCGGTGAAGCATACCTGGTATCGCTTTATCTGCCTTTCGACCCTCCGACACCGCCACCAACGTCTGAGATACAACGGCTGGTAGGGAAAGGAAAACAGACAGGAAACGAGGTAGTAATAGGGTGCAATGCAAACTCTCACCACATTTCATGGGGTAGTACCACCACTAATAAGCGGGACCAAGCCCTGTCAGAGTTCTTGAATACTAACCTTGTGCAAGATAATTTAGATTGTCCAAGCAAAGAAGAGATTGACGAAAATGTCAGCAGGATTATGTCTGCACTGGTGGGGTCCTTCGATGATAGTTGTCTTCTTCGGGAAAGGAAATCAACCCAAGAAAAACCCTAGATGGCCGGGGAGATCCGCAATATTGGTAAAGAGGTCCGCAGACTTTTTAACAGAGCACGTCGTAAAAAAACGGAAGTATATTGGGATGTGTATTACACACGGCCCAAGGAATTCAAAAAATTACCAGAGCGGCAAAACGTGGCTCCTGGAAGCTTTTCTGCGAACAGGTCGCTAGCGTTAATGACGCCGCTAAGATAAAAAAGTTTCTCTCAAAAACCCAAACTGAAACTTTAGTAGACAATATGGGAGTGAGAGCAAAGATAACGGAGGACATGTTGAGGCTTTTGATGAAAACCCATTTTCCACAGGATACGACGGAACTCACGGAGACACCGGAATCTTGGAATAATGACGTTGATCGACGGTTTATAATAACGGAATTTATGGTAAAGGAATCCTTGAGGAGCTCCAAACCATTTAAGTCACCCGGACCTGACGGAATGTTTCCGACGTTACTACAGAAAGAGGCAGACTATCTGGCGCCTCGTCTGACCAAAATTTTCAGAGCGTGCCTAGGACTTTCATATACACCGAAAGCCTGGCAGAAGGCAAGGGTGTTTATACCTAAGCCCGGCAAGCCCAGTTATGCGACACCAAAGGCCTACAGACCCATAAGCCTTACGTCCTTTCTACTCAAAACCATGGAACGTATTGTGGACACCATAATAAAGAGTATGACATCCAGCGAACTACTCAAATACAAACAGCATGCCTATGTCAAGGGAGGTCGGTGGAGACTGCCCTGCACGAGGTTGTGCATAAAGTAGAAGAATCCTTCGATGCCAAAACGTACACACTGGCGGTATGCATTGACATCGAGGGGGCTTTTAACAATGTGCGGAGCGACACACTGATCCAATCCTTAGACCAGTACCGGGTGGACCTGATTCTTAGAGACTGGATAAACCATATGCTAAGGAACAGGTGGATAAATTGTGTGTCCCATGACATAAATATAAGGAAGAAAGTGGCACAGGGCACGCCACAGGGGGCATTTTATCGCCACTCCTATGGGTGACCACCATAAATGACCTATTACGGATGCTGACTGAGGAGGGATTTTAACCCGTCTGCTACGCAGACGATGTTATAATACTTCTTAGGAGTAAGGATTCGAACGAGCTATGTAGAAGGGCCGAAAGGGTCTTATATGGCATATGACTGGGCTAGACCCAAAGGTCTCAATGTTAACCCATAGAAGACTGAAATATGCCTGTTCACGAGGAAGACGAAGGTGGACCAATTTAATACATCACGTTTCCTCAATAAGACGATTTCGATATCTGACAAGGTCAAATACGTGATCTTTGACAGGAAACTGAATTGGAAGTGCCACATTCAGGAATTTACTGAGAAGGCTCAGAGATGTTGGGCAATATGTAGACGGGGATAAGACCAATACTTACTTACGCCTCAGTAGTTTGGTGGACTGCTATGGAGAAAAAGTGCAACATAAGGATCATACAACAGGTTCAGAAAACATGTTGTCTTGGCATAGGCGGAGCGATGAGGACCACGCCCACTAGGGCACTGGAGACTATTCTAGATGTTCGACCCATTGACATACAGATTAAGTGTGAGGCAGCCACTACGACTATGAGACTTAAGGCGATGGGAGAATGGATTGAGGATGGGAGCAGCTCATACCATCCCGGTATAATCGAGGCGACGATAGGAAACCTGAAAGGAAGGGGAGAGGTTTCCGATCGGATACCTGAGATGAACCTTGAATTCGAGTGCGACGCACTGCTGCCATCGTCACAGTCTTGGATTGACGGAACCCTAGTATTGCCATCTGGAAGATCATTTTACACGAATGGATCAAAGCTAGAGGACAGAATGGGCCTTGGGGTTTACATTGAAAACCCAGGGACTGACATCTGTTTTAGACTGCCTGACCATAATACGGTCCTGCAGGCGGAGATCCGGTCTATCACGGAATGCGTGAAGTGTGGTACTAACGCGAGGACGTCGATTGTGAACATTTTTACCGAAAGTTAAATTGCCATAAGGGTAATAACAACCAGGTCGGTAAGGTCACGAACAGTCTTGCAGTGTAAGAAGAATATTAACGCCTTTTTTGAGGATGGGAAAATCCGCATCGTTTGAGTGCCGGGCCATAACGGAGTAAGGGGAATTGAAAGGGCAGACGATTTGGCGGTGAAGGCCAGAGGACTGCCGTCAATAAACTTGGTTAACCCGAAGCCTTTCGGGTCGACGCAGTCTGAGTTAAGGGAGTGGGCGACGAATGCGCATGCAACTTTGTGGAACAGCGAAACGGTCGGTAGGACGGCGAAAATCCAATGGGGGATCCTGTTCGTGAAAAGACGAGGCTATTGCTGAAAGGAAGCAAAAAGGAGGTCAGTATAGCTATTGGTATCATAACGGGACACATAGGACTACGAGCCCACTTACATATGCAAAATCGGTGCGGCAAGTGATAGAATGTGTAGGGCTTGCGGGGCAGATGATGAGACGTTGGAGCATTTCCTTTGTCATTGCCCGGCTTTCGCGTCCATCAGATACCGGTACTTAGGTGGAGACACAATATCAGACATGAACGAACTTAGGGGAGTGGTATTGAAAACAATTAAGGATTTTGTAAGTAGCACGGAGTTCCTAACTTAAATTTTTCTTTTTAGAGGTTACTTTATAGGTTTTGGGGCGCACAACAAGCCGATTACTGGCTTAGGTGTATGTCCATAGTGGCATGGGCGGATTAATATTTGCACCCTCTTTTCAACCTAACCTAATACCGTCAAACCTGGCCGGCAGTTAACAACTGTTCGCTTGAGACCAACTTAATCAATCCGCCTTGCTAAAAGCGAGTAGTTCCAGCCTTTATGTCAAAATAAGCTGATTTAGTAAAGAAAAAAAGATGTTTGAGTGAGTCGTGTCACTCATTTGAGTTAGTGGAACAGGCAATTAGCTTCAATACGATTTTTACCGCCGACTTCTTCGACTTTTTTTTGCTATGGTTAACAACAGGATTCACTAATAGAAGGTTAGGTCACTTGCGAAAACGAACTGGTAAGACCCCATGAACATCATTAAGGATGCCAAATCTGCCGATTGAAATTGTCATCAAATAGGAGAAAATGTAAACAAAGAATGAATGTAAAAAGAGAAAAAGTTGACATCCTCAATGTCAAATACTGCAAAAAATTAAAAGAATTGTGTCGGCTGATCATTTGGCTTAACTTTATTCAGTGAATCCTGAGTTGGGCCAAGGAAAAGAAGTTCTCTGATCGTCAAGAACAATACAATGAATCGAAACTAGCGTGCGTTCGACAGACGGACGGAAATGGCTAAATCGATTTGGAATGTCAAGACGATCAAGATTATATACAGTGCACGAAATAAATATAGGTTCACCCAAACACATAAAGATAAAAGTAAAAATTATATGAATTAATTTAATATTCATTATTGATCATTTGGCTTAACTTTATTCAGTGAGTTCTGAATTGGGCCCAGGATTCACTAATAGAAGGTTAGGTCACATGCAAAAACACAAAGTGGATAGGCCCCATAAATATCATTAAGGATGTCAAATCTGACGATTGAAAATGTCATCATATAGGAGAAAACGTAAACAAAGAATGAATGTAAAAAGAGAACAAGTTGACATCCTCAATGCCAAGTACTGCCAAATATTAAAAAAAAAGTATATCGGCTGATCGCTTGGCTTAACCTTATTCAGTGAATCCTGAATTGGGCCATAGAAATTGAGTTCTATGATCGTCAAGAGCAATACAATGAATCTTTGCGTATGAAGTTCTCGTAAATTTCTCCGACCGTCAAAAAATATGCAATTAATCTTTGCGTATGAATTTCCCATAAAATTTGTTTTAAAGACCCGTAACGCTGCAACACGATGTTGCAGGCGTAATCTGGCATTCACTGGAATGAATAACTTTGAGAATTCAGTGAACGAATGGAAGCTATGAACCAAAACAAACATTAAAACGTTTTTAAAGGATTTCAATAGATTTTAAAGGTGATATTGAGGTATGTTGTAAATTTTGTTATTATTGTACATTATACGATATAACAGCAATTTGCGCTACAGCCAGTTACTCAGCTTCTAGTCCAGTCCAGCCCATTCGCCCGGTGACCAGATAAGTTGATAATTGCACAAATGAATTAAATTTACAATAAAATGGAAACGCCAAACACAAAAGGTAATTTTTTAAAGATTTGAAGATTATTAAAACATGTTTTGGTACGATTTTACTGATATTCCTTGTGGCCCTTGGTTTGGTGCATCAACCCAATTTCTAATACGAATCAGTACACGAGAGAAAAAACAAATTTTTTTCTTTCTCATTGCAGAATTTGAAGTAACAGGAGTTTCACGAAGTGGTCGTGTAAGAAAAAAATCTTCTAAACTCTTAGATTTTCAATCGCCCGAAGAGAGTATCCAAAGAAAGGTATATAAGAGGCCAACTACTGCAGGTTCTTCATCCAAACTTCCCACAAAGCATGGTAGAGGACGCCCCAGTTTAGCAGCGCTAAGGGCTAGGCAGTTGGCGGTAGGAGAACAAGAAGATCATGATATGGCAGACGACGATGATATCCTGAATAATGAGAACGAACATGGCGGAACGGGGGAAGCAAACATTGACCTAGATATGCAGCCTATAAATTCCGATGAGGATGATGAACATTTGGATGATGGTATGGGTAACAATGCCAGCGATGATACAGATGACGATGGTTTCGGTGAATTAGTGGCAGATTTGGTGGGCACTGAGGGAGCTGCTGGCATGCAGAGAAATGCTCGCAATCCGGATTCTCAAGTTCGTAAGTCTTTGTACATGACGGAAAAGCGAATGGGTAAAGATGGCCGCTTAGAACGAAAAGATAAGGGTAAATCGCGTTACACCGCATATAGTTTGTGGGCAAAAGAGTATAGGAAATCTGGTAATTTTGGAAAGGATGTGGATTTTGCTAACGCTAGACGCGAATTGTGGGCCAATGTATCGAATAAGGAGAAAAATAATTGGCGGCGAAAAGCTAAAATACAAGCTACCAAAGCCAAAGCTCTGGAAAGAGCAGGTGGCATGAGTAGAGATGGCAAGAGGGGAGTCATCGCCTCAACAGGAAATAGCACAAATTCTACTTTTATCAATAGGCCAACAACAAGTCGAACCAAGAAACTTCAAATGCAAGCTGAAGAAAAGCAAAAAGCCATGGATGATATGGCCGAAACTAAACCCACAACACCAACTGCTAAAAGAACACGCAGTAATACCTACAATAGAAAGAGTACAACAACTGGGGGTTCCAATAAGAATGCCAATTCTGTGGCTCTATACACCAATGGTTCTGTGCCAAATTACAATACGGCAATGTATAATACCAACACACCTCTGCCCACTATAGAGCCCATTGATGCAGCAGCTCACTTGAAACTGTTGGGAGAAAGTCTCACAATTATTGGTGAGCGTTTGAAAGATCATGAAGGTCAAATAGCTGTTTCGGGCAGTTTGTCAGTGCTGCTGGACAGTTTACTGTGTTCATTGGGACCACTGTTATGTCTTACAACATGCCTTCCAGGACTCGACAAGAAGAATAAGCTTAAGACGAATCTTGCAATAACTTTAGATAATATTGCGTACGTTATGCCAGGCCTTTAAAAAGACAATCTAGTTGTAAGTAAAATATCAAAAAACGTTTTAAGTGCATAAGCAAAAGAGTGAACATATTTTTAACGTGAATAAAAATCTTAATTAAGCTATATAAACATGAATTTATGACTGTCATGGATGTGGGACTCAGTGACGCTTGATAAGACATCATAGGTATTCGTCTTTTCTTAGACCCTAGAATTACTACTAAAATTTTCCATGAACATTCCACTAAGGAACTGGGGATACTTCTCTAATATCAATGAGTGCAGTCCAATGAAAGTTTAAGCTCAATGATGCCGAGTCCGAACGGCGTGCCGCATAGCGATACCACTTAGTAGAGAAGTTTTAACATGACACGATACCTCACAAATGTAGCCAGGGGGACAACCACCACTGAAAAATTTTCTAATGTTTGTGCCGGAATTTGAACCGGGTCATTCGGCGTAACAGGCGGACGGTGCCAAATTTCTTCAAAATCGGACGGAAAATGGTCAATTTATTGCCTTAAGACTTTAAGTCTGGAGATCGGTCTATATATGGCTATATATAACTATATTCCGATTTTATGAGATCAGAAGGTCAGGTTTATATACAGAGAATGCGAAATCATCAAAAATTGCATTACCAAAATATCTGAAAATTTATAAATACCCAAAAAAGTATTTGTTGGGTATTTACCCAATAATTACCAAATCATTGAGTATTTACCCGGTAGAAACCCATCTCTACCCATTCGCAATCCCAACCGACCTACACTAATAGAAAATATTTGTGTAAAATTTCAACCACCCAGCTTTACTCCTTCGAAATTAGCGTGCTTTCGACAGACGGGCGGAAATAGCTAAGTCGATTGGGAATGTCAAGACGATCAAGATTATATACAGTGCACGAAATAAATATAGGTTCACCCAAACACATAAAGATCAAATTAAAAATTTTAGGAATTAATTTAATATTTTTTTTATTATTTTTAGGTGTTTTATTGGGTTGCCCAAAAAGTAATTGTCGGTAATATAGTAGTAATATAGTCGGCGTTGACAAATTTTTTCAACGGCTTGTGACTCTGTAATTGCATTCTTTCTTCTGTCAGTTATCAGCTGTTACTTTTAGCTTGCTTTAGAAAAAAAGTGCGCGAAATTTTGTTTACATTTGTTTGTTTGGCGTCAATTTTAATATGGGTACCACATGTATTGAAAAAAATTCATTTAACAAACCGAATCAACGCTTGTGATATGCACCTTAAACGCAATGAATTCGAACTGTTTTTAAAACGAATCATAACTGGAGATGAAAAATGGATTGTTTACAACAACGTTAGTCGAAAACGATCATGGTCCAAGCATGGTGAACCAGCTCAAACCACTTTAAAGGCTGATATCCACCAAAAGAAGGTTATGCTGTCTGTTTGGTGGGATTGGAAGGGTGTGGTATATTTTGAGCTGCTTCCAAGGAACCAAACGATTAATTCGGATGTTTACTGTCAACAATTGGACAAATTGAATACAGCCATCAAGGAGAAGCGACCAGAATTGGTCAATCGTAAAGGTGTCATATTCCACCAGGACAACGCTAGACCGCACATATCTTTGGTCACTCGCCAAAAACTGAGTGAGCTTGGCTGGGAACTTTTGATGCATCCTCCATATAGTCCTGACCTTGCACCATCAGACTACCATTTATTTCGATCTTTGCAGAACTCCTTAAATGGTAAAACTTTCGGCAATGATGAGGCTATAAAATCGCACTTGGTTCAGTTTTTTGCAGATAAAGGCCAGAAGTTCTATGAGCGTGGAATACTAAATTCGCCAGGAAGATGGCAAAAGGTTATCGAACAAAATGGCAATTATATATTTGATTAAAGCTCATTCTAAGTTTTATTAAAAATGCATATATTTCTTTTAAAAAATCCGCAATTACTTTTTGGGCAACCCAATAGTTATTTAAAATCTTTAATCTTCTTCAATAAAAATAACTAAAATATTTCACAATCAAAGAAAACTAGGGCGAAATAGATATAGGTTCAGTTCATTTTAGAGATTGGACATGAGCATTGTTTTTATTGGGTTGCCCAAAAAGTAATTGCGGGTTTTTTAAAAGAAAGTAAATGCATTTTTAATAAAACTTAGAATGAACTTTAAACAAATATACTTTTTTACACTTTTTTTCTAAAGCAAGCTAAAAATAACAGCTGATAACTGACAGAAGAAAGAATGCAATTGCAGAGTCACATAATTTGTTGACGATCAATAAATGTGATGTGTGTAAAATATAAATTTTTACCAATTTTTTTTTTTTTTGAAATGCCCGAATACATGTAAACCCTTTATAAACGGTGATTTTTTTGAGGTTAGGATTTTCATGCATTAGTATTTGACAGATCACGTGGGATTTCAGACATGGTGTCAAAGAGAAAGATGCTCAGTATGCTTTGACATTTCATCATGAATAGACTTACTAACGAGCAACGCTTGCAAATCATTGAATTTTATTACCAAAATCAGTGTTCGGTTCGAAATGTGTTCAAATTTTGACAAATTTTGTTCAGCGATGAGGCTCATTTCTGGTTGAATGGCTACGTAAATAAGCAAAATTGCCGCATTTGGAGTGAAGAGCAACCAGAAGCCGTTCAAGAACTGCCCATGCATCCCGAAAAATGCACTGTTTGGTGTGGTTTGTACGCTGGTGGAATCATTGGACCGTATTTTTTCAAAGATGCTGTTGGACGCAACGTTACGGTGAATGAACACATTTCGAACCGAACACTGATTTTGGTAATAAAATTCAATGATTTGCAAGCGTTGCTCGTTAGTAAGTCTATTCATAATGAAATGTCAAAGCATACTGAGCATCTTTCTCTTTGACACCATGTCTGAAATCCCACGTGATCTGTCAAATACTAATGCATGAAAATCCTAACCTCAAAAAAATCACCCTTTACATGTAAACCCGAAACATAAAGGAAATATATAAGCTTTTACATATCAATAGTTTGTGACCTTTTAGATTTCTTTTTAATAGCGTTAAATCTTGGTACTATTTTCCTCATTCATTTCTTTTTTAAAATTTTTTATATATATTGGGTTGCCCAAAAAGTAATTGCGGATTTTTCATATAGTCGGCGTTGACAAATTTTTTCACAGCTTGTGACTCTGTAATTGCATACTTTCTTCTGTCAGTTATCAGCTGTTACTTTTAGCTTGCTTTAGAAAAAAAGTGTAAAAAAGTATATTTGATTAAAGTTCATTCTAAGTTTTATTAAAAATGCATTTACTTTCTTTGAAAAAATCCGCAATTACTTTTTGGGCAACCCAATATATGCATCTATTTTTCTAACATTCTCTGAATAGTAATTACATTTTTGATCTCATAATAAATATTAATGAATGGATGTGTCATTTGAATAATTGATAGAGATTTTTATGTTTTTAAGTTTCAAAAGCAAAGTTTTATTACTATATCTAATATCAACAGTTTGGTTCGCCACCATGGTAGTAATTTTCACTTTTGATTTAAACAGGGTCCTGTGGTTAGCAATTATGAAAATTTTAGCGCTGCTTTGGGCACAATTGTTAGGAAATTTAATAAAGCAAGCTAAAAGTAACAGCTGATAACTGACAGAAGAAAGAATGCAATTACAGAGTCACAAGCTGTGAAAAATTTGTCATATGAAAAATCCGCAATTACTTTTTGGGCAACCCAATATATGGCTTGGAGATAATGTCAGGAACGTTTGACTAGAATCTTCTAAAACTGAAACAGGTAATGAATGCAGTAGCTAGGATTCCATGTAATGTACGTGTTCATGACCACATTTCAGGTTATGTCAAAACCTTTTTGGGAACTTCTTTTGACCGTTTTATTGATCTACGAAATATTTTATTCTTTAACAAAGTTATTAAAAGTGGAACACCGGTATCACTGCGTAGATAATTAAATTTTTCTCGCTCGAGAAGGAGTACTCAGATAAACTTGTCCCGTATATTTAGGTCTGTTTTCGAAAGATCATTCTGTATTCGTGTGACCAGGTGTTGGAATGTATTGCCCGCCGAGTTAAGAATCTTTTCACACTCGAATAATGTTTTTCGCTTAAATCTTATTAACTTCTATTCTACAGATCAAACTTAGTGTTGTTGCTTAAATCTTTTTGTATTGCTAACATGGGACTTGTTCAAATATCCAACAGTTTAAATTTTCGCATAATCTTGTTATGGCTGGGGAGCAAATTAAAATGAATTAGGCTAAGAATCTCACAACTTTTTGTAAATGTGAAGTATTTAACTTTTTAGGTTAGGTTAGGTTGAAAAGAGAGTGCAGATATTAATCCGCCCCATGCCACTATGGACCCCGGCCGATACGGGATGACTATGAGCACCACACAGGCTGGAACTTTGAGCTCCGACTTGTGTGGTGCCCATCGTTATCACGGGAAGCTTAGCGGGGTCCATAGCACGAATCCCATCACGCTCGTCTGCGAGTACCACTGCTTGCGCCGGGAAATTGGGTCGCACTTGCGGTATTCGACCGGCTGGTATAAAGCGAGCGGCTGCTGCGTTGATGATGTCTCGGAATTTCCTCTCGGCCACAAGCACATCAGAGGGGGTGGCAGTTCATTGAAGCGGCGATTGGTATAATCTCTGAAGCCAGTCCAATTGGCCTTCTTGTAATTGATGAACGTCCGGCGCTCAGAGGTTATGAAGTCGGGTGGTCGGTCGATGGAGAGGATTATGGGGAGGTGGCCTGACCCCAAAGAGATGACGGCTTGCCAGGAGATCAGGGGATGCAATGGAGATGTCTGGCGAGCTGCTGCACCTCCTCGTAATCCTAGTGGGGGCATCCTCAGTCACCGTGCAAAACGTGGAGCTTTCAATCTGCTCTGCCAAAGCTATGCCACGCTGGTCATTAAAGTCCCCTAGAACCAGACGATTATGGCCAGATAGTTACCCACTTATGTTGGAGTTGTAAGCTTGGTTTAATCGGGAAACAGCTACCAACCGGCTGTATGTACACGTTGTATAGCTCTATCTTGGCAGTACCGGACTTGACTGCTATCCCCATGCACTCCATGTAGGGGTCACTAGCTCCAAGCGCAGGCGTGATAGGTCTATATTGCACGGAATGGTGTATCACGAAGGCCAATCCCCCACCTCCATTCCTTGAGCGATCCTTACGTAGCACTTTGTATCCGTGACAACTGTGCAAGCTGCAGGTGTTTGTCAGTTTTGTCTTCTGGATCGCTGCGACCAATATGCTCTTCCGACTCATAAAATCTACGATCTCATCAATCTTGCCACGCAGTCCGTTGCGGTTTAACTGCAAGAACGATACACTTCCCGGCACTGGCCTGGTACGGGAGAGGTTGGGGGGGGTCACATAGTCCGACGACGAGGACGCCGAAGGCGACGACGGCGACGCTTGTGACCCACTGCTGGCTATGTTCGCACAGCACCTAGCGACATAGCCAGTATGACTATACTCCCGTAGCGAAGTTAGGCCAGAGCAAGAACGGAAATGTACCCATTCCAAGCACCGGTTACACCTCACCGACACCGACCGATGATGAAGGCGGTTCTGGCAAACCGAACAGAACCAGGGTCCGGGGTTCTTTTCAATCCCGGCACGGACCAGAAGCGTACGGAGAAGGCACTCCGGGATGTGCCTCTCCCATGACGAAAAAAGACGAACACGTACACTGAGGCGGTAGCCCTTGCCGATGAGGATTTCATAGGGTCAAACCGGTGCGTACAACCGGCGGCCATGGGATTGTTTGTTATTATTGCAGGGGGAGGTGAGTGATAGGGTTAAGGGGAGGGGGTTTAGTCCCATGCAGTCCTTGCAATTATTTTCCTTTCATTAGAAAACATTATTCACTCGTCAATATAATAAAGTACATTTTATTCTCACAATACAAAACCTACAACTCTAGGTTTTTAAGGAATGGTTTAAGGTAATTAACATTTGGGACTAATAATAATATAAGTAAAGATCGATGTAAAAATTCCAACAGACATTTTACGTACTAGCTACAAAAAAAAAATACGAAACCAAAAAAAAAATCACTATAATTGCAATACAAAAAATATCAAAAATATTCCACAGACGATGGTTGGTTGTTTTGTCCAAAAAAAAATAAATCTAGTACAATCTATAATAACTCACATTTCCAATTTTAGAAACGAAGAGGGGGGAATGTTTTTTTGTAGGAAAGAGGAAACAAAAATCTTGAGCCACCAAATCTTTTTAACAGTCTCATTAAGTAAAATATGGCTTCTGGTGTGGGTAGTCTGCCTCAACAACAAAAAAAAAAACTAAAGCTACAATTGTTGAGAAAGGCCTGCGGCAGAGATATTGTCGCCTGCTCCCGCGGTTTTCTTTGCCACACGACAAACTAAGACAGGAGCTACACATATTTCAATCTCCTGAGATTTTTGTGCGGTTATTTGTAAAGTCTCCGACCAGCATGGCACAGCATTTTGAGGATCGAATGATACACGTTGTGCCTTATCAGCATCCAAAGAAGTCGAGAAACTGTCATCGAGTATTAATGAGGCAGACTCTGGATTTATCTGAAAATAATATTTGTTAAACAATTTTTTTTTAAATAACTTTTGTGCACGCACCATTTGTGTTTGACACACATAACGATGAGCCACCAGGGCTGCTTTGGCTGCCCCTATTTTAGTATTTTTCCATGCCGAGTCTTTGGCGGTCAGCAATGCCTGAAAGGCCAATGTATGTAAATGTATGCGGGTCACCATTCTTCTTTTTGTTTTGATCACAGTCGAGGCATTTTGATAGTAATCTTTGGCCAGCATAGAAAACACTTTGCGCATTTGATCCAGCGTAGCACCCACTCTGGGATTGCAGTCTGTGGCAAAACTTGTCTTGCCATATTCCATAACCTGAGCTAAATTCTCTAATTCTTGTTCGTTCATGCCCAATGAATCAACATAGGGCAGTATGTAGGTTCTCAATTGTTGCAGCAATTCGATTTCAACATAAGACGCCATTTCAAAATGGATTTGTGTGTGGGGGGCAAGTTCATTAATCTGTTTGTTTAACTTTAATAGACGCTCCTCCCGTATGCCCACTTCAAATTTATAACTATCCATCATTTGTATGCCACTGATAACAAACAAATCTGGTTGATATACCTTAATGGCTTTCTGCAAGTGTTCCAGAGAATTCAAGTGAGGATTATTCTGGTCGTTGTGTAGTATATAACGATTGGCTCTTGGAGCTGTAAATGGGCCCCATTTTTCACCCGCTTTGTATTCTAATATTAAATGAATATCGTCATCTTCTATTTGATCGCCAGCAATTTTTATGCTGTTTGGTATAAGACGCCGTAATCTTTGATGAAAAAAAAAAAAACGATATACAACATAAGATAAGAAGTCTATATATGGTTTGTTTTGGTTCTTTACTCACTTGTGAGACACACGAGCCCCCAACAGCACTTCCCAGCCTTCCTTATCAAAACGTATGCCCATTAAAGGGGCATTGCCTCCAATTACCCATTGTATATTATCTTTGTGCTGTTTCTTGGCAATTTGTATTAGTTTCCGAAACAAATAGGAATTTGGCATTACCCGCCTATTAAAGACGTGAAGAAAGAAGGCAACCGCATTAATACATATGTATACCAAGAAATATTTCAGAATCTAAGAAAGTTTTCAATATTTGTTTTTGTTCCATTGCATGGAAGCTATGGTATATGCTCATTTTGAATTGTGTAATTGAGACGATGGCTTTGGCTTCCTAAGCGTGCAGTCGTTGTGAGAAGTATGCCCGCTTTCCTTACAGGAATTTCATGAGCAAATTTACAATTTTACTAGGGGGACTTTAATGTGCCTTACGTCATATTCTCCTAGGTAACGACTAGAGGGGATGGCTTTGGCAGAGCAGAATGACAGCTCCACGGTTTGATTGGCGAATAAGGACACATAACCACAATTACCGGCGATTGAGGCAGCACGCCAGACATCTGTATTTATTTATTTGTTTATTATGCAATTATAAGCCAGTGTATTGCATCACTAGACCAGGTAGTAAATGATGTCTCCTGACTGAATGACTTTCAAACATGTATTTCTAATGTAAATAATGATTTGAATTTAATATATTGTTGGGCTGTTAATAATGCCTTACGTTTAAATCCTACCAAATCTAAGCTGATCATCATACACAAAAGAAGTGTAACAATCCCTGACCAAGTTGAAGTAAAGATTGAGAACACGATTGTAAACCGTGTTCAAGCAGCAACAAACTTGGGTTTAACATTCAACTCTACCTTAACTTGGACGAATCATATAAATGCAGCTGTGGGAAAAGTTCGTGGTATGCTGCGGAATATGTGGGCAGCTCGTCTGTCAACTCCTTTCGAAATTCGTATGCTTCTTGCTAAATCTTACTTAATCCCAACTCTTCTATATAATTGTGAATTATTTGCAAGTTGCAGTGCTGATGACAATAGGAAAATCAAAGTTGCCTACAATGATATTGCACGATATGTATACAACAGACCACGGTATGACCACATATCACAATTTGCTTATCAGATTTTTGATCTTTCAGTTGAAAATTTACTAAATGTTAAATGCTTGCAATTACTACATAAGGTTATTTATAACAAACAACCTGAATATCTTTACAAACACCTACAATTTGCTAGATCAAATCGAGGGCGCAAACTGATTCAACCTAGATTTGAATCTCAAATCACTGAAAGGCAATTTATTGTAAACAGTATTCGTCTCTGGAACACCCTCCCATCATATATACAACTCATAAGCAATGCTATTGAATTCAAAAAGGAGCTACATGATTATTATAAGTAGAAATTGTATGTAGTCTAGTAGTATAAGTTATAATTAAATTATTTATTTATTTTTTTATAAGTTATAGTTTATAATGGAATTAATTGATGAAACTGCACTGTTGTGAACCAGCACAGTAAAATATAAGATATAATCTTGTTGTGCTTGGTGTTAAATAAATGAAATGAAATGAAATGAAATGACAAGGCGCCATTTCATTGGAATCGGACCACCTCCCTACAATTCTCTCTATTGATTGACCATAATCTATGAACGTCGGACGTGTATCAAGCAGAAGGCGATTTGGACGGCTGAGAAGAAATTCCAAGACGTCCTTAAAGCAGCCGCCTTGAATAGTGGCTAGCCTCTTATTCAGAGTAAATCTGAGGTCAAGGTTTTTTTATGCATCCGACTATACACAAATCTACAGTCAAATGACTGTCTTGTCTAATGGCAGCTATAAGAAATCCCGCCGCCTTTTGCTGTTGCTTAAACGCCTGACAGCCTGGTACTTTTTTAATTCATCCGCAAGTGCATGTACTACATACACAATCTGTGTAGAGTTCACACATACCAGTTCAGGTGCAGATTCACAAGTATCTTTGTTTTTTGAAAAACACGGCAACCCTGAAATCAGACAGACGTATATTTTTTGTTTATCTCAGAAAAAATTTAATAAATCATAAATTTTACGAAGACACATAACTAACAGGCATCTAGATTGCAGTTTTTGCATATATGATGCCTGGCTCGATACCCCACGACATGGATTGTGGTGTCGCTGAGGTGGAGATTTCAACATCTCAAAATCATTCGAAAGCTGGAAATACCAACAACATGAGCGCGCAAACAAGCGCTAACAAGAGGCAGCATGGAGAAATTGGAGTGAGTCCAAATGATTTGGAAGCCAATGAACTTCGAGAAAGATTAAGGAAACATAAACAGACGGACGACAACCCATTCGGCATTTTAAGTGTCCTTTCTCAAGTAGATTTTACTTCGACATCTAGTTCATCAACTCAAGTCACCCAGGGTGGCAGTGGCATTAAAAACAACAACAACGATAGCGGTGAAACAACATCAAGATGGTGCCCACCAATTTTTATTTTCAACGTCAACATTAAGGCGCTTGTCGATACCTTAAGGCAAACTATACCTAAGTTTTCATTCAAGGTAAAAAATATGAATAAGAATAAAAGTAGAATATTTTTTTCTGATCCGTCCGTTCACTCTTCAATGATGGCCCTTTTGAGAGAAAAGGGCATCCATTCTTATTCATTTACACCAAAGGAGTTGAAACAGCCTTCCTTTATTCTAAGAGGTCTTACGGCTGACACTGAAATAAAGGATATAAAAGAGGAGTTAGATGAAATTATTCCAGACACTGTGGCAAATGTTGCAATGTACAAGACACAAAGGAACAGTAATACTGGCCTGTTTTTAGTATCTCTATTTCCTGGTAAGAACCTCTCAGATATTTCTGGTATCAGAGGCTTGCTGAGTCAGATAGTCTCCTGGGAAAAGCCGAGGAGAACAGATTCGGAAATACAATGCCGGCGGTGTCAACGCTGGGGCCACATTGCAAAGAATTGCAATTCAATGTACAAATGCGTCAAGTGTGATCAGAAGCACGAGCCCGGGGAATGTCAGCGCACTAGAGAGGACTCCTCAGACCCTTATTGCACCAACTGTGGTGAGGTGGGCCATCCCGCTAACTGGCGGGGGTGCCCAACATATAGGAAATATGTTGCTGCTCGTCGGCAAAGAGTAGCTAAGGCAATTGAGGAGAGGTCTCTTGCTAAGAATAACGTTAATAGAGCTGTAGGCTTATCTATGGTGACACCAGGCCATACATTCTCCAATCTATTTCATACGCGTCCTGCGCAGCTCAATGCTCAGCCACAAAAACCTCCTGTCATTGATCAATTTCTGAAATTAGCTTCCATATTTCTGGAATCTGAAGAGTTGACTCTGGAGCAGGAGATCAACATTTTTTTATCTGGATATCCAACAATGCCAAAGACTGAGGCCAAGAATGAATTTTTGCGCCTGTTGAATAAAATTCGAATTAATTATGGACCATAGGTTCATAAAATTTTTGACTTACAACGTAAGATCTCTGGTGGATGCTAGTCGCCAGATAGATCTCAAAAACTGCCTGCATCGTAATAGAATTGATTTTGGTTTCATTCAAGAATGTCACCTGAAAGGAAATAGAAAAGCAAAATTAGATGGATACAATTATGTCTATAATAACTCCTCGGTTGGTGTTGCAGTTGCTATTAAGAATAATATACAATTTAATCGTATATTTTTAAATGATGTTGGAATAAGTACTGCGTTAGTACAGATTGAATTTGCCAACGATGACACCCGTAGAAAGATTTTGATTGGTTCAATTTACGTGCCCTGCAATTATCCACCTCAAAGATTTGAGGCTGATCTGAACAAACTGCTACAACTTTGTGGAAATTTTGATGGTTTCATATTGGGAGGTGATATGAACTCGAAAAGTCCTATATGGGGTGATTTACTCGAAAATTTAAATGGAAAGTTGTTACGAAAGTGGCTCGAAGATAATAGCCTTGATGTTTATCGATTATGTGACTCAGTGCCTTCTTACCCAAATGGCGCCTCATACCTGGACCACTTTTTGGTCAGCCCACACCTGATTAATAGAACTGCACCAAATTTCCACATCGAAACATTGCCTTCTTTCTCGGATCACTTTCCGATTAAATTTTCTCTCCGGGTTGATCAACCAGAACTCCTTTTGAGGTCTCCAAGAACATATACTTCTTATAAGGACACGAACTGGCCCAGCTTTATCCAAGAATTGGACTCTGCATCTTGCCGCATTATGCCACTTTCCAACTCCAACCTTAGGAATGACGAAATCGATATTTTGATAAATGATTTCAAAACATCTTTTCACTCTATTCATAATGCCCACTCAAAGCAAAGTACTTTTCAAGAAAATAAATTCCCCCTTTCGGATAAAACAAGGAAATTATATAAAATTAAACAGCGTTGGCAGAAAGAGCTTAAAAAAATATTCCACCGCACGGGAAACCGAATAAGTAGTGAATATACTGTATTGTCTAAGCAGATACAACTGATAAAAATTATTATCAAAGAATCAGTCAACATTGAGCAAGCGAATCATTTCAATAAAAGGTTGCAGAATATTAAACCTGGTCCATCCGCTTTTAAACAAATCTATCAAATAACTGGTAAAGTTAAATCACCGTTCTGCCAACAAATCATCCAGAACGACAACATACTCACCAATAGTTCCGATATCACACGCCACTTCCAAGAATTCTACTCAGAGACATTTCGCCAAAGACTACCTCATAATCCAGTTGCTGATTTGCAGCTGAGAATAGATAATTGTATAAATGTTACTCCTCTCCATATTTATACATTTAGTGATGAGTTCAATGCGTTGCATAATCATGATAATTTCCATTTCACGAACCCTGGAAAGATCAGGGACATTATCCAACGTACAAATAATAAGAAATCAAGTGGCTTAGATGGAGTTTCTAACTTTCTATTGAAAAAACTTCCCGACTCAACTATAAATCTGTTCACATTTATTTTTAATCATTGCATCAATAACGGATACTTTCCTTCAGATTGGAAAGTTGCAAAGATACTCCCTATCAAGAAGAAGCCTGACTGCAAGACCCCATCCGATTATCGTCCGATTTCCCTTCTGTCCAACATTGGGAAAGTGTTTGAAAACGTCCTAAAGGAAAAAGTTGAAAATGGTTATCTTATTGAACCTATACCACAATACCAGTTTGGCTTCAGGAAAACCCATTCCACCCAGCATGCACTATTGAAATTCCACAACGATATCATCGTCAATCTGCGTAACCAATGCTGCACTGTTGCTATATCACTCGACATAGAAAAGGCTTTTGACTCAGTTTATCACCCAGGTATCATCTATAAGCTTGTCCAGTTGGACACTGATCCATACATTGTGAAAATATTGGCTAGTTACTTCACAAACAGAAGATTTTGTGTAGACATACAGGGTACAACGTCCGCCTTTGGGGCCGTTGGTAGTGGCGTCCCACAAGGAAGTGTATTGGCACCATATCTTTTTAATATATTTTTACATGACTTCCCACACACATCACAGGACTCACAGGCAATTTTATACGCGGATGATTGTCTTATTTATGCCCATGACAAATCCCCTGAAATTGCTCTTGGAAAAGCATCGGTACACCTCGGACTCATTAATGAGTATTATAATACTTGGGGCATTAAAATAAACGCAACCAAATCCCGAGCAATATGCATTAGGAACGCCTCTGGTAAATGTCCAAGATATGTGGTACCCCAGAGTAAAACACTTAACCTTACCCTTAATAGTGTCACGATTCCTGTTGAGTCCAGAATAAAATACCTCGGAGTGACATTTGACAAGATGTTGAAGTTCAACTTGCATGCCAGAGAAGTTCTACAAAAGGCGAAGAGAATTTTAGGTTCTTTTTCTTATATCCTAAACAGTAAATACTTACCTCAGTCTACAAAGTTACTGTTGTATAAGGTGGCTATAAGACCGGTACTCGCCTATGGTTTCCAAATCTGGTTCACAATTTCCCCTACTGTGGCAAAGGAGTTGGAAATATTTGAGAGGAAAATCCTGAGGAAATGTGTAAATAAATTTTATGTAAATCGCACTAAAAGATATGCTAACACTTACATTTATGATAAATCTGGCATTGAACCACTATGTGCGTATGGTTTCAAGCTTCAAGAAAAGTTTATTCAAGGGTTAGCCGAACATGAGAATGACCTAATGAGAGAAATTTATGAATTGGAGGAAAATTCAACATGGGCTGATTCAGCTTACCTTTCTCCTGTTGCAATAATAAATGAAAACAATGACAACGCTTCAGCCCGCCTCGACACTCCTGAATTTTTCAAGAAAACAATAATAGGATCACACCGTGGATGAGAGAAGAGAAGAAAAATATCTAGGAATATTAAATTATTTTAGTTATACGTGTATATTTATATCTAAATGTATTTTAAATACTTACAATGAGCTTGCTCAATTCGTTTAACCACCGTCTTAACACTACAACCCATATATAAAACGTGCTAATGAATACGCTATTTACACACATGTATATATACATACGCAACTGTGATATTTACTTTTCCATTAATTAAAGGGCTAGTCCATTTCATTCTGTTAGTTACGGTTTTAACAGAAATTGTTATTTCGTTGTATTTGTTATCTAGTTATAAGTAAAGTAAATTATTATTTTAACAGACTCTCTTTGCTCTGTACGTAACAGTAAAGGCCGAGAGCAAGCCTTTTTCATATTCCATTTTATTTTGATATTCGTATCCATATGTATACATTTCACTGTCAAGCACGTAGCCATTATTCATTCATCGTGTATTAGAACGAGACAATAATAGTTCTAAATGTTATTTTAAACGTAATCGATAAGTCATTTCAAATGTAATCGAAAAAGAAGAAGACTCAAATAAACACACTTAATCACTTAATCACTTTGTTTTTTACAGCACATCTCTGATACATATCTAGTGATAGTCACCTTATCAATGGCCTAGCAGAAAACAACTCTTTTCCATTACATACAATAGATACTGACATAGCTGCCAACCTAAAAACAAAACAACAAAATTTCAAAGTGTACCTACGTAGGTAAATCTAGTATGGGAATAAAATTTCAAGTTTTGCAAGAACAAGGATAAAAGTCTCTTAAAAAAACATTTACACATACATATGCACATGAATTACGTGGCAATATGTGGTGTGGGCGTCTACGAATGTCTGGAAATATTCAATAATTTTACTACCTCAGAAATATATTGATATACGAATTGTTTAGGCCCCGGTCTACTTACTCTGCCGCAGCTCCATTCTCAAAGTAATAACCAAAAGTCTGCAGTAACTCCACCTCATCATTCACCTCGTCTACTGTAAATTCCGGTTTGATTTCTGGCACAATTTCACTGGAATAATTCAGAAAATCTGTAGCGCTTATTATCAAATCACTGCAGGCTCCATAGCCTAAGGCTACTTTAAGCTTTGGGGCATTAGGTGAAGGTCGTTTAAGGTTTTCTATGGCCAATAAACTGGTTAATATTAAGGTGACTTTATTTAACTGTTTCAGGGAAAGAAATGCCTGCCAAACGATAGATATTAGTGCCGCAAATACGGAAAATGTTGTAAAATATGACATATATTTTAACAAAGTCATTGTTATGTCGTTATTTCACAGGTCATTTATTGCAATTTAAATTAAAATTGTAATAAAACAGGCAAAATCGATTTCTTTATATTTTTACTAAATGGCACAATTTGCCGACTTTAATTGTTGTTGTTATTTGTTTGGATGAATGCCAGACTACAAAGTCAAGCCGGCATTTATGTCAGCCGTTGAGTTTCCCCCCTCTAAGATGCCTGCTTTAACGTATCGCAACGTATTGTTATATTTAAAACCATATGTTAACAGCATGTAAATATTGTAAATAACAGGCCCTTATACACAGAGAGAATTTTCTTTTATAAATGTAATGATCGGGTTTCGTAACCTTTTGTTCATAAATTTCCAAGTCAAGTTCAAGTAAACTACTTATGCCCATATTCACCAAACTTAAAGTAGGTTTATTTGACAGTTCTATAAAGGAAATAAGTCATATAAGCCTACTTTAACACTACTTTAAAATTGTTTTAAGTTTTGTGAATACCGGTGTTAATGTATACTTGGAAGAGGTACAGCATTTTGCCACTATTTCTCATTTGTTTGTGTGTGCAAAAGAAAGAACGAAAAAACACACACATGCATGTTTTACAGATACAAAAATGCAGAGTTAGATTTCTGTGTCATTCGTACTACGTAAAATCTTGAAGCTTTTGGGTGTTTTGAACTTTGCAGTGAAGGTCAGGTTTTTGTTTGCATTCTCTATGTTTTCATCTTCTTTCTCGCATATTCTCTGCTCATGCACGCACACGTATACCGACACGCACACAAATTTCTTTGTGTGTGTTGGCAAAACGTCGATCAGTTTGATGGCAAGATGGCGGTTTGCACCATATGATTTATGGTTGTTTTACAAGTGAGACCACCTTTAATTGTTTCGCCATATGCGAAATACTTGTGTTCGTGTACAGCGTCGGTTTTATCTATCGGAACGATCCAGCCTTCCCAGATGCTGGTCAATAATCGCTACCCCCCTTCCACATACAAGTGTGACAAGCGTGAAGCTTTTGATTTTATTTTTTACGTTTTTATATATGTAAAAAAACAATTTTAAACAGTAGAACAGGGTTCCATGAATATAATAAATATTATTATAAATGTTATACAATTTTTTCTTAAATGTTATGAAAAATACTCATAAATTTTATGATCGTTTTTCATACAATAAATGTTAAGACAACTTTTCATAAACTATATGTATGTTTAATTTTCATAAATATTATGACATGTTTCATTGAATTGAGATTTATGAAACGAGTTTCATAAATGTTATGAATAGTTTGAGAAGTATTAAAATTTTTTTTCATAAATGTTAAGGAGAATCATTAATATCATGAAAATTTTTCTTTCTGTGTAGCCAACAAAGTTTAGGCCCCTCCTTTTCATATGACCTGAAAATCCTATTCACACAATATTCTTATTGAAGCTCTTTGCTTGTGGTACGCTAATTATCCTGCCCATCAACATCGTATGAACTCAATTCAGCATGTGATGTGTGGTCCCTGGTTATAATAGAGACACACGTCTATGATGTTAGAATCAATCCCAGCCCCATTTTTAAATTTGTTTTTTCTTGCTTGACACTTAAAAATTAATAAATTTCTTTCATCTTTCTCTGATTGGTGGAAGCAAATTTGCCGAAAATTTTAAATGTCACCGCGAATCGAATTTTTTCGCCCTGTTTCCGAATTTTGACATATAAATTTCCCAAAAAAAGCTTTGTTGCAGGATGCACTTATAAGGTGAGGTCAAGCGAACAGCTGAATACAATTTTTTTATTTTTGTTTTGATTTTCCTGTAAATCTAAATGTCAAAGACTTGATAACACTGCAGTGATTTTTTTCTAAAATCTCGAGGGGATGTTCTATTTCTATTTGATCAGATATTCCGCGCTGGGTATCATATGAAAGGTATTTAAGAATAGATTACGAACTTGATATACAAATTTCGGGGGGTCTCCCACCCCAAAAAATCCCCAACAGGACTCTTTCAACGCTTTGGGCAATATGGATATTAAATAAAAGGTATTTAAAAGTAGAGTACAAATCTAACATAAAAATTTGCCCCTTGGTGTTTGAGGGGCCTCCCCATCCCCAAAACCCCCTCCGCACGGACATGTTTACCGATTGGGACAATGCGGGTATCAAATGAAAGGTGTTTGGAAGTTGAGTACACATCTGTTATAAGAATTTTCTCCAAGGTGTCTACGGGTCCTCTCTGCCCACAAAAACCCCCAAAACGGGCATGTATGTCCAACGTCACAAAATGGGTATAAATGAATGTTCTTTGAGAGTTAACTACGAATCTATCCACTAAATACCTTTCAATAGGACGTGTAGTTTGTTCGGAATAATATGGGAATTAAAAGGTCTATGACAGTAGAGTTCGAATGTAATGTTAATATAAGGATTTAAGAATCTAGGTCACTTCCAGCCGATGAGCTGGACATGTATATCGCGACAATAAAGGACAGAAATAATTGTTTTTTGGGTCTTAGCGTCAGAGGGAGCGACCCTCTCCTCCCAATAAAAGCAAAACCAAACTGTCATGTAGGACGACCGAGAATATATTGTATTCAAATAAAAGCACGTGTCGGAGGGCAGTCGTCCTCCCCCCCTTCCTACCCAAAAAAGGGAATTAAAAATAATAAATTAAAGGCGATCAGCATAGAATAGGACGGTAATAAAAGGTCTTTGGTAGTCACAAGAAGATCTACGGTTCTTTAAAAATGTGGTGTCCCAAGTAGTAGCTTTGAAATATGATTTTGAATGTAGATATAACCAAACCTCAACAAAATAATAATTAATGTGGTTCTATACGGGACCCGTTGTCTTGAATATCTTGACAGCCACCTTCAAAATGCTTAACATTATGGGGCCACACAAAATCGCGCTCTAGCACGATGCTGATACTATTTCAGTGTCCGCCCTTCAAACCGGTCATGTTTGCCTACTATGGCAATAAAGGGCAGAAATGATATGTATTTGATAGTAGAAAAAGAATTTGATATCCAATTTTGAGTGTTTGGGTGTCGTCTCACCCCATAAACTCCCACTAAACCATCGGCAATTGGAGCTAAAAAAAAGAAATTTGAGAGTAGAGCACGATGCTAATATTTTTTGTAGCCCCACCCTACATACTCCTCAAACTGGACACATTTGTGGATTATGGAAAAAAAGGGGCTCAAATTCTTACCTCATAAAATTCCCCTAAACCATACATATATACCGACCATAGCAATATATAGCTCAAATGTGGTTTTAATCTAATATCCACTTTTGGGGCAAAGGGTTTGGCAACTCTAATCCACAACTTAAACCAAGAGAATGAAGTAGATCTAACATCCAATCTTTAATGGGCGCACCCTCCTTTTGCCCTATGTTCAAAAATGTCAGATCTCGGAGATGACTGGGCGATTTAAGCGAAATTTGGTTTGTTTATAATAACTCAAAAACAGAAATTTGGTATCCTTATTTAGGGTGGGATATCTAGGGGGCCGCGCCACCTCCAAAACCCTTCAAATAGAAATATAAGCCAATAATGACAATATGTGGCTCAAGTGAAAGGTATTTGACACTAGATCACGAATCTTATTATATAGGCGTGCACTTCGCCCCCAAAAACCGGATGTATTTACCGATCACAGCAATATAAGGCTCTTATGAAAGGTGTTTGGGAGTAGAACACGAAAATGATATCCACATTGGGGCGAAATATCTAAAGGCACCCCAACCCATGACTTATTTCCTGCCAGTGCCAGTATAGGGCTCTGATAAAATAAGAGAGTGAAAGAAGGCGCAGCGGAGCGGGCCCTGTCCAGCTAGTACAAATAGAAGATAAGTTGTAAAAGCAAAGTTTATTACAAATAAACCACTTTCGACATTTCAATTTACGGCATTCGCCACTCAAGGTTGTTTCGTTGGGGGTAGATTTTTGTTGTTGTGCTAATGACGCTATCGCAAGATATATTCATTTGCAGTTAGTGGCAGTTGCCCAACAACAAAATATTGAGCACTCTTTTTGTCAAAATCAGTCATTAGTGCAACTCTGATTTTGTGTATGTTACTAATTCACGGGATTTTTTGTTGTTTGTGTGTGTCATGGTTCTTCACTATAATACACATCGCGAGAAAAAATTGTACTCAGCTGCTTACGGTATACTACCTGGTAATTATGTGATGCTTAATTGTACCATGGCTTTGTTGTAGCAATTCGCCGATGCGGCCACCTTATAAATATACCTTGGACATGCGTCTACATGTACATATATTCAATGAAATAAGAGCTCGATTTAACCGATATAGTTGCATATTTATTCCAATATCCATTTGACACACTAGATGTTTCGTACGTATCACACGATGTGTAGAACTTCCAGAATTGCTATTTTTGAAATTATCATTTGACATGTCCGAGATCGTGTAATGGTAGCTTTATGAATATATAAAACACTCTTCCCGCTTAAAACGTTGTACTTTAACGTTCTATTTATATAAACATTCTTTCTGATTTATTCATCTATAAATACTAAATGATTTTTTATCCCGAGTAAAGCTGAGTATTTTGTTTAGCTTTTCAGGCGGAATGCTGTCAAACTCCATATAAAGGCCGGTACTATATTCGATTTTCGCGTTGAAACTCCATCATAACTTGTTTTTTCATCTAGGGAATATTTACATTTCGGGACGCCCATTGAAAGCACAACCACAGTTGCTGTATAACACAAGTCATTTTCTTACGCAAAATAAACGAGATCGTCAAACTTCTAATTGTAACTGGGTGAATGTTAGTGTTTGTCTCTTTTTTAAATTTTTGGGTGGGTTTTGGTTAAAATTACAAAAACATACATGAATTTCAGTACGATCCAGCCATACATTTTGTTGCAGCCGATATTTTGTTTGATGTTATATTTTTTTATATGTAAATGGCAACATTTTGTCAAAGAAACCATTTTTCATTTTTGTTTTATTGGTTTCAATGGTTCGTTTTTTCTTTTTGTTATTTTATTTATTTCCGAACACAGAAATAATAAAACCACAAATGCAAATAAAACACGTATTTTGGTATGAAAATAAAAACAAAACAAAACTGTCAAATTCTGCTCGAGGAACAATTAAAGATTACCGCAACTATTCCGAAAGCAGAATAGAATATCAACCCTAAGTACACGTGAGCAACATCAATAACACTAATGGACACTTAAGACTGGTACTATAAATCACTCTCGAACCCCTGCAGACGGTCACTTTGGCGACGACGAAGAGAATTCAAACAAAAATCTGACATCCTCATACCGTCAAACCTGGCTGGCTGTTACCAACTGCTCACGTGAGACCTCTTTTTAAATCCGCCTTGACTTCTTCCAAAGTTAGCGTGCTTTCGACAGACGGACATGCTTAGAACGACTTTAAATGTCATGACGATGAAGAATATATATACTTTATGGGGTCTTATATACATATTTGAGGTGCTACAAACGGAATGACGAAATAAGTAGACCCCGCATCCTATGGTGGAGGGTATAAAAATGTAAATGAAAAATGTCTGAAAAAATTAAATGCTATTTTTAAACCCCGTTTACACTGCTCATTAAATCCGGGTAAAAGGATCTCGTCAGCTAAAACCCCGTTTACATTGCTCCTTAAATCCGGATTTAATGGCTCGACCATATGTTTTCCCTTTATAAAATCAGCTGACGAGAACTTCAAATCCGGATTCAATGAGCAGTGTGAACGGGGTTTAATTTTATAATGAGAAAACAGATGATCGAGCCATTAAATCTGGATTTAAAGAGCAATGTAAACGGGGTTGTAGGGTTATTACTTAAAAGTAGCAATTGGGCACAATTAATCCTAGTGTAATATGATGGCAAGATTGCGTTTGTGCAGAAAATTTGTCATAAAAATGTCTAAGTTAATTAAGAAATTTTGTTGAAGTTTGTTAAACAGTACCCAGGGGTACTGCCAACGAAAATTTCTTTAAAGCTGAGTGCCTGTCTTCAGAAAGCCTAGTTCTAGGAAATATTCATTTACTGGTAGTGGCAGTTACCCAACAACAAAATATTGAGTGCACTATCCGTCAAAATCAGTGATTAGTCGAACTCTGAATTTGTGTATGTTACTAGTTACGCCATTTTTCGTTGTTTGACTCGTTGACAGATAGTGCACTTCGCAAGAAAAAATTGTATTCAGCTGTTAACGATATACTACCTGGTAATTATGTCATGCCCAGTTCATAAATTGTGTACGTTCAACATATCATGCGCTCAAAATTAAGTAGTAGACTCAAAACAGCTGTTCAGAATATCTAAAAAAGCCCCATAAGTTTAAACCAAACGCTTTATAACGAATTTGTGCAAAAATCGAAAAAAATGAACAAGGTTATTGAAATAATGGACTCTGACGAAGATAGTCAGACAGTTACGGCAGCATCAACTACCAATAATATGGAAATTAATGAGAGTCCCCTTGCCCAGTCAAGACGGCGTCCACGAAAGAGTGCCTTGCAAGCCATGGATGATCCAGAAGTACAGTTTGCCGTTGAGCTAGTAGAAGACAATGATAAAAATTCCAATGCTCAAGAAGGTCAGCAGGAAACAAACAACGTTGACAGAGCCCAACAGTGGCCGGCTGCGGCGTCCACATCATCAAAAACCACGCCAAAAATACTGACTACAAAACCTCCCACAAATGCCGAAGTTGTTCAGGCCGCCTATGACGAGTACCTTAACCGATTGGATACCATGGAATGTATGGCAAATATTGCCCATGAACGCGTACGCATCAATTATCTATTATCCACATTTGGAATGCCCGAAATCAATTTTTCTCTATACACTCCGGAAGAGACTTTAAAACTTCAGTTTAAAGAACGTTTGAAACAACTAAAAATGATGCAGAATCTTAATACACAGCGCGAAAAGAATTTCTTGCCAAATAAAAATGATGATGTAGTTGAATAATTTCCACTTTGGCTTGTAATAGTTGTTAAGAAAGAAAATGAACTGATTCTCTAGTACTTAGGTCACATATTGGGAAGAGCTTTTAATTGAATATTAACTTTTTGTTTTTTTTTTGTTTTGTTTTAAGAAAAATGAATTGAAGTTTTTTAAAGAAATACTCGTAAAATTTAAGAGAATAAAGTAAAATTAATTATTCTTGTCATACAACTTGTGTTTGTTTCATATTTGAATATTAAAGCCAACTATTGCAGACGTAATCAACATGGACGTCCTGCGAGGCTATACGTTGCCTTTAACAAGGTACTTATCAGTAGTCAGCATAGAGACTTAAGTCACAGGGACTTCCTGACTACCATTGTACTCTAATCTGACGTAATAAAGACTTTATAGTAGCCTGGGCACGGGATAACTATGAGCACCACGCTGGCTGGAACTTTGGGCTCCGCTGTATGTGGTGTTCGTCCTTATCATGAAAAGCTCAAATGAGAGCGTATAGTGGAATATTCCATGCGGAGTAATTGTAATTGTAGTCATGGATAATCAGCGGAGTCTCAAGTGAGAGGCTGGGCTGCTCCGGTTCTTGTTTAAATACTGAGTGCCTTTGATGCTCTTTGTGACAAGCGATTTATTGGCCCCTTTTAATAACCAATGGATGTCATTGTCCCGTGGTGATCGGTCCTATGTGTGGGAACGATCTTCCTCACCTATAGGAGCTTGAGCTAGGTATTGATCGATTTACCATGCCCCTCATGAAATGTTTGGTTACATAGAAGGTAATTTGGGGATATGCCATTTCACGTTGGCGGCTTTATTGAACACGGAAAGGCCTGTTATTAACGTGAGGTTGCAGTATATACATAACTCTCTGAAGGATATGCAACTTTGGCAGCCTGCTTGGGCACAGAGAGGGGTTTTAATAACTTGAGGTTGTAGTACATACACAACTCTCTGGACATTCCACCTCTCCCTGGGAATTGGATTGATACAATGTTGTCAATGCATCAATAGCTGAGGTTTCGATAAAGAAAATTTGCAACACTTCAGGAGGAGGAGTTTATAATTCCTCTTTAGTGGCTTTTAGTAATAAATGAGATTCTCAGGTCCTTTCGAAAAGAAAAGGGTCAATGTTGTTGAATACTCTAAAACCCCGTTTACACTGTTATTTAAACCCAGATTTAATGGCTCGATCATTTGTTTTCCCTTTACAAAATCAACTGATGAGAGCCTTATAGTCGGATTTAATGAGCAATGTAACCGACGAAGGTCAATAAAGACTATTCACAGAAAGACTATTCACAGGAAGGCGGAAGCTTGTTGTTGAGCCTATCATGGGTGGGATAGAGTTGCCGCTCTTTCCGAAGGTCAAGTACCCGTGCTTGATTTTTGCCCAGAAACTAAACTGAAGAAGGAACGTCGAGGTGGAGACCAACAGAGGACAAAATGCTCTATACTTTTGCCGCAACGCCATAAGTAGGAGTTGGGGGCTTGGGCCATGCATGTCTAAGGCAGCGGTTCGGCCGCTATTTGGTCTGACATCAGACTCTCGCCAGGTGTGGCCTGCTTAGAATGATTGAGAAGGTACATGCTACTGGGGGTAAGGAGGAGCGTTCCAAGGGAGCCGATAAATGGCAAACTCAATCTATTGGGTTGCCCAAAAAGTAATTGCGGATTTTTTAAAAGAAAGTAAATGCATTTTTAATAAAGCTTAGAATGAATTTTAATCAAATATACTTTTTTTACACTTTTCTTCTAAAGCAAGTTAAAAGTAACAGCTGATAACTGACAGAAGAAAGAATGCAATTACAAAGTCACAAGCTGTGAAAAAATTTTTCAACGCCGACTATATGAAAAATCCGCAATTACTTTTTGGGCAACCCAATAATATCATTGTTCATGGTTGTGCGGAAATGAACGTCGCCCTTAGACTAAGGTAGTTGGGAACCAGGCTTTCCTCGCACTTTAGCAATTCTTCTGTTCTGTTCGATGCTGAGAGCGAGATGGGGTATATGAAGATCAAAAGACTATGCACCAGGGGGTCCTCTTTGTTGGTGGCTTAGACTTTGTTTCTCCTAAGATGGAGCCCTGGTCTGGAGGTATCCCATCTTTCCCTGTACCTTCGGTATATTTTAAATACACTACATTTTTAAAAGTAAAAGCGTGCTAAATTCTGCCGGGCCGAATCTTATGTACCCTCCATCATGGATCACATTTGTCGAGTTCTTTTCACGGTATCTCTTTTTAGGCAAATAAAGGATAAACAAGAATTGCTATGCTACTGGAGATATATAAAGTTATGGTGTGATTCGGACCATAATTGAATAGAATGTTGGAGACCATAGACCATTTCAGCCAATTCGAATAAGAATTGCACCCTTTAGGGGGTCAAGAAGTAAACTAGGGAGATCGGTTTATATGGGAGCTGTAGCAGGCTATATATCGCTTCAGACTATATTTGACCCGCAAGTTGAAGATCATGGGAGAAGCCGTTGTACAAAATTCCAACCAAATTGGATAATAATTGCCCCCTCTAGTGACTCAAGAAGTCAAGATCCCAGATTGGTTTATATGACAGCTATATCAGGTTATGGAGCGATTTGAACCATATTTGGCAAAGTTGTCGAAAGTCATATCAAAATACGTCACGCTATATTTCAGCCAAATCTGATAAGAATTGCGCTTTAAAGTGGCTCAAGAAGTCAATATCGGGTTTTATGGCAGCTATATCAAAACATGAACCGATTTAAACCAAACTTAGCACAGTTATTTGAAATCATAATGAAACACGTCGTGCACAATTCATAACAAAATACCTCAGGCAAAATTTCAGCCAAATTGGACAGGAATTGCGCCCTCTAAAGGCTCAAGAAATCAAGACCCCAAATCGGTTTATATGACAGCTATATGTGGTTATGGACCGATTTCGACCATGCTTAGCACATCTATTGGAAATTATAACTAAACACGTCATGCAAAATTTCAGCCAAATCCGATAAGAATTGCGCCCTCTAGTGGCTAAAGAAATCAAGATCCAAGATCGGTTTATATGGCAGCTATATCAATATGGAGTCCATAATCGGCAATGGTTGCCGCCTCAGTATATAACACATTGCTTCAAAAACGTCAATATACAATCCCAACTGACCTACACTAATAAAAAGTGTTTGTGGAAAATTTCAAGAGGCTACCTTTACTCCTTCGAAAGTTAACGTACTTTGCACAGACAAGATCGACTGACGGACATGACTAGATCGACTTAAAATGTCATGACGATCCAGAATATATTGTATATACTTTATGGGGTCTTAGACGAATATTTCGAGGAGTGACAAACAGAATGACGAAATTAGTATACCCACAGTAACAGAAGAATTTGGTCAATTTCCCATTTTGAAAAAAAGGGGGTGGCCCCCCTTCCAAAAAAAAAAAAAAAATAAATAATCCTGGCTACGTCCCTGATTGCATGCATATCAAAACGTGGACCGATATGGTCCATTAACAACTCCAACCAACCTACACTAATATGAAGTATTTGTGCAAAATTTCAAGTGTCAATACTTCAGCGGGCAACCCATCTACTCATGTTCATACAATACACACACAAACATATTAAAAATCCGACTAGGAGTCAAAAATTCTATGCTATCATCAGGGATTGGTTCAGTGGTACCATCTTCGCCGTCATCATCGGACACTAGCAGCTGGGTAAAATGTTCTTTCCATATCCTCAGCATTTATCAGTTTTTATACCCACCACCGAAGGATGGGGGTATATTCATTTTGTCATTCCGTTTGCAACACATCGAAATATCCATTTCCGACCCTATAAAGTATATATATTCTTGATCAGCGTAAAAATCTAAGACGATCTAGACATGTCCGTCCGTCTGTCCGTCTGTCTGTTGAAATCACGCTACAGCCTTTAAAAATAGAGATATTGAGCTGAAACTTTGCACAGATTCTTTTTTTGTCCATAAGCAGGTTAAGTTCGAAGATGGGCTATATCGGACTATATCTTGATATAGCCCCCATATAGACCGATCGGCCGATTTAGGGTCTTAGGCCCATAAAAGACACATTTATTATCCGATTTTGCTGAAATTTGGTACGGTGAGTTGTGTTAGGCCCTTCGACATCCTCCGTGAATTTGGCTCAGATCGGTTCAGATTTGGATATAGCTGCCATATAGACCGATCATCCAATTTAGGGTCTGAGTCCCATAAAAGCCACAATTATTATCCGATCTTGCTGAAAATTGGGACAGTGAATTGTGTTATTCCTTTCGACATCTTTCTTCAATTTGGCCCAGATCGGTTCAGATTTGGATATAGCTTCCATATAGACCGATTTCTTGATTTATGGTTTTGGGCCCATAAAATGCTTATTTATTATCCGATGTCGCCAAAATTTGGGACAGTGAGTTAAGTTAAACCCCTTGACATACTTCTGCAATATCGCACAGATCGGTTCAGATTTGGATATAGTTGCCATATTGACCGATATCTACGTTTTAGGTTTTGGGGCCATAAAAGACGCATTTATTGTCCGATGTCGCTGAAATTTGAGACAGTGAGTTTGGTTAGGCTCTTCGAAGTCCTTTTACAATTTGGCCCAGATCGGTCGAGATTTGAATATAGCTGCCATATACACCGATATCGCGATTTAAGGTCTTGGCCCCACAAAAGGCGCATTTATAATCCGATTTCACTGAAATTTGACACAGTGACTTATGTTAGGCTTTGCGACATCCGTCTCGTATATGGTTCAGATCGGTTTATTTTTAGATATAGTTAGTGTACTTTTAGTATTTGGTCCAAATCGGAACATATTTTGATATAGCTGATATGGGACATAAGGTATGAAATTTCCACCGAATTTTGATGAAAGGTGGTTTACATATATTCCCGAGGTGGTGGGTATCCAAAGTTCGGCCCGGCCGAACTTAACGCCTTTTTACTTGTTCTTCTTGGTCCCTGCAAGAAAATGTGCCTGCACCAAAGCCTTCGGTTTGATATTTGATTTTTTTGTAGAATTTCCGACTCCTGTACATCACAACTCGCTCATACTCACGTCTTTCCCATATCCTGTTTCTTTCTGCGGAATTGACGTTTCTCTTCTCTCCTTTCCTCCCGATACCCCTCCTTTATCTGGCGCATTGCCACTGATTGCAGGGTTTCTCTGTTTCTCGCCGCATTATTGGCTTCTATAGCATTTCGACACTTTTGGTCGTACCAAGAGTTTTAGGGGTACTGATTTCGCGGTATTTTCCATGGAGTGTGCAATGGATTGTCAATGCGCCGTTATATCATCCGAACAAGGAGTGCTTTGTCAATATTCTTAGTGTCACATTGCAGCCTTTACAAAACATTCGCCCAATAAGGCCCTGAAACCTCGCCAGCTGGTAGCAGTTGCGTTAAATGTCCCAATCAAATATTTTACGTTTTTGGTGAAACCTGTAAAACCACACAAGGAGATATGCAGATTTCGCTGGTAAGAAGGTTGTCAAAATGTTGGGAAATTTTGTGTAATTTCAGGGATAACTACCTATACTGCAGCGACTCGAAGGGTTATGCACAACAAGCTGATTACTGGTTTAAGTGAACTCATAGAAATTTGTTAGTTAAAACAGCAAAAATGTTTGCTGAACAGCAGAAAGTCTGCTGAAAATGGGACAACAGTAATTGGCTGCTAAAGCAGCAAACATTTTTCGCTGTTTTCAAATTTTAAAAAGTTAAAAAAGCTCTAAAGCGTTTTAAATATTTCAAAAATGTTTTTATTCCATCTTATTTTTCAATTTTTCCAGCATATAATTAAATTTTTTTAAAATTTTGTAAAATTTGGTAATTTACAGGTAGGAGTAGGCAACACCATATGCTGCAAAGTCTCAAATTTGACACCGGTAATCCGATATCGGGATCGGAGTCGGAGCAAGCTTCTCCAACTCTGAACCGAATTTCGAGTCTGGCTAAATACTCCGCCATCGACTTCAATTCCGGCTTTAAAACCTCAATTCAGGCCGACTCCGGAAATCTGATCACACAATCATCGGCTAATTAAGATGATGACACGGGAACTGAAACGGCAGAAATTTCGGACCGAATATTTCGGGCAACGATTTAGATGAAGTGTGAAATATGAATACCAACAAGTAAAAGCGTGCTAAATTCGGCCGGGCCGAATCTTGGGAACCAACCACCATGGATTCTGCTAAAATGTGGGAACTATATCTGGTTATGGACCGATTTGGACGGCATTTCGCCCATTTATTGAGAGTCATAACGGAACACTATATGCAAAATTTCAGCCAAATCGGATAAAGATCGCGGCTTGTAAGGGCTCAAGAAGTCAAATCGGGAGATCGGTTTATATGGGAGCTACATCAGGTTATACACCAATTTAAAACGTACATAGCACAGTTGTTGGAAATCGCAACAGAACACTATGTGCAAAATTTCAGCCAAATCCCATGAAAATTGAGGCTTCCAGCGGCTCAGAAGTCAAATCGGGAGATCGGTTTATATATGAGCTATATCAGCTTCTTGACCAATTTAGACCGTACTTGGCACAGTTGTCGGAAGTCATAAAAGAACACTATATGCAAAATTTCAGCCAAATCGGACAAAAATTAAGGCATTCAGGGGCTCAAGAAGTCAAATCGGGAGATCGGCTTATATGGGAGCTATATCAGGTTCCTGACCGATTCAGACCGTACTTGACACAGTTGTCGGAAGTCATAAAAGAACACTATATGCAAAATTTTAGCCAAATCGGACAAAAATTAAGGCTTTCAGGGACTCAAGAAGTCAAATCGGGAGATCTGTTTATATGGGAGCTATATCAGGTTCCTGACCGATTCAGACCGTACTTGACACAGTTGTCGGAAGTCATTAAAGAACACTATATGCAAAATTTTAGCCAAATCGGACAAAAATTAAGGCTTTCAGGGACTCAAGAAGTCAAATCGGGAGATCTGTTTATATGGGAGCTAAATCAGTTTCTTGACCGATTCAGGCTGTACTTAGCACAGATGTTGGAAGTCATAAGAGAACACTATATGCAAGATTCCAGCAAAATCGGTCAAAAATTGCGGCTTCCAGGGGTTCAAGAAATCAAATCGGGAGATCGGTTTACATGGGAGCTATATCAGGTTATGCACCAATTTAAACCGTACTTGGCACAGTTGTTAGAAGTCACAACAGAACACTACATGCATGATATGATCCGTTTATATGGGAGCTATATCCAAATCTGAACCGATGTGGCCCATTTGCAATCCCCAACGACTTCAATATTAAGTATTTGTGCAAAATTTCAAGCGGCTAGCTTTACGCGTTCGACCGCTATCGTGATTTCGACAGACAGACGGACATGGCGAGCATGGGTAATGCTGTCGGATCCTAATACCGTACTGCGACTAGTGAGGTATGAGTAAATTAAAGGGCCGAGAAATTGACTGTAAGGGCCAGGGATTTGCCGACAAAATACTTAAAGGGGACAATGCGAATTAATGAAAATAAAGAAAATGAACGCACGTGGCAAGCAGTGTTGGCGCTTTTAGTAGGTTCTTATCAAAATTGGTAGGTTTTTATTCTCTTGGTAGGTTGGTAGGCTGACCTCAATTTTTGGTAGATTTTTCCAACATAAAAATTGCTTAACCTTATTATACCCTCCACCATAGGATGGGGGGTATACTAATTTCGTCTTTCTGTTTGTAACTACTCGAAATATTCGTCTGAGACCCCATAAAGTATATATATTTTTGATCGTCGCGAAATTCTATGTCGATCTAGCCATGTCCGTCCGTCTATCCGTCCGTCCGTCCGTCTGTCTGTCTGTCGAAAGCACACCAACTTCCGAAGGAGTAAAGCTATCCGCTTGAAATTTTCCACAAATACTTCTTATTAGTGTAGGTGGGTTGGTATTGTAAATGGGCCATATCGGTCCATGTTTTGATATAGCTGCCATATAAACCGATCTTGGGTCTTGACTCCTTGAGCCTCTAGAGTGCGCAATTCTTATCCGATTGAAATGAAATTTTGCACGACGTGTTTTTTTATGATATCGAACAACTGTGCCAAGTATAGTCCAAATCGGTACATAACCTGATATAGCTGTCACATAAACCGATCTTGGGTCTTGACTTCTTGAGCCTCTAGAGTACGCAATTCTTATCCGATTGGAATGAAATTTTGCATGACGTGTTTTGTTATGATATCCAACAACTGTGCCAAGTATGGTTCAAATTGGTTTATAACCTGGTATAGCTGTCATATAAACCGATCTTGGGTCTTGACTTCTTGAGCCTCTAGAGTGCGCAATTCTTTTAGAATGAAATTTTGCACGACGTGTTTTGCTATGATATCCAACAACTGTGCCATGTATGGTTCAAATTGGCTTATAACCTGGTATAGCTGTCATATAAACCGATCTTGGGTCTTGACTTCTTGAGCTTCTAGAGGGCGCAATTCTTATCCGATTGGAATGAAATTTTGCATGACGTGTTTTGTTATGATATCCAACAACTGTGTCAAGTATGGTACAAATTGGTTTATAACCTGGTATAGCTGTCATATAAACCGATCTTCTTGAGCCTCTAGAGGTCGCAATTATTATCCGATTTGCCTGGAATTTTGTACGACGGTCCCTCTCATGACCACCAACATACGTGTTTATTATGGTCTGAATCGGTCGATAGTCTGATACAGCTCCCATATACATCGATCTTTTACTTCTTGAGACCCCAAAGGTCTCATTTCTTATTCGAATTGGCTGACATTTTACACATATAATTTAGTTGTGGTCCAAACCGGACCATATCTTGATATCGCTCTAATAGAAGAGCAAATCTTTTCTTATATCTTTTTTTGCCTAAGAATAAATGCCGGAAAAAGAATTCGACAATTGCGACCCATGGTGGAGGGTATATAAGATTCGGCCCGGCCGAACTTAGCACGCTTTTACTTGTTTTACTTTCCGTCGTTTCTGTGTATTCGTTAAGAGTGCAGCATAAAACCATGGATGTTGGGAAGCCAAATACTGTTACAACAGGTGGTCATTGCTTCAAATTTCAGGAAAAATGACGGAATTTCTGGTAATGACAGTAACTGGAACGAATTTCGTAAATTCTAAATAAGAAATGAAGCTTTTGTGCATTCAATGCCTTCAGTCGGACAACAAGGCTTAATGGCAACAGCATACAGATCTGGTCCATACACAGAGGTATGACGGCGAAAATCGCGAGATCACTATATTCACACTCGGCACGTTTGTTCATGGAAATCAAGGCAATAATACGACTTTTATGAACTCAAGATTTCTTATCGGGAGATTGGTATAAAGGATGCTATATCAAGATATAGGACATCTTTGAGCTTTGGGCTGCAGAGCGATTTCAACAAACAAACGGACGGACATGTCTAGATCTATTGTAGTTTGTGTACTTTGTAGGGTTGACAATGTATAATTTGATGTGTTGCAAATGGAATGGCAAAATGCCCATCTCTATGGTGGTGGGTAAAAAACATATACCACATTTTTAGCTTGTAGAACATATGGTAGGTTTTGGTCGGATTTGGTAGGATTTTTCTTCAAGTTAGATAGGAAATAATTTTCTTTGTGGCAACACTGATTACAACCGTCGCGGGCTTTTAGAAAGTGTTGTATTTCTAACAAACAAGACACACAGTGAGAGAATCGATAGAACAGCGCAACACAACCCAAAATTCAACATTGCGTTGTATTTGGCCCTCCGATATCGAATATATTCCAGATCTATTAGTATTTAGACATAGTTACCATACCGACTGATTTCCCGACTTCAGGTCTTAAGTGAATAAATGGCGCAATTATTATCTGAGTTCGCTGAAATTTTGACATGTGCGTTGTACCGCCTGTACCGAATATGGTCCAGATCGGACCATACTTGGGTACAACTGTCATATAAACCGATCACCAGATTTAGGTTGTGTAGCCTATAAAAGACGAATTTTTTATTCGATGGCTTTGGACCCTCGATATCAGTGCCGAAGTTTTTCCAGTTTATATTATACTAGCCGATATATTAAGGGTGGGGACACTTCGTCCTGAATGTGAATATCGAATCCGTGCCATTGTAGCATATGTCCGCCTATGACGCTGAATTGTGGTGATTGGTGTATATATATCCATTTGGCGGGTTTTGGGCGGCCCCAGAGGCACCAGACTACAGCAATAGAAACCATGTTTTGTTTTTGGTGACGGTAGGTTAGGTTAGGTTGAAAAGAGGGTGCCCCCGCCTCTGTAGACATACATCTAAGCCAGTAATCGGCTTGTTGTGCGCTCTAAAAAGTAACCTCGAAGAAGAAAATTTTAATGTTTAGGAAATGCTCAAACGTCTCATCTTCTTTCCCACATGCCCTACATACCGCACAGATTTTGCATAAGTGGGCTCGTAGTCTTATGTGTCCCGTTATGACACCAAAAGCTATACTGACTTCCTTCTTACTTGCTTCCAGTAATAGCCTCGTCCTCTCACGATCCGGATCACCTTATTAGATCGTCTGCCCTTTCATTCCCCCTTACTCCCTTATGGTCCGGCAACCAAACGATGCTAATTGTGCCATCCACAGAGAAGGCTTTAATCTCCTTTTTACTCTCCTTGGTGACTGTAATAATGCAATAAAATTTTGAACGAATTGTACGGCAATCTCCGAGATCTGGAGTTCTTAAAAAATAGGGTAGCTCAGATATTTCGACTCAATTATGGATATCAAATTAGTGCAACACTCCCAAATCCCTTTTAATATGAGCCCCATAGTGCCATAGTCGGTAAATACGAACCGTTTGGAGGGTGTTTTGGGGCTGAGGCGGCCACCGGTACTTTGCCCTGGAAATTGGTATCAAATTCGTTCTTTACCCCCAAATACCGTTGATTTGAGCTCCAATTTGTCATAGTCGGATATGAAGTTCAGTTTAAGGGATGACGCCATAAAGCACCTCCTAAACTGATCTTCATATCCCTCCAAACACTTGGCTCCAAAATTGGATATCACATTCGTTTTCTACTCTCAAATACCTGTCATTTGAGACCCATATTGTCGTAATAGGTCAATTAACCTATTTGACGTATTTTTAGGAGGAAAAGCGCCACCTGGTCTTGAACGCAAATTTTAATGTCATAGTCGTAATCTACTCCCAAATAACTTCATTTAAGTCTCATATAGCCATGGTCGGCTAATATGCCCATTTGGGAGTATTTGGGTTCCATATTTATAGAACGTCGAATATATCTGTTTAGAGGAGTTTTGGGGATGGGGGGAGGGCCCGCTGGTTACTTGGACCAAAATGTTAATACGATATTCGTTTTCTAGTCTCCTATACCTTTGATTTGATAATCATAATGTGCCCATCGGTCCACTTTTGGTTTTGAGTGGCGTTTTTGGGGTATGGAGGAGGGACCGCCCCCCATCCGATGTCAAAAAATAATATAGCCTACAATCTGTGAAAAAAATCAGTTCAGCCGTTTTTGATTCTACGGAGCAAACAAAATAACCGAGTCCCATATAGTCATGATGGGTCATATGCCCATTTAAGGCATTTTTGGGAGGTAGGGTGACACCCTATACTTCAAACGGATGTTGTATGCCAGATTTGTAATCTATTCCCGAATACCATTCATTTGACCCCTATTGACATGAATGTCCAATATGTCTGTTTGGGTGAATTTCGGGGTTGGGGGACCCAAATTTTAATACCACATTCGTATTCTATTTTCCAATACCGTCAATGTGATTTGGGGCGGCCCCCCAGTTACTTGGACCCAATTCTTAATATGAAATTCGTCCCGATCGGTCCACTTTTATTTTTGGGTAGTTTTTTTTCCGATATCAACAAATTATATAACCTATGTTTCCTTCCAGACCAACCTACGCAATGTATGAAAATTTCGAGGTAATCAGATCAGCCGTTTTTGAGTCTATACGGAACAAACATACACAAATTCAATTTTATATATAAGAACTAGCTGACCCGGGCCCGCTCCGCTGCGCTTTCTTTTACTTTATTTGGAACAAAAGTTTCCTTGGAATATTTATTTCCGACAATTAAAGATCTTTTAGTGAAATACCATGTCAACTTGACTAACAGTATAACAATAAAAGCGCCTTTATCTGAATTCCACATGATCTTTATTGGTCTACGAATTTAAGTTTGGATGTAAGGTGTACTCCATTCTTAAAATACTTCATTTCAGCCCGATATTCTCATGATGTCTGATTTAGTGGTGTTTTCGGGGATGAGGTTGTCCCCCAGACACTTGGCCCTGAAAAACTATCAGCATCGTGCTCTTCTTTCAAATACCATTTATTTAAACCCCATATTGCCATTGGTTTAGGGGAGTTTACGCGATGAGGCGTCCCCCAAACTCATGACCCCAAATTGATTTGAACCCCATATTGCCATTGCCCTCAAAATTGGATATTAAATTCGTTTTCTAATCTCATTTAAACTCCTTATTGCAAAAGTCAGCAAATATGTCCGGTTTGGGGTATTGGCCCTAAAAACTATGAATATTTAAGTCCACTCTCTTTAAGACCCAAATTGTCTTGGTGAGCATATATGTCCTATTTGGGGGTTGTTATGGTGGTGGGACGTCCGCTAGACAGTTGGCCCCTAATGCCCCTTATTTCCATTGTCGGCAAACATGACCGGCTTGTGGGGTGTTTTGTGGGAGTTGGCCTTGAAAATATATATCGGATTCGTGTTCCGCTTTAAAAACCCTCTTATTTGAGCCTCATATTGCAATAGTCAGAGTAAAGCACTAATTGATATCGTGCTTTACTCCGAAAGACCTTTCATTTGAGGCCCATATTGCTATGGTTGTAAATTTGTTCCCTTTGGGGGATGTTTTTGGTGGGAGACGGCCCCCCAAAGAATTGGTCCCATATTTGGATATCAGATTCGTATTCTACATTCAAATACCTTTTATTTAAGCCCCATTTTCCCGTGGTCAGTAAATAAGTCCTGTTTGGGGGGTGTTTTGGGAAAGGGGTCGACCCCCAGAAATGTGGTCCCACATTTGGATATCAGATTCGTATTCTACTCGCAAATACCTTTCATTTGAGTCCCATATTGCCATGGTTTGTAAATATGTCCGATTTAGGGGGGTTTTGGGGCTTGAGGTGGTCCCCCTACCACTTGGTCCGACAATTAGATATCAGATACGTTTTCTTATCCTAAATATCTTTCATTTGAGTCCCATATTGTCAGGATTGGTCTAAATATATGTTTGATGGGTTTTAGGGTGGGGCAGCCCCCCTAGGTATCCCATCCGAAATTTGGATACCAGATTATTTATTTTTAGGGTACTATATAAGAGCACACAAAATTTTGCTTAAATCGCACCACCCATCTGCGAGATCTGGCGTTTTTGAAAATTAAGGTAATGGGGAGGGTCCGCCCCCCCCTTCAGATATCAAAAAATGTAGTAACCTATTTTCACCACGGGGTCATTATGCACCATCTGTGAAAATTTCAAGAAAATCGGTTCAGCCGTTTCTGAGTCTTTAAGGAACACCCAAACATACAAACAAACAAACACAAATTGATTATTACATATAAGATTTGCATATAGCTTTCATAAAGACCAATCTCTTCATTTGGGGTCTTGAGCCCATTAAAGTCACATTTTCCATCCGATTGTGACGAACTTTGGAATAGTGTGTAGTTTTGAACCATTTAACAACCTATCCCGATATGTTCTATTTCGAACTATGGATAACGGTGGTGGTTATCCAACATTATCGATTATCCACAATCGATCTTAATGTGTTTCTACTTATATTGTTCTGTTTTTATACCCACCACCCAAGGATGGGGGTATATTCATTTTGTCATTCCGTTTGCAACACATCGAAATATCCATTTCCGACCCCATAAAGTATATATATTCTTGATCAGCGTAAAAATCTAAGACGATCTAGACATGTCCGTCCGTCTGTCCGTCTGTCTGTTGAAATCACGCTACAGTCTTTAAAAATAGAGATATTGAGCTAAAACTTTGCACAGATTCTTTTTTTGTCCATAATCTTGATGTAGCCCCCATATAGACCGATCCGCCGATTTAGGGTCTTAGGCCTATAAAAGCCACATTTATTATCCGATTTTGCTGAATTTTTGGACAGTGAGTTGTGTTAGACCCTTCGACATTCTTCGTCAATTTGATCCAGATCGGTTCAGATTTGGATATAGCTGCCATATAGATCGATCCTCCGATTTAAGGTCTTAGGCCCATTAAAGCCGCATTTATTATCCGATTTTGCTGAAATTTGGGTCAGTGAGTTGTGTTAGACCCTTCGACATCCTTCGTCAATTTGGCCCGGATCGGTCCAAATTTGGATATAGCTCTCATATAGACCGATCCTCCGATTTAGGGTCTTAGGCCCATAAAAGCCACATTTATTATCCGATTTTGCTGAAATTTGGGACAGTGAGTTGTGTTAGGCCCTTCGACATCCTCCGTCAATTTGGCCAAAATCGGTCCAGATTTGGATATAGCTGCCATATAGACCGATTCTGCGATTTAAGGTCTTAGGCCCATTAAAGCCGCATTTATTATCCAATTTTGCTGAAATTTGGGTCAGTGAGTTGCCTTAGGCCCTTCGATATCTATCTTCAATTTGGCACTGATCGGTTCAGATTTGGATATAGCTGCCATATAGACCAATCTCTCGATTTAAGGTTTTGGGCCCATAAAAAGCGCATTTATTGTCCGATTTCGCCGAAATTTGGGACAGTGAGGTGTGTTGGGCTCTTCGATGTTGGTCTTCAATTTGGCTCCATATAGACCGATCTCTCGGTTAAACAATGACTTGTACTTATAAGCATTTGGTCTAAATCGTTGGATATGTCTATATAGCTGCTATGAGGCATAAGGTATGCATTTTTCACTGGATTTTGACGAAAGGTTGTTCACATATATACCCGAGGTGGTGGGTATCCAAAGTTCGGCCCGGCCGAATTTAACGCCTTTTTACTTGTTGCTGCTAAAGTGAGCATTTCCAAAAGTTCCTAGGTAGCGAAGTTGAACATAACTTCCTTTTTTACCTGGCTTTTGGATTTCATACAACTTTATTATGATTGGACTTGATTTTTATGTCCAGTAATGATATGTGTTTAATAAATATTCCACTACAATTTTCCTGTTAACAGTTAACTACTGTTAAATATTGACATAGTGCAGCCACAGGCTACAATTTACTTAAAACCATAAACATTAATGTTAACAAGCGTGTTTAGTCGTGACGTAGTGTAAAAAAAAAACACACGGAGCAACAAACATGTTACGATAATGAATCAGCAAATCGTTGCTCAGCAGACTTCAAGCACAAAAAAAAAGAAACAAGTAAAAGCGTGCTGAGTTTGGCCGGGCCGAATCGTGGGAACCCACCACCATGGATTATGGTAAAAATTTGTACAAAATAAATTTTACTGAAGGGCATAATTTTATTCTATTGGTTGCCCAAAAAGTAATTGCGGATTTTTTAAAAGAAAGTAAATGCATTTTTAATAAAACTTAGAATGAACTTTAATCAAATATACTTTTTTTACACTTTCCTTCTAAAACAAGCTAAAAGTAACAGCTGATAACTGACAGAAGAAAGAATGCAATTACAGAGTCACAAGCTGTGAAAAAATTTGTCAACGCCGACTATATGAAAAATCCGCAATTACTTTTTGGGCAACCCAATGCATACCAAACTTCTGTCAAACCAGCAAAACAAAAATTAAAGCTCTAGGAACCGAACAAGGGTGATCTCTCGATCACTGGTTTACATGGGAGCTATATCAGGTTATAGACTGATTTGGACCGTATTTGTCACAGTTATGGGAAGTCATAACACAACACCGCATGCAAAATTTCAATCAAATTGGACAAAAATTGCTGCTTGTAAGGGTTTAAGAAGTCAAATCGGGAGATCAATTTATATGGGAGCTATATCAAGTTATAGACCGATTTGAACCGTACAAGGTACAGTTATTGGAAATCATAACCGAATATAACGTGCAAAATTTCAGCCAAATCGGACAAAAATTGCGGCTTGTAAGGGCTCAAAAAATCAAATCGGGAGATCGGTTTATATGGGAGCTATATCTGGTTATAGACCGATTTGAACCGTACTGGGCAAAGTTATTGGAAATTATAACAGAACACTAAATGCAAAATTTCAGTCAAATCGGACTAAAGTTGCGGCTTCGAAGGGCTTAAGAAGTCAAATGGGCAGATCGATTTATATGGGAGCTATATCAGGTTATAGACCGATTTGAACGGTACTGGGCAAAGTTATTGGAAATTATAACAGAACACTAAATGCAAAATTTCAGTCAAATCGGACAAAAGTTGCGGCTTCGAAGGGCTTAAGAAGTCAAATGGGCAGATCGATTTATATGGGAGCTATATCTAAATCGGAACCGATATGGCACATTTCCAATCCCCAACGATATTAAGTATCTGTGCAAAATTTCAAGTTGTTAACTTTACGCGTTTGGCCGCTATCGTGATTTCGACAGACGGACATGGCTTGATCTAATCAGAATGTTGAGGCGATCCAGATCAATATTGGGCTCTCAGATCAATATTTTGAGGTGTTACAAACGGAATGACTAGATTAGTATGCCCCCATCCTATGGTGGTTAGTAAAGGGTGATTTTTTTGAGGTTAGGATTTTCATGCATTAGTATTTGACAGATCACGTGGGATTTCAGACATGGTGTCAAAGAGAAAGATGCTCCGTATGCTTTGACATTTCATCATGAATAGACTTACTAACGAGCAACGCTTGCAAATCATTGAATTTTATTACCAAAATCAGTGTTCGGTTCGAAATGTGTTCATTCACCGTAACGTTGCGTCCAACAGCATCTTTGAAAAAATACGGTCCAATGATGCCACCAGCGTACAAACCACACCAAACAGTGCATTTTTCGGGATGCATGGGCAGTTCTTGAACGGCTTCTGGTTGCTCTTCACTCCAAATGCGGCAATTTTGCTTATTTACGTAGCCATTCAACCAGAAATGAGCCTCATCGCTGAACAAAATTTGTCGATAAAAAAGCGGATTTTCTGCCAACTTTTCTAGGGCCCATTCACTGAAAATGATTTGCAAGCGTTGCTCGTTAGTAAGTCTATTCATGATGAAATGTCAAAGCATACTGAGCATCTTTCTCTTTGACACCATGTCTGAAATCCCACGTGATCTGTCAAATACTAATGCATGAAAATCCTAACCTCAAAAAAATCACCCTTTATAAAAACAAGTAAAGGCGTGCTTAGTTCGGCCGGGTCGAATCTTATATACCCTTCACCATGGATCGCATTTGTCAAGTTCTATGAATGACTTTCCAAATATATTAAATCAAGTTATTGGGCGATATGGCCCGTACATGTCAAAGCTGTTCGAAGTCAAAATTTCAGACAAATCGGATAAGAATTGCGCCCTCCAAAGGCTCAAAAAGTCAAATCGGGAGATCGGTTTATATGGCAGCTATGTCAGGTTCGGGACTGATTTGGACCATACTTGGCACGGTTGTCGGAAGTCATACCAAAAAGAAATGTGCAAAATTTCAGCCAAATCCGAAGAAATCAATCGGGAGATCGGTTTATATGGCAGCTATAGCAGATTAGGGACTAATTTAGGCCATACTTGGCACAGTTGTTGGAAGTCATACCAAAACGACATGTATAAATATTCAGTCAAATTGGATATGAATTGCGCCTTCAGGAGGCTCAAGAAGTCAAGACCCAAAATCGGCTTATATGGCAGCTATTGGCCTACATTAATAATAATAATATTTGTGAAAAATTTCAAGCACCTAGCTATACACCTTCGAAAGTTAGCGTGCTTTCGATAGACAGACAGACGGACGACCTGACATGGTTAGTTCGACTTAAAATGTCACGATGATAAAGAATATATATATACCTTATGGGGTTTAAGAACCATATTTCGAGGTGTCACAAACAGAATGACGAAATTAGTATACCCCAAACCTATGGTGGAGGGTATAAAAATGCCGGTTACTTTAATGGCCATGCACTTGAAATTTGAGTTGACAGCACGAAATATGCTAAGCGGCCATAATCATTTAAAATGTTTATACTCGTATTACTAAAAATTGTTAAAATGTTCTTGTTTAATGGGTGGAATTTATTTAATTGTAGCTGAGAATAGACGAGGGGTAGATAAAATGAAAACATTTTAAGTGATTTTTAATTTCTAAATCGTTTAAGCAACAGTAATTTGAAATTTCAATTGATGTTATGATTTTTAAACAAACAACCCCAGGCCAAGCTCCTACAAATGATATCTAGTCAAAAGTAAGTGATATATTTAAATACTTTTAAATACCTCAGACACTTCTTCTAAGAGCTTTTAGCATTTTTAGGTTTGTTTTTGCAAAAAAAAAAAATTCTTTTCACAAAAAAAAAAAAAAAAAAAAAAAAAAAAAAAAAATTGGGAAGTGAGAAATTCGATACATCATTTATAATAAATCAATTATTTATTTTGATTTTTTTCTGCACAACATAAAATGGCAAATAAAGTCTAGGCTATTACTTCCGCTTAAAAAAAAAAACATTTCCTATTGGTTAAGCCAATTGTTTTTAAATGTTGAAACCTTAGGAATTGTTAAGTAATTCAAGTAGCTAATAAAAGAAGAAAGGTATTAGAGAAGTATTCCCTGCTCCTTAAGTTTCATGGGAAAATGTATTACATTTAATAAATTACGAATTTATTTTGTTAGTCTAAATTGGTACGAAACAAAAATTTGTTATGTTTGTGTCCAAAGTCTTTTGTTTGGGTGTAATGAACTTTGCACATAGAAACTAATTTGGCATTTTAATTTTTATACCCTCCACCATAGGATGGGGGGTATACTAATTTCGTCATTCTGTTTGTAACTACTCGAAATATTCGTCTAAGACCCTATAAAGTATATATATTCTTGATAGTCGCGACATTTTATGTCGATCTAGCCATGTCCGTCCGTCTATCCGTCCGTCCGTCTGTCTGTCGAAAGCACGCTAACTTCCGAAGGAGTAAAGCTAGTCGCTTAAAATTTTGCACAAATACTTCTTATTAGTGTAGGTCGGTTGGTATTGTAAATGGGCCATATCGGTCCATGTTTTGATATAGCTGCCATATAAACCGATCTTGGGTTTTGACTTCTTGAGCCTCTAGAGTGCGCAATTCTTATCCGATTGGAATGAAATTTTGCACGACGTGTTTTGTTATGATATCCAACAACTGTGCCAAATATTGGTCAAATCGGTTCATAACCTGATATAGCTGTCACATAAACCGATCTTGGGTCTTGACTTCTTGAGCCTCTAGAGGGCGCAATTCTTATCCGATTTGAATGAATTTTTGCACGAAGTATTTTGTTGTGAAATCCAACAATTGTGCCAAGTATGGTTCAAATCGGTTCATAACCTGATATAGCTGTCATATAAACCGATCTTGGGTCTTGACTTCTTGAGCCTCTAAAGGGCGCAATTCTTATCCGATTTGAATGAATTTTTGCACGAAGTATTTTGTTATGATATCCAACAACTGTGCCAAGTATGGTTCAAATCGGTTCATAACCTGATATAGCTGCCATATAAACCGATCTTGGGTTATGACTTCTTAAGCCTCTAGAGTGCGCAATTCTTATCCAATTTGAATGAATTTTTGCACGAAGTATTTTGTTATGATATCCAACAACTGTGCTGAGTACGGTTCAAATCGGTTCATAACCTGATATAGCTGTCATATAAACAGATCTGAGGGCTTGACTTCTTGAGCTTCTAGAGGGCGCAATTCTATCCGATTTGCTTGAAATTTTGCATGACGTATTTTATTCTTACTTTCAACAACTGTGTCAAATAAGGTTCAACTCGTTTCATAACCTGATATAGCTGCCATATAAACCGATCTGGGATCTTGACTTCTTGAGCCTCTAGCGGTCGCAATTATTATCCGATTTGTCAGATCCTCTTATGACTGTCAACATACGTGTTTATTATGATCTGAATCGGTCCATCGCCAGATACAGCTCCCATATAAATTGATCTCTTTTTTTTACCTTTTGAGTCCCCAAAGGGCGCAATTCTTATTCGAATTGGCTGACATTTTGCACAGGTCTCCAACATATAATTTAATTGTGGTCCAAACCGGACCATATCTTGATATCGGTCTAATAGCAGAGCAAATATTTTCTTATATCCTTTTTTTGCCTAAGAGGAGATGCCGGGAAAAGAACTCGACAAATGCGATCCATGGTGGAGGGTATATAAGATTCGGCCCGGCCGAACTTAGCACGCTTTTACTTGTTTTTAACAATACAGATATTTAGGGTTGATAATATTAATTGGTTGCCATTTATTTTATGTTTTTCAAAAGAGCTACTGAAAACTTTACTACTTAGTACATTGATCTTAGAATTGAAACACTATATCTTAGGCTTAGATCGGAATTGCAGAGAATGTTGGTGTATCGCTTGGTTCGTACACTTTTTGGTGGAAAATTGATTAATTTCTATCAAAAAGAGCCGCTGAAAATGGCCCAAGAAATGTTGATCAACTATTCAAATGCTCCTCAAAAGGTTATCGCTGGCAACGAATCATGCACGCAAAAAAATAAATCGTTTGGACGACAAACAAAATACTCAAATTACGAAGTTTTTCTTTTAGCGTAACTGTGTAACGTTTCACTTCAACATATCAAACGGTAGCCATAAACGTAGCATTAATGAAAGAAACTGACTTTATTTGTTGTAAACTCTTAAGCAGCCTCGCCTACGGTAAAAAAAAAACCTTTCTTTTGTTGCAAAACCAAAAACTCTTTAATTGCAAAAGTGCTTCGATAGCCTCAAACGATTGTTCGTTTACTGGGCCAATATTTATTCTCTTGTGTCTCTCCTACAAGAGAGAATGGGTGGATATTTGAGCGAATAGACTAGTGATTTGCAAAAATACTCACACTATTGCACATTACTGTGGCAGCTGGTTGTATGTACCGGATTGACCCGATGAATTCCTTCATCGGCAAGGGCTGCCGCTTCAGTGTACCACACACTGCTACTACAACAACAACAACTGTGTACTTACCAGGGCTGGGGAGTCGGAGGCGAGCAATTTGCCTGGAGTCCGAGTCGCAATTACCTCGAAATCAACTCCGGACAAAATAAAAAAAATTTCAATAAAAAAATTATATAAAAAAAAAAAAATTCTTTAAAATTTAGTCTTTAGAAAAAATATATTTTAAATTTTGTCTTTAGAAAGATTTTATTAAAATTTTGTTTTTACCAAAAATTTCATTAAATCTTTTCTTAAAATTTTGTCATTGAAATTTTAGATCTAGAAAAATTTAATTGAAATTTTGTCACTAGAAACAATTACATTAAGTTTTGTTTTCAGAAAAAAATTGATTGAAAGTTTATTGTTAGATAAAACTAGCTGAGTCGGACCAGCTCCGCTGAGCCTTCTGTTACTTTATATGGAACAAAATTACTCTTGGAATATTTATTTTCGATTTGCGAGAGGAGAGTCTCAGTGAGGAGTCAGGTGGCACTGGCTCTTAATTAAATACTGAGTGCCAATGATACTCGAGATGACAAGGCGAGTTATTGGCGCCTTCAAATAACCAATGGCCAACATCAGCGTCTGTTCCCGGGTTGGGGGCGGCTGGCGGCGAGCTTCGGATCTTGGAGCAAGCGGCTCGCCACAACGAGGGATACGTGTGCAATCCCACAAAACCCATGCGGTTGGGGCGCTGGGCCAGTAACCCGCCCCCGGAAAACTGAGAACTACTATGAGAAACAAAGGAATAGTAACAAGTAAGAAGGCGTTAAGTTCGGCCGGGCCGAACTTTGGATACCCACCACCTCGGGTATATATGTGAACCACATTTCGTCAAAATCCAGTGAAAAATGCATACCTTATGCCACATAGCAGCTCTATAGATATCATCCGATTTAGACCAAATGCCTATAAGTACAAGTCATTGTTCAACCGAGAGATCGGTCTATGTGGCAGCTATATCCAAATCTGGACCGATCTGATCCAAATTGAAGACAAATATCGAAGGGCCCAACACAAGTCATTGTCCCAAATTTCGGCGACATCGGACAATAAATGCGCTTTTTATGGGCCCAAAACCTTAAATCGAGAGATCGGTCTATATGGCAGCTATATAAAAATCTGAACCGATCAAGGCCAAATAGAATAAAGATGTCGAAGGGCCTAAGGCAACTCACTGTCCTAAATTTCAGCAAAATCGGATAATAAATGTGGCTTTTATGGGCCTAAGACGATAAATCGGAGGATCGGTCTATATGGCAGCTATATCCAAATTTGGACCGATCTGTGCCAAATTGACGAAGGATGTTGAAGGGCTCAACGCAACTCACTGTCCCAAATTTCAGCAAAATCGGATAATAAATGTGGCTTTTATGGGCCTAAGACCATAAATCGGAGGATCGGTCTATATGGCAGCTATATCCAAATTTGGACCGATCTGGGCCAAATTGACGAAGGATGTCAAAGGACTCAACGCAACTCACTCTCCGCAATTTTAGCAAAATCGGATAATAAATGTGGCTTTTATGGGCCTAAGACCATAAATCGGAGGATCGGTGTATATGGCAGCTATATCCAAATTTGCACCGATCTGAGCCAAATTGACGAAGGATATCGAAGGGCTCAACGCAACTTACTGTCCCAAATTTCAGCGAAATCGGATTATAAATGTGGCTTTTATGGGCCTAAGACCATAAATTGGAGGATCGGTCTATATGGCAGCTATATCCAAATCTGGACCGATCTGGGCCAAATTGACGAAGAATGTTGAAGGGCCTAACACAACTCACTGTGTCAATTTTCATTCAAATCGGTTATAAAATGTGGCTTTTATGGGCCTAAGACCCTAAATCTGAGGATCGGTCTATATGGCAGCTATATCCAAATCTGGACCGATCTGAGCCAAATTGACGAAAGTTGTCGAGGGGCCTAACACAACTCACCGTCCCAAATTTCAGCAAAATCGGATAATAAATGTGGCTTTTATGGGCCTAAGACCCCAAATCGGCGGATCGGTCTATATGGGGGCTATATCAAGATATAGTCCGATATAGCCCATCTTCGAACTTAACCTGCTTATGGACAAAAAAAGAATCTGTGCAAAATTTCAGCTCAATATCTCTATTTTTAAAGGCTGTAGCGTGATTTCAACAGACAGACGGACAGACGGACGGACATGTCTAGATCGTCTTAGATTTTCACGCTGATCAAGAATATATATACTTTATAGGGTCGGAAATGGATATTTCGATGTGTTGCAAACGGAATGACAAAATGAATATACCCCCATCCTTCGGTGGTGGGTATAAAAACGGACCCCCCCAACGTTAACGACCCACGCAAACGAAAAAAGGACCATGATTTGCGGATCTGCAACTGGTATGTCCGCACTCTTTATAGAGAAGGTGCAGTATACGCGCCTTACAGGAAGTGCGATGGACTGGGAATGGCGTCACTACAACACCAAACTGTAACGAACTATACTATAGCTGCCATAACACGAGGCATGAATTTGGCTGTGGATTTGTGGTTAGTCGGAGACTCAAAACACCTTGTCTCCAGCTTTACTCCGGTGGATGAGAGGCTAGCCACAATCTGCATAAAAGCCAAATTCTTCAACATCAGCCTTATTTGTGTCCATGCCCCGACGGAAGACAAAGACGAGCAGACCAAGGATATTTTCTACGAGCGCCTAGAGAGAGAATACGACCGCTGCCCCGCCCATGATATTAAAATCGTTCTGAGAGATTTTAATGCGAATATAGGGAAGGAAGACATCTTCGGTCCAACAGTCGGAAAGTTTAGCCTCTACGTCCAGTAATGGGTTGAGGCTGATAGATTTCGCCGCGGCAAAAAACATGGTAGTTAGTAGCACCAGATTTCAACATAAAAATATCCCCAAAGCCACATGGCTGTCACCAGATCAAAACGCGAGGAACCAAAAACGAGAAACCAAATTGATCACGTTGTTATAGATGGAAGGCATTCATCCAGTGTGTTAGATGTACGATCGATCCGCGGAGCGAATATAGATTCGGATCATTACCTTGTTGCAGCAAAGGTTCGCACCCGTTTGAACATGGCGAGGAAAGTACGATCTGACACTGCACGGAAGCTGGAAATTGAAAAGCTGAAACACAACAAATGGCAGCGGCATACTCCACTCGATTGACCCAACTGTTTGATGAAAGCACTCCTTGTTCCGATGATATAATGGCGCAGAGGCAAACTATTGCCCACTTTATGGAAAATGCCGCTAAATCCGTACTTGGGTACCGGAAGCCTCCTCCAAGAAACCCATGGTACGACCAAGAGTGTCGAGATGCTACTGAAGCCAAGAATGCGGCTGATGAGGGAAAGGTATCGGGAGAATAGGAGAGAGGAGAAACGTCTATTCCGCAGAAAGAAAAAGGAAATGGAAAGACGTAAGTGTGAGCGAATTGAGATGTACTGGAGTCAGAATGAAGTCCGGAAATTCTACCAAAGAATTAAACATCAAACCGATGGCTTTGGTGCAGGCACATCCTCCTGCAGAGACAAATTAGGAAATCTGGTAACTGACGCAGATAACATGCTGAGGATATGGAAAGAACATTTTACCCAACTGCTAGTGTCCGATGTTGGCGGCGAAGAGGATACCACAGAACCAGTCCCTGATGATGGTATAGAATGTTTACCTCCTAGTCAGAATGAGGTCCATGTAACAGTGACCCGACTAAAGAACATACTCCCCACCGCATACAAGATACTCTCGAGCGTACTAAGATTGAAACCTAAAGTCAGTGTGATAATTGGGTCCTATCAATGCGGCTTTAGACCGGGTAAATCCACCCTAGACCAGATATTCACACTGCGCCAAATCCTGGAAAAGACCCGAGAAGGACAAATCAAAATCTACCATCTCTTCGTTGACTACAAAGCCGCCTTCGATACTCCTTTACGTTCAAAGGTATTTCAAGCCATGTCTGGGTTTGGTATCCCTGCAGAATTAATAAGACTCTGCAGGATGACACTTGTTGATACGCGTTCCTCAGTAAGAATAGGAAAGAATCTCTCGGAACCATTTAATAGCAAACGAGGTTTCAGACAAGGAGAAAGCCTATCGTGTGAACTCTTTAACATCCTGCTGGAGAAGATTATACGAGATGCAGACGTGAATAGATATGGCACACTAATCATAAGAGAACACATGCTACTCGCCTATGCCGACGATATCGATATCATAGGTTGGTCACCGGAAGTAGTAACTGCAGCCTTTGAAAAAATCGAAAGAGAGTCGGTGAAAATGGGTCTGGCTGTTAATGGAGATAAGACGAAATGGTTGGTTTCAGCTCCCAAAAAGCCTTGCACAACCGAGCAGATAAAGAAAACGGGGAAAGTTGGGAACCACAACTTTGAGACAGTCAGTAACTTTATCTACCTCGACACCGCCGTAACCGAAACGAATGACACCAGTCTTGAGAGTAAGCGAAGAATAATACCGGCAAACAGATGCTATTTTGGACTAAGTAAGCAGTTTAGAAACTAGGCTACCTTTCGACAGACGAAGATTACACTATACAAGACACTGATACTACCCGTGTTGTTATATGGTTCTGAAGCATGGGTACTTGTGAAAGCAGATGAGGCAGTGCTTGGAGTATTTGAGAGAAAGATTCTTCGTAAAATATATGGACCAGTTTGCGTTAACGGATAATATAGGCGACTTATGAACCACGAGCTGTATGACGACGATAGCATAGTTACATGCATCAAAATACAACGGCTGCACTGGCTAGGTCATGTTGTCAGAATGAATGAAGAAGCTCCAGCAAAGAAGCCTTTGAAGGCAAATACGGTGGTACACGCAAACCGGGAAGACCAAAAGCCCGATGGAAAGATCAAGTTGTGGGAGACACCTCGAAACTTGGTGTCAGAGATTTTAGAATGAGCGCAGAAGATCGAGGCGCTTGGAATGCTATTCTACGTTCGGCTAGTGGAACAAATATTCTGTCGTAGCCAATTAAAAAGAAAAGAAAAGATTTATTTTCGACAATTAAAGAGCTGTTAGTGAAATACCATGCTACGAAAATAGTATATGCATATCGCTTGACTAACAGTTAAACAATTTAAATGCCTTTATCTGAATCCCATATGATTTCTATTGGGCTACGAATTTGCTCGGAGGTTTTATGTCATTTAAGTTTTGATTTTAGATGTACTCTATTCTTAAAAGACTTTAAATCAGCCCGATATTCCCATGATGTCCGATTTAGGGGTGTTTTTGGGGGTGAGGTGGTCCCCCAGACACTTGGTCTTAAAAAAATATCAGCATTGTGCCCTTCTCTCAAATACCATTTATTTAAAACCAATGGCAATAGCCATTGGTTTAAGGATATTTTATAGGATGGGGCGTCCTCCAAACACTTGGCCCCAAAATAGGTTATCAAATTCGTTTTCTAATTTCACATACCTTTCATTTGAGCCACATATTGGCATGATCGATATATGTTTAACCCTTGGGGATGTTTTGGTGGTGCCCCTAATACATGATCCCACATTTGGATCAGATTCAGATTCGGATTTTACTTCCAAATAACCATATTTGAGCCCTATATTGCGATGGTCAGTAAATAATTGCTGTTTGTGGGGTATTATGGGAAAGGGGTTGATCCCCAGAAAATTGTTGCCGAAAGTGGGTATCAATTTCCTGCTCTACTCCCCAATACCTTTCATTTGATCTCCACATTGGCATGGTCGGTAAATATACCGGATTTATGGGTGTTTTGGGGAGTGGCGGGGTCGTCCAAACACTTAGCCCTGAAAATGTATCAGCATCGTGTTCTATTCTAATATATCTATATATCATTTATGTGAACCCCATATTGCCATTGGCCTCAAAATTGGATTTCGAATTCGTTTTCTAATCTCAAATACCTTGGGGTATGGGCCCTAAAAACTATCAATATCGAGCTCTACTATCTTAAAGACCCAAATTGTCTTGGAGTCAAATACGACCCATTTGGGGGTTGTTATGGTGGTGGCCCCATACTTCCATAGTCGGCAAACATGACCGATTTGGGGGGTCATTTCACTCAGTGACTTGGCCTTGAAAATATATATCAAATTCCTGTACTACTCTAAAATATCTCTTATTTCAGCCTCATATGGGGGTGGGTTGGCCCCATAGAAACTTTTTCCCGAATATTGAACTCAGACTAGTGCTTTACTGCCAAAGATCTTTCATTTTAGCCCCATATTGCTATGGTAGTTTGGGAGGGGCAGTATCCCAAACACTTCGATATCAGATTCGTATTCTACACTCAAATACCTTTTATTTAAGCCCCATATTGCCATGGTCAGTAAATAAGTCCTGTTTGGGGGGTGTTTTGGGGAAGGGGAAATTTGGCCCGACATTTGGATATCAGATTCGTATTCTACTCGCATAGTCCCATATTGCCATGGTCGGTAAATATGTCCAACTTAGGAGTGTTTTGGTCCCTAAACACTTGGTCCAAAAATTGGATATCAGATACGCTGTCTAATCTTAAATACCTTTCACTTGAGTCCCATATTGTCGTGATCTAGAATAGTTCCCAGTACCCTAGTGGGTGTGGTCCTTATCGCTCCGCTTATGCCAAGACAACATGATCTCTTAACCCGTTGTATGGTCTTTATGTTGCACTTCTTCTCCATCGCAGTCAACCAAACTACTGAGGCGTAAGTGAGTATTGGTCTAATCACGCACCTGTAGAGCCAGTGGACTATCCTCGGATTCAGGCCCCATTTTGAGCCTACGGCCTGTCTACATAGTGCCCGACATCTGTTAGCCTTCTCAGTAAGCTGCAGAATGTGACACTTCCAATTAAGTTTTCTATCCAAGATCACTCCTAAGTATTTGACCTTGTCAAATATCGAAATCGTTTTATTGAGGAAACATGGCGCGTCAAATTGGCCCACCTTCGTCTCACTCGTGAAAAGGCATATTTCAACCTTCTCTGGGTTAACATTGGGATCTCTGGATCTAGCCCAGTCATATGCCATATGCAAGACACTTTCGACCCTCCCAGCTATGCAGATCCTTACGTCTAAGAAGTATTATAACATCGTCGTCATTCATAGCAAACGGGTTCAAATCTCTCCTCAGTCAGCATTCATAATAGGTTATTTATGGTGGTTACTCAAAGGAGCAGCGATAAAATGCCCCTCTGTGGCGTATCCTGTGCCACTTTCACCCTTATATTTATTTCTTAAATGGTTTGAAGCTCCTCAAGGCTTCGTTGACCATAAATTCCGTTATGATAAACCTTCGATCAACCTCATTATTGCCATATTCCGGTGTCTCCGTGAGTCCCGTTTTTATCAAAAGCTTCAACATGTACTTCATAGTCTCTGCTCTCACTCCCGTGTCGTCTACTAACGTTTCAGTTTGGAATTTTTTTCATCTTGGCGGCGTCATTAACGGTATCTACCTAGTCGCAGTAAAGCTTCCACATTTTTACGACGTGCTCTGTTATAAATTTTGCGGACCTCTTTCCCAATACTGCGAACCACCTTCCCGGTCATCCATGGTTTTTCTTGGGCTGATTTCCTTTTTCGAAGAGGACAACTATCTTCAAAAGACTCCACTAGTGCAGCCGTAGTCCTGTTGACATTGTCGTCAATGTCTTCTATGCATGGTCTTCTTTAAGTCTTCTTCTGAGTAGTCTTCCTTAATAAGTGGAAAAAGGAAGTTTATCCTTATTAATGTTGGTATTACCCCATGAAATGTGGTGAGAGTTTGCGTCACTCCCTTTTAGTATCTCATTTCCTTTCTGTTCTGCTTTCCTCACCAACCGTTGCAGCTTCGACATAGGTGGCGATTTGGAGAGTCGAAAAGCGGATGCCAGGTATGCTCCACCCTGTCCCTGTCTCATCACTGTTGCATCCGACGTTGACAAATCTGGGGAAAATATATAATTTAAATTTTAATGAAAATAACGCAGGTCTTCGGCCGAATACCAGTGTTAGCATCGAATAATTGGTAGTTGATGTGGTTTAGTCCAGAAAATTTTTTTCCGGGTCGTCCATGGCTCCTGAATTAACACAATATGAATCTTGCCCTTGCTGATTTTCGCCATCAGAGGGTAGGTAGCTATTTCGCTCCGTTGGAGGTTCATTTCCACCTCCATTAGATGTGCTTTTTGGGAGTGGGTGTTGGTCTCATCATATGCACCCTGTTTTTTAGGCTGCATTGAGTTTCCCGTCACTGCACTGCCTGATGTTTTATTATTAGGATCTTTGCATATCCTAGTCTTCCGAATCTTGAGAAAGTCGGTAATGGTTCCATCATCGGGTCCCTGTTCGTTAAGCTGTATTGAGTCAACCGTCCCGGCATTGCCTGATGTTCCAATATTAGGATCTTTGCCTATGTTAGTCTTGAGTAAATGGGCTTTTTTGGAGTAGGTTATGGTCTCATCGTCGGCTCCCTGTGCGTTAGGGGCCATTGAGTTCTCTGTCATTGCACTGCCTGACGTTTCAGCATCCTAGTCTTCCTAATCTCGAGAAAGTCGTTGATGGTTTCGGCTTCGCGCCCCTGTTCGTTAGGCTGTGTTGGGTCTCTCGCCAATGCACTGCCTGATGTTTTAGTATTAGGATCATTGCTTATCTTTGTTTTCTCAATATTGAGAGAGTCGGTGATTGTCTCTTCTTCGACCCCCTGTCCGTTAGGCGGTATTGAATGTCCCGCCACTGCATAGCCTGATGACTCAATATACGGATACTTGCCTCTTCTTGTCTTCTCAATCTTGAAAAAGACGGCAATGGCCTCGTAGTTTGCTATGCCTTCAGTCTTAGCCGAACTTGTCACGGAGGCCGTTCGCGCTTCCTTCGTTGCTGTTTCGACTTTGTCTCCCTCCGCAGGACACTGTCGGTTGTCTCCATTGCGGCTTGGTCTTTCCAGAGTATTTGCAGGTGGCGGGCTTTTCGGGAGATCTGATTCTCTTTCTAGCTTTCATAGAAGTTTTCGTTCATTATTCGTTTACCGGAGCAATAATTATTCTCTTGTGTCTCTCCTACTATAGAGAAAGGGTGGATATTTGAGCAAATAGACTAGTGATTTGTAGAGATGGGCGATAGGTAAATATACAAAAGGTATTTACCCGGTAAATTGGGTAAATACCTGGGTATTTACCCATTTATACCCACAAGCTAGGTATTTATAATTTTGCAGATATCTTGGGTATAGAAATATTTTCCAAAAAATTTTTGATGATTTCGTATTCTTTGTATATAAACCTGATCTCTTGATCTCATAAAATCGGATTTTAGTAATATATATCCGCTATATAGACCGATCTTCAGACTTAAAGTCTTGAGGCAATAAATTGGTAATTTTTCTTCCGAATTTGATGAAATTTGGCACAGTGAGTTCTAGTAGATCCCTACCCATTTCTGTGAAGTGTGGTTCAGATCGGACTAAATTTTGGATATTGAGGCCATAAAGGTTCCATTTTTACCCAAATTCGATGAAATTGGCACATTGTGTTTTGGTAGACCCCTACCCATTCCTGTTAAATGTGTTTCAGATCGAACTATATTTGGATATAGCTGCCATATAGACCGATCTCCCGATATAGTGTAATGATCCCATAAAAGGAGCAAGAATAGAAATATTAATTAAAAATTGTTTGAAAAATATTTTTATGTCCAAGATATCGGCAAAATTATAAATATCCAAATTTATTGGGTATTTAACTAATAAATACCCAAGCGTTGGATATTTACCCGGTAGAAACTCATCTCTAGTGATTTGCAAAAATACTCACACTGTTATACATACACATGAAAAGCAAGCCCATGGGCTTGCAAATAATTGCAATGTGCTCGTCCCTGATATAGAGACATTCTTACACACAAAGTTTTTAACTTTTTTATGGCCTCCACCATAAGATGGGGGGTATACTAATTTCGTCATTCTGATTGTAACTACTCGAAATATTCGTCTGAGACCCCATAAAGTATATATATTCTTGATCGTCGTGAAAATTTATGTCGATCTAGCCATGTCCATCCGTCCGTCTGTCTGTCGAAAGCACGCTAACTTCCGAAGGAGTAAAGTTAGCCGCTTGAAATTTTGCACAAATACTTCTTATAAGTGTAGGTCGGTTGGTATTGTAAATGGGCCATATCGGTCCATGTTTTGATATAGCTGCCATATAAACCGATCTTGGGTCTTGACTTCTTGAGCCTCTAGAGTGCGCAATTCTTATCTGATTGGGATGAAATTTTGCACGACGTGTTTTGTTATGATATCCAACAACTGTGCCAAGTATGGTTTGAATCGGTCCATAACCTGATATAGCTGCCATATAAACCGATCTGGGATCTAGACTTCTTGAGCCTCTAGAGTGCGCAATTCTTATCTGATTGGGATGAAATTTTGCACGACGTGTTTTGTTATGATATCCAACAACTGTGCCAAGTATGGTTTGAATCGGTCCATAACCTGATATAGCTGCCATATAAACCGATCTGGGATCTAGACTTCTTGAGCCTCTAGAGTGCGCAATTCTTATCCGATTAGAATGAAATTTTGCACGACGTGTTTTATTATGATATCCAACAACTGTGCTAAGTATGGTTCAAATCGGTCTATAACCTGATATAGCTGTCATATAAACAGATCTGGGGACTTGACTTCTTGAGCTTCTAGAGGTCGCAATTCCTATCCGATTTGGCTGAAATTTCGCAAGACGTTTTTATACCCTCCACCATAAGATGGGGGGTATACTAATTTCGTCATTCTGTTTGTAACTACTCGAAATATTCGTCTGAGACCCCATAAAGTATATATATTCTTGATCGTCGTGACATTTCATGTCGATCTAGCCATGTCCGTCCGTCTGTCCGTCCGTCCGTCCGTCCGTCTGTCCGTCCGTCCGTCCGTCCGTCCGTCTGTCCGTCCGTCCGTCCGTCCGTCTGTCCGTCTGTCTGTCGAAAGCACGCTAACTTTCGAAGGAGTAAAGCTAGCCGCTTGAAATTTTGCACAAATACTTTTTATAAGTGTGGGTCAGTTGGGATTTAAAATGGGCCAAATCGGTCCACGTTTTGATATAGCCGCCATGTAAACCGATCTTGGGTCTTGACTTCTTCAGCTTTTAGAGGGTACAAATCTTATCCGATTTCAAATAATTGGTTTATGGAGTTAATAATCATTTTAATTGGATTTTTGAGCTTATCAAAAATTCCAAAAATGTTAATCAATAATACAAATTCCTTTATAGGACCGATTTCAGCAAATTTCTTAATTGAATGTACAAATTTCTTAAATGTGCTATATTTTTGTCATGGCCATCTTCAGAAGATCATATACATTTAGAGTATGAAGTGATTGCCTTTCTCCCCTCTCCCCTTCAGATGTCAAACTGCTTTGTAATCTAGTATTTCTTCCGGACAAACATCAACAGTTGTTTAAGCTACTGAACCGAACAAAAACATAAAAACTAACAAACACTCTCACTTTTAAATAGAAGGAAAAGATGAATGTTTGTGTCTAAAATCTTTTGTTGGAGTTCAATGAACTTTACACATAGGAAATCATTTAAATATTGAAATAGCTACATCTACTCAACATACTATAAATACAATATGTTTTACAGCAAAACAATTATGTTATGTTATGTTTATTCGTTTTAATAAGGGGTTTTTGGAGAAGAGGCTACATAGCGTTCAGATTATAATAGGAACTCATCAAAGTCAAATTAGCGTCAAAATATTGGCAAGAAAAGATATGAATATTAATGACATGATTGGAAATTAAACAAACTAAAAATAAAACAAGTAAAAGCGTGCTAAGTTCGGCCGGGCCGAATCTTATATACCCTCCACCATGGATCGCATTTGTCGAATTCTTTTCCCGGCATCTCTTCTTAGGCAAAAACAGACCATAATAAACACGTTTGTTGATGGTCATAAGAGGATCCGTCGTACAAAATTTCAGGCATATCGGATAATAATTGCGACCTCTAGGGGTCAAGAAGTCAAGATCCCAGATCGGTTTATATGGCAGCTATATCAGGTTATGAACCTTATTTGAAACAGTTGTTGAAAGTAAAAATAAAATACATCATGCAAAATTTCAGCCAAATCGGATAGGAATTGAGCCCTCTAGAGGCTCAAGAATTCAAGACCCAAGATCGGTTTATATGACAGCTATATAAGCTTATGAACCGATTTGAACCATACTTGGCACAGTTGTTGGATATCATAACGAAACACGTCGTGCAAAATTTCATTCCAATCGGATAAGAATTGCGCCCTCTAGAGGCTCAAGAAGTCAAGACCCAAGATCGGTTTATATGGCAGCTATATCAGGTTATGGACCGATTTGAACCATACTTAGCACAGTTGTTGGATATCATAAAAAAGCACGTCGGTTTATATGGCAGCTATATCAAAACATGGACCGATATGGCCCATTTACAATACCAACCGACCTACACTAATGAGAAGTATTTGTGCAAAATTTCAAGCGGCTAGCTTTACTCCTTCGGAAGTTAGCGTGCTTTCGACAGACAGACGGACGGACGGACGGACAGACGGACGGACATGGCTAGATCGACATAAAATGTCGCGACGATCAAGAATATATATACTTTATGGGGTCTCAGACGAATATTTCGAGTAGTTACAAACAGAATGACGAAATTAGTATACCCCCCATCTTATGGTGGAGGGTATAAAAATAAAACAATTAAAAAGGCGTTAAACTCGGCCGGACCGAACTTTGGATACCAACCACTTCGGGTATATATGTAAACCACCTTTCGTCATAGTACGGTGAAAAGTGCATGATTTATGCCCCCATAGCAGCTGTATCTAAATATGCTCCGATTTGGACCAGATTTGGCACGGTCAATGGGTGGTCTAATAAGTACAAGTCATTGTTCAATTGTAGAACAAAATATTCTTTTTTTAGCTATATCTAAATATAGGCCGATCTGAACCATATACGACACTGATGTCGAAGAGCCTAACATAAGTCATTGTGCCAAATTTCAGCCAAATCGGATTATAAATGCGCCGTTTATGTGTCTAAGACTTTAAATCGAGAGATCGGTCTATATGGCAGCAGTATCCAAATCTGAACCGACCTGGGCAGAATTGAAGAAGAATGTCGATGGGCGTAACATAACTCAATGGCTCAAATTTCGGCGACATCGGATTATAAGTGCGCCTTTTATAGGCCCGAGACCTTAAATCGAGAGATCGGCAGCTATATCCAAATATGGACGGATCTGTGTCATATTACAGAAAGATATCGAGGGGCCCTACACAACTAACAGTCCCAAATTTTGGCATAATCGGACAATAAATGCGCCTTTTATAGGCCCAAGACCTTAAACCGAGAGATCGGTCTGTATGGCAGCTATATCCAAATCTGGACCGATCTGGGCTACATTGAAGAAGGATATCGATTGATCTAACACAACTCACTGTCCCAAATTTCAGCAAGATCTGATAATAAATGTGGCTTTTATGGGCTTAAGATCCTGAATCTGCGGATCGGTTTTTATAGGGGCTATATCAGGATATAGTTCCATATAGCCCATCGTCGAACTTGATCTGCTTATGAACAAAAAAGAATCTGTGGAAGTTTTCAGCTCAATATCTCTGTTTTTAAAGACTGTAGCGTGATTTCAACAGACTGACGGACAGACATGGCTCGATCGTCTTAAATTAATCGATAAGTTCGGCTTGGCCGAATCTTATAAACCCTCCACCCTCGCATCTGACAAGTTCTGTGAGTAATTTTTGGTAATATCGCCTTATAGTGGCTCAAGTAGTCAAATCTGAAGATAAATCTGGTTTTATGTGGGAATTATGACATAAATATAAGGGAGAAAGAGGCACAAGGCACGCCACAGTGGGGCATTTGATCACCACTCCTATGAGTGAACATAACCTATTACGGATGCTGATTTGAGCTAAGAGCCAAGGATCCGAATCAGCTATTCAGAGTGGCCAGGGGTCTCAATGTTAACCTAAGGAAGACTGAAATCTGTCTGTTCACGAGAAAGACGAAGGTGGGCCAATTTGCTGCACTACGTTTCATCAATATAACGATTTCGATATATGACAAGGTCAAATACTTAGGAGCGATCTTGGACAGGAAACTTAATTGGAAGTGTCACATTTGGAGCGTACTGAGAAGGCTCACAGATGTTGGACGCAATGGGGCTTGAATCCGGCTCTACAGGAGCGTGATTAGACTAATATTTACTTCCGCCTTAGTAGTTTGGTGGACTGCTTTGGAGAAAAAGTGCAACGTAAGGAATATATAACAGATTTGGAGAACATGTTGTCTTGGCATATGGGGAGCGATGGGGACCACGCCCACTAGGGCACTGGAGAATATTCTAGATATCCGATCCATAGATATCCGATCCATACAGATAAAGTGGCAGGCAGCCATGGGACTTAAGGCGAAGAGAGAATGGATTGAGGATAGGAGCAGCTCATACCATCGCGGTATAATCGAGGTGACGATAGGAAACAGGGAAGCAAGGGAAAAGGTCTCCGATTGCATACCTAAGACTTCAGACATCGGCTCAAACAAGTGCATTTTCGAAACCTGAAAAAGCGGTTGATGCGTTCGGAACGCATGTTTTGGAGATACCTCAATTAGAGTGGCAAAAGTGCTTCGACAATTGGTTCAAACGCATGCATATTGGGGGAATGGGGAATAATTTGAAAAACAATAAAGCTATTTTCGATGGTTAATATTTGTTTTTGTGCTTTCTAATACCGAAATATAAAAGGCAACCTAAACACTATCCGAGTTTTTACATTCAGTGTATATTAAATTTTATGTTTTCCAATGCCTATAACGTGCTGACCTTTTTTTATTCGAATTGGATGCATTTATTTCCTTCAAACTCATTCATTTTTTCTACCTCCCATAACAGAGGTGCATATTTTTCATTTATTTTTTGTTTTATTCATTTTACTATGTGATGAAAGGCATGATGTTCTATTAATTATATCTATGTAGCTTCAGAAATTGTCTAACTGGGAAGTTAAAAATTCGATACATAATTTATAAAAATCAATTATACATTTATGCTCTTTTGAAATGGCTTGGTTGTCAAAATCTTAAGAAAGAAAAAAAAAAACGGATTTCTTCCGCTCATACAACAATATTTCCTAATGGTTTGCAACAATTGTTTGAAGTCATGCTCACCACACACTGTGCGAATTAGTCAAAAACATATAAGTTGCTAATTTATACAGCTAGAAAATCTACAAAACTATAAAAATGGGATTGATTATGTTTTGATAATGATGGATCGATAAAAAAGTTAAGTAGATTTGAAGTTGGTAGTAAAATAAAACGGAAGTTTAACGAATTAAGAAAAAGAACCAAAGGGGTTTTGTATTGCAGTCGTGTTTGTTTGTTGAGTCCTTCGTTAGTCAAATATTGGCAAACATTTTTTATGGAATTTAACATTTGTCAATACTTTCTACTTTTAATTTAGTTTTGGTTGTTCCTACATATGTTATTTGACATAAGAATTGTTATGTTATATCAAGTTATAGTCCGATTCGGACCATAAATGAATAGAATGTTAAAGACCATAGTAGAGGGTTGCATTTTATATTTCGGGATCAGAGAACAAAAACAAATATTAATATTCGAAAATCGGTTTATTGTTTTTCAAAATATTCCCCATTAAGATCTATACAAAATTTGCTTGCGTTTGAACCAATTGTCGAAGCACTTTTGCCACTCTGATTGAGGTCTCTCCAAAACATGCATTCTGAACGCATCAACTGCTGCTTCAGGGTTCGAAAAACTTTGACCTCTCATTTAATTTTTTACGTACGGAAATAAAAAGAAGTCATTTGGTGCCAAATCAGGACTATGCTGCCGATTATTCATCAAATCGATGTTTTCAGTGCTCAAGAAAGTGCGCATAAAATAAAGTAAAAATGTAAGAGTGTGCTATATACCCTCCACCATGGAATGCATTTGTCGAGTTCTTTGCGCGGTATCTCTTTTTATGCAAACAATGAATAAGAATTGTAATGCTATGCTATGGATAAGAATTGTTATGTTATATCAAGTTATAGTCCGATTCGAACCATAAATGAATTGAATGTTAAAGACCATAGAAGAGGGTTGTATTTTATATTTCGGGATTAGAGAACAAAAACAAATATTAATATTCGAAAATCGCTTTATTGTTTTTCAAAATATTCCCCATTAAGGTCTATACACTTTTGCATGCGTTTGAACCAATTGTCGAAACATTATTGCCATTCTGAACGCATCAACCGCTGCTTCAGGGTTCGAAAAACTTTGACCTCTCATTTGATTTTTTACGTACGGAAATAAAAAGAAGTCATTTGGTGCCAAATCAGGACTAGAATTAGAATTGACTGTTCTGTGTTGTTCTAGTTGTACGATTGCGACCAGTGTTGCCGTTTTTGGTAGGTTCCTACCAAAATTGGTAGGTTTTTATTCTCTTGATAGGTTGGTAGGCTGACCTCTATTTTTCGTAGGTTTTTCTAACATTTTAGGACCTAATGAGTTAATTACAGAAAAAATCGCAAGAGATATCTCAAAACAAGTAAAAATGTGGTAAGTTCGACTGGGCCAAGTCTTGGAAGCCCACCAACAAAAGGAAGCCCATCAAAAATTTACACAAAATGAACTGATCCACAATCTCAAGATGTCAAATCGAGAGACTTATATGGGGCTATATCAGGTTATGGACCCGCCTGAGAAACACATGGATCCGCTGTACAAAAAAGGGTAAGTAAGGCTAAGACTTTGGCCATCGATAGAGTTTGTTGATGCCCTATGTTCACACTGAACAATTTACTATTGGTCATATCGAAGGACCAAAATTTATGGGAGCTATATCCAGATGTGAATCGATATGGCCCATTTGCAATCCACATCAATAGAAAGCATGTTTGTAAAATTTCAAGCGGATAACTTTATTCGTTCGACCGCTATCGTGATTCCCACAGACGTACGGACTTGCTTAGATCGACTTTGAATATCAAGACGACAATCTTTAAGGGGTCCCAGATCAATATTTCCAAGTGTTACAAACGGAATGACTTGTAAGTATACCCATATCCTTTGGTGAGTATAATTATTTCGTTTATTTGTATTCGTTAAGAATGCAGAAGAATGGTCATTGATGTGAGGTGCCAAATAACAGTATTTGGGTCTCACTTCTTCAATTTTCAGGAAAAAGAGCATAAGCTCTGTTATTAACTGTAACTGGTAACTTTAGCAATCGCTTCCATATTTCATAAGAAATGCGGTTTTTGTGCGTTCAATGCCTTCAATCGAAAAACAGGGTTATATGGTCAGATCTGATCCATACCCAGATGTTGAGGGGTCCATGCAACTCACTGTAATGGTGAAAATGGATAAAGGGCTTAAACTGTTAAATCGGGTGATCGCTTTATTCAAACTCGGCACTCCTTTCTATTGAAATCTTGGAAATTCTTATATGGAGATCGATATGAAAGATGTTATTGAGTGGCAACACAGTTTTTCCGAAAAAACAGGCCATAATTTGCTTCACTTAACCAAGTTTGTTATTCAAAACAGCTATCACAACATTATGCTACTTTTTATGGTTGCCTGTTAATTGTTTTGATTACTTTAGGCATATTTTAGAGTTTTTTTAGAAATTTTGTTGTAAGAGATGATTTTATTTTGAGGAATATTACTGTAAAGAAGCTTCCTGATGCATCCATTGGTATACATTTCGAAATGTAGCTGAGCTAATGTGTACATAACTGACATAGCCTTTTGTATCTAAATTAAAAGAAACAAGTAAAAGCGTGCTAAGTTCGGCCGAGCCGAATCTTATAAACCCTCCACCATTGATCGCATTTGTCGAGTTATTTTCGCGGCATCTCTTCTTAGGCAAAAACGGATATAAGAAAAGATTTGCTCTGCTATTAGAGCGATATCAAGATATGGTCCGGTTTGGACCACAATTAAATTATATGTTGGAGACCTGTGTAAAATGTCACCCAATTCGAATAAGAATTGCGCCCTTTGGGGACTCAAGAAGTAAAATAGAGAGATCGATTTATATGGGAGCTGTATCGGGCTATAGACCGATTCAGACCATAATAAACACGTATGTTGATGGTCATGAGAGGATCCGTCGTACAAAAATTCAGGATAATCGGATAATAATTGCGACCTCTAGAGGCTCAAGAAGTCAAGATCCCAGATCGGTTTATATGGCAGCTATATCGGGTTATGAACAGATTTGAACCTCATTTGACACAGTTGTTGAAAGTAAGAATAAAATACGTCATGCAAATTTTCAGCCAAATCGGATAGGAATTGCGCCCTCTAGTGGCTCAAGAAGTCAAGACCAAAGATCGGTTTATATGGCAGCTCTATCAGGTTATGGACCGTTTTGAAGCATACTTGGCACAGTTGTTGGATATCATAACAAAGCACGTCATGCAAAATTTCATTCCAATCGGATAAGAATTGCGCACTCTAGAGGCTCAAGAAGTCAATACCCAAGATCGGTTTATATGGCAGCTATATTAAAACATGGACCGATGTAAACCATACTTAACGTGTTTGTTGGAAGTGCTACCGGAACACTACGTGCAAAATTTCAATAAAATCGGATAAGAATTGCGCTCTCTAGAGGCTCACGAAGTCATGACCCAAGATCGGTTTATATGGCAGCTATATCAAAACATGGACCGATATGGCCCATTAACAATACCAACCGACCTACACTAATAAAAAGTATTTGTGCAAAATTACATGCGGCTAGCTTTACTCCTTCGACAGTTAGCGTGGTGTCGACAGACAGACAAATACTTTTTATTAGTGTAGGTCAGTTGGTATTGTAAATGGGCTATATCGGTCCATAACCTGATATAGCTGCCATATAAGCCGATCTTGGGTCTTGACTTCTTGAGCCTCTAGGGGGCGCAATTCTTATGATATCCAACAACTGTGCCAAGTATGTTCAAATCGGTACATAATCTGATATAGCTGTCATATAAACAGATCTGGGGACTTGACTTCTTGAGCTTTTAGAGGGCGCAATTCCTATCCGATTTCATTATCGATATAGCTGCCATATAAACCGATCTGGGATCTTGACTTCTTGAGCCTCTAGAGGTCGCAATTATTATCCGATTTGCCTGAAATTTTGTACGACGGATTCTCTCATGACCGTCAACATACGTGTTTATTATGGTCTGAATCGGTCTAAAGCCCGATACAGCTCCCATATAAATCGATCTTTCTATTTTACTTCTTGAGCCCCTAAAGGGCGCAATTCTTATTCGAATTGGTTGACATTTTGCACAGGTCTCCAATATAAAGTTTATTTGTGGTCCAAACCGGACCATATCTTGATATCGCTCTAATAGCAGAGCAAATTTTTTCTTATATCCTTTTTTTGCCTAAGAAGAGATGCCGGGAAAATAACTCGACAAATGCGATCCATGGTGGAGGGTATATAAGATTCGGCCCGGCACGCTTTTACTTGTTTTTCGTCTAACATCCCTTTCTTAAGTAAGCAGCAGTCATTTTCAACAGACAACAGACTTTTCAGCAGTAAGCATGCTGCTCTGAAATTGCAGTTCTACTGCTGTAACAGCAGAACTACTGCTACAATAGCGGCAAAAGTAACTACAAATACTCAGCAGACAGTGTTTGCTTTTTTTTAGCAAACTTTTTTCTATTAGTATTGGAAGTGCTTCGTGCGCGAGTAACTTTTGTTAGATTTGGCTCATCTTGAAATACCTACAGGTTAGGTTTAAGTAGCAGTCTGCCATCAGACTCACTTAGACGTTTTCGTCCATTGTGATACTACAGGAACAGCAGAAGGAAGATGCCATCTATATCGCTTTAAAAAGCTCAATAACTGGAGAATGTTCACATCCGCTAAATCAGACAGGTTCTCAAATAAATGATAACCTAAAGTGTAACTCCTTCTGACTGCTAGTGTGGGACACACACAAAAGGTGTTCAATAGTCTCTTCTTCTACGATGTCTTCACAGCTTCGGCAAAAGTCGTTGCTGGCAATCTTCATTCTGTCGTCATGTTTTCCGATTAGACATTGTCTAATGCCTGTCATGACGGACACAATGACTGAGACGTCTGTTCTAGCCAGTGACAGCAAAGCGGTAGACCTCTTCAAGTCTAGATAAGGCCACATGGTTTTGGAATGCTCACAGCCCCCTCTTTTTGATCATCTATCATTCGTTGTCCTTCGGGCCAGGTGCTGAAAACCTAGCTTACATGTCTCTAGAGGCATATGCACGGATTCCAGTAGGTTAGTTCCTAGTCTCGCAAGCTCGTCCGTTTTACAAATCCCTGGGATATCTCTGTGGCCCGGCACCCAGAACATGTGAATTTTGAACTGTTCAGCCATCTCGTTGAGAGATCTGCGACAGTCGAGGGCGGTTTTTGTGTTCAGAAATACGTTCTTCAGCGATCTAATGGCTGCCTGGCTATCTGAGAAGATATTAATACCAGTTGTTATGACATTATATTTTAGCCATTCCACCACTTCCTTAATTGTAAGGATCTCCGCTTGATACACCCTGCAGTGGTTGGGTAACTTTTTCCATATGACCAGTTCTAGATCTTTAGAGTACACCCTAAAGCCCACCTGGTCGTCTAGAAGTCTAAGTAACTTCTGTTACCAGGGATATCGCAGTTTCAATCGGTTCTATCAGGAATAGTGGTACAGTACTTTTTATTAAAAAGCGGCTTAGGTAGGGTGTAATCCACACTGCCTGGAACATCGGACATTGTATCAAGGATAACACAGTGTCCGTAGCGGCCACGTGACCAAAGATAAAGCTCACGGCAGTGGTCGCAGCAATTTGTCTAGCCACAATGTCCAGAGGCTTTAGATGTAGCATTAAATTCAGTGCTTCGGATGATGTCGTCCCCAGTGCGGCTGTGATGCACAAACAAGCCATCCTTTGGATCCGGTTGAGTATTGAAAAGTAGGTGGACTTTTGAAGCGCCTTCCACCAGACCACAACACCATATAGCATTATAGGTCTGACAACTGCCGTATATACCAAATATATGACACGCGGTCTAAACGCCCAACGTTTGCCAATGGCTCTTTTGTAGGTGTATAGGGCAAGAGTTGCCTTTCGTGACCTTTCCAAAATGTTGGATTTGAAGTTCAATTTCCTGTCCAGCAAAACACCTAGGTATTTTGCGCTTTTTGTAAATGGAATATTCTCTCATCCAACGAGACAGGTGCTACTGTTGGCAACTTGAATCTTCTGCGGAAAAGAACTACTTCTGTCTTGGACAGATTTATACCTATACCACTTTCGGTAGCCCACTTCGCTGTTGCACGTAGAGCTTCCTTAAGTATATCTCTTAAGTATATCTTGGGAAACTTTCCCAGCACGCTAATCAAGATCCAAGATCGGTTTATATGGCAGCTATAACAGGTTATGGACTGATTTGACCCATCATTATTCCTTCGAAAGTTACCATGCTTTCGAAAGACGTACGGACGGACATGGCTAGAACGACCTCAAATATCATGACGATCCAGAATATATATATATACTTTATGGGGTCTTCGATGAATATTTCGAGGAGTTACAAACAGAATGACGAAATTGGTATACCCCCATCCTATGGTAGAGGGTATAAAACCTCACAAATTATTGTGTTAATTATCCGGGCTTTCTATACCCACCACCGTAGGAAAGAGGGTATATTTTATTTAACTTTGTTGCAGGAAGTTTTTAAATTGAAATGCGAACTACATTTTGTGCAGCTATTTTATATATTAACGCGGATATTTTCACAAAGGATTTACACTAACACCTACAGCCTGACGCATCAGGTTAAGGACCAATTGGAGCCAAACTTGGTACATCTGTTGGAAGTCATAGGAAAAGACAAAGTGCAACATTTCAAACCCCTCTTACCCAAATCGGGTAAGAGTTGCGGCCTCTAGCGGCTCAAGAAATATATTCGGTTGATCGGTTTATATGGGAGCTATATCAGGTTTTGGATCGATTGTAACCATATTTAGTGCATCAGTGCTGGAGGTTTTAGGAAAAGTCATCGTGTAAAATTTCAGCCAAATAGGATAAGAATTGCGCCCTCTAGAGGTTCAAGAAGTATAATCGGTTTATATGGGAGCTATAGCTAAACGTGGACGAATTTGGCCATTTACAATCCCAACTGACCTACATTAATAAGAAGTACTTATGCAAAATTTCAGGCGCCTAGCTTTACTCCTTCGAAAGTTAGCGTGCTTTCGACAGACGGACGGACATGACTACATCGATTTAAAATGCCATGACGATCGGGAATGTATATATTTTATGGGTTCTTAGACGAATTTTTCGAGGTGTTGCAAACGGAAAGCCTGCTACTTTTGGAAGCAAGCACGTCTGTTGAAAGTACCTTAAATTTCGAAGGAATAAAGCTAGACGCTTGAAATTTTGCATGAATACTTTCTATTACTGTTGGCCAGTTGTGATTGTAAAGGGGCTATATCGATTCATATTTTGATAAAGCTGTCATATAAACCGATCCCGGGTCTTGACTTCTTGAGCCTCTAGAGGGCGCAATTTTTATCCGATTTGTCTGAAATTTCGCATGAGGTGTTTTGTTATGACCTCTAACAACTGTCGCAAGTATGGTCCAAATCGGTTAATAACCTGGTGTAGCTCCCATATAAACCGATCTCGGATCTTGACTTCTTAATCCGCTGGAGGGCGCAATTATTATACGATTTGGCTGAAAATTTGCACGAAATGGTTTGATTTGACTTTCCATCACTGTACCCAGAATGGTCTAAATCAGTCCCTAACTTGATATAGCTCCCATATAAACCGATCTCTTGATTATATTTTTTTTTAGCCGCCAGAGGGCGCATATCCGATTTGGCTGAGATTTTGTACAAAGACTTCTTCTATGACCTTCAACATACTTGCCAAATATGGTCTAAATGGGTCCATAACCTGATATACAATAGCTTCCTTATAAACAGCTCTCCCGATTTTACTTCTTGAGCCGCTAGAGAGCGCAATTATTATCTGATTTGGCTGAAATTTTGCACAATGACTTCTACTTTGGTCTTCACAGCCAAACCAAGTATGACATCAATATGTTTTGCACGAAGTGTTTTGTTTTGACTTCCAACAACTGTGCTAAGAATGGTCCAAATCGGTTAATAACCTGATATAGCTCCCATATAAACTGATCTCGGATCTTGAACCACCAGAAGGAGCAATTATTATCCGATTTTTCTGAAATTTTGCACGAAATGGTTTGATTTGACTTTCAACAACTGTGTCAAGTATGGGCTAAATCAGTCCTGATATGGCTCCCATATAAACCGATCTCTTGATTATACTATTTGAGCCTCCAGAAGCTAAGATTTTGTACAACGACTTCTTCTATGACCTTCAACATACTTGCCAAATATGGCCTGAATAGGTCCATAACGTGATATAGCTTCCTTATAAACAGCTCTCCCGATTTTTATACCTTCCACCATAAGATGGGGGGTATACTAATTTCGTCATTCTGTTTGTAACTACTCGAAATATTCGTCTGAGACCCCATAAAGTATATATATTCTTGATCGTCGTGAAATTTTATGTCGATCTAGCCATGTCCGTCCGTCTTTCCGTCCGTCCGTCCGTCCGTCTGTCTGTCGAAAGCACGCTAACTTCCGAAGGAGTAAAGCTAGACGCTTGAAATTTTGCACAAATACTTCTTATTAGTGTAGGTCAGTTGGTATTGTAAATGGGCCATATCGGTCCATGTTTTGATATAGCTGCCATATAAACCGATCTTGGGTCTTGACTTCTTGAGCCTCTAGAGTGCGCAATTCTTATCCGATTTGGATGAAATTTTGCACGAAGTGTTTTGTTATGATATCCAACAACTGTGATAAGTATGGTTCAAATCGGTCCATAACCTGATATAGCTGCCATATAAACCGATCTTGGGTCTTGACTTCTTGAGCCTCTAGAGTGCGCAATTCTTATCCGATTGGAATGAAATTTTGCACGACGTGTTTTATTATTATATCCAACAACTGTGCCAAGTATGGTTCAAATCGCTCCATAACCTGATATAGCTGCCATGTACACCGATCTGGGGTCTTGACTTCTTGAGCCTCTAGAGTGCGCAATTCTTATCCGATTGGAATGAAATTTTGCACGACGTGTTTTGTTACGATATGCAACAACTGTGCCAAGTATGGTTCAAATCGGTCCATAACCTGATATAGCTGTTATATAAACCGATCTTGGGTCTTGACTTCTTGAGCCTCTAGAGTGCGCAATTCTTATCCAATTTGAATGAATTTTGGCACGTAGTATTTTGTTATGATATCCAACAACTGTGCCAAATACGGTTCAAATCGGTGCATAACCTGATATAGCTGCCATATAAACCGATCTGGGATCTTGACTTCTTGAGCCTTTAGAGGTCGCAATTATTATCCGATTTGCCTGAAATTTTGTTCGACGGATTCTCTCATGACCATTAACATACGTGTTTATTATGGTCTGAATCGGTCTATAGCCCGATACAGCTCCCATATAAATCGATCTCTCTATTTTACTTCTTGAGCCCACAAAGGGCGCAATTCTTATTCGAATTGGCTGACATTTTACATAGGTCTCCAACATATAATTTAATTGTGGTCCAAACCGGACCATATCTTGATATCGCTCTAATAGCAGAGCAAATCTTTTCTTATATCCTTTTTTTGCCTAAGAAGAGATGCCGGGAAAAGAACTCGATATATGCGATCCATGGTGGAGGGTATATAAGATTCGGCCCGGCCGAACTTAGCACGCTTTTACTTGTTCTTCTTAAGACTCTAGAGGACGTAATAATTACCCGACTTTGGTCTACAACAATATGTTCATAGTTTGGTATAGCTCCAATAGCATAGCAATTCTTATCCATTATCTTTTGTTTGCCTTTAAAGAGATATCGGACAAAGAACTTGACAAATGCAATCTATGGTGGAGGGTATATAAGATTCGGCACGGCCGAACTTAGCCTGCTTTTACTTGTCTGTATTTATTTTACGGTCTGCAGCCAGACAATATATGATTGTATTTCCAAAGAAATAAAATGTTGACAATTTTTTCTATAAAAGTAAAATGTTGACAAAACTTTTTAAAGAGATATAAGTTTGGTAAAAAAAGACAAGACTCCAAATTTTGTTATAAAAATAAAACTTTATAATGTTGATAAAATTTTTTACAGAAATAAAGTTTGATACTATTAAAAAACTTTACAATTTTTTTGTAGAAACCTAAGTTTGATATTATTAAAAAATATAAAATTTAGACAAAACTTCCCAAATAAAGAAAATTTGAACAAAATTTTCTAAAGAAATAAAATTTTGATTAAAATGTGTGGAATAAATTTTTTGGTCCAAATTTAAGAAATAACATTTGAATAAAATTTATTACGACTCCATTTTTTGTCCAAATTTTTTGTAGAAACATAAGTTTGATATTATTAAAAAATATAAAATTTAGACAAAACTTCCCAAATAAAGAAAATTTGAAAAAAATTTTCTAAAGAAATAAAATTTTGATTAAATTGTGTGGAATAATTGTTTTGGTCCAAATTTAAGAAATAACATTTGAATAAAATTTATTACGACTCCATTTTAAGTTTTCATTTTAGATAAATTTTTCTCTTTGGGATTAAGAAATGTATCGTTTTTAATTTTTCTTCGAAGTTGTCATAAAATATGATCTAGAACTTATATCATATATAACAACTATTTAAGTATAATGTTTTGATAACCTGTCCCAATAAAGATTAGAAAAATACAACCATAAAATACAAAAATCTTAGCCACATTCTAGAAATTTGCATTTTATTTGTTTATATGACATATTGCCTTTTTCGCTTCATTTCAAACCAAGTCAAACCTCTCGTCATAAAACTGTCTGCAATAAAATTTAATAAAAAAAAAAGATACAAAAAATAAAATCAATAACTACGTCATAGTTGACGTTGACTGTAGTGTCGTATGCATTCCCATATCAACTTGTTCTCATACTAGATTACGCATAGTCTGCCTTTTTTTGTTAATCATTTTTTTTTCCACACAAACACACGCATCGCACTATAATGAAATATTTAATCATTTCATTTCCATATGCTAATTTGCCCCAAACCCACAGCAACCACAATAAACTTCACTTGTCATCATGATGCGATTTTTCAATGAGCTTTCTATGGATAGCAATCCAATTGTATGGCACTATGATATGTACATAATTTTACATTTTTTCCTTCTTCTTTGGCAAATCACGTTTAGTGGTCGCTGCCGGTTTGGTTCTGTTGCTAGCTTTCGGCTTGAAATCGTTGTGAGACATACAATCAAGCTATGGCCAATTTGTTGAAATTGATAAGCATTTAACGTTCTTAACGTTACTCTTCTTTGTCTATCTCCATGCTTGGGCCAAGAAAGAGGTGTGTGTTATATTAAGGTGGGTCATATAAAATGACATGGCAAATTTTTTTAATAAAAGTGAAACGCTACGCCAACGAGGACAATGGAAAATGTTTTAGTCATTATTCCATAGGTTAATTTTTTTTTTCAGCAAGTACCGTAACTACTCTAAAATGATGTAAATAGGGAAATAAATAGTTTAAAAATGTTGTTTATATAGAAATAATGATCTCCACATTGGGGCGAAACATCTGAAAGGCCATACCAGCACCCCCAAACAAGACTTTTTTCCTGACCGTGCCAGTATAGGACTCAGATAAAATAAGAGAGTGAAAGAAGGCGCAGCGGAGCGGGCCCTGTCCAGCTACTCTGTATATAAATATAACAAGTAAAAACGTGCTAAGTTCGGACGGGACGAATCCTTTAAACCTTCTATCATGGACCGCACTTGTCAAGTTCTTAGCCCGCTTTTATGCTCTCAAGACCGTTAATCGACAGATCGCTCTATATGGCAGCTACATCTGAATATAGACCGATCTGAATCATATTTGAGTCGGATATCGGAAGGCTTTAGTCAACTCACTATTAAAATTTTAAGCGAAATCGGGTAATAATTGCTGTTTTTATGGGTTTAAGACCTTAAATCAGCATATCGGTTTATATGGCAGATATATCTAAATATAGTCCAATCCAAACCATATTCAGGTGTGATGACGATAGGCTTAAAACAGCTCTCTGTTTCAAGTTTCAGCGAAATCGGGTTATAAATGCAGCTTTTATTGTCGCAACACCCTTAATCGCCAGATCGCTCTATATGGCAGCTATATCTGAATACTGTTTCAAATTTCAACGATATTAGATAATGAATGCGCCTGTTACGGGCAAAAGACCTTAAAGCGGCATATCGGTCTACATGGCACCTACACCGATTTTTAAAGACTGTAGAGTGTTAATAATTGACGGACGGGCAAACACACGGACATTGTTAAATCGTTTTAGAATTTTACGACGATCCGAAATAAATAGACTTTGTAGGGTCGGAAACGCATATTTCGCTGTGTTGCAAACGGAATTACTAAATGATATACCCCTACCCTATGGTGGTGGGTATAATGAATGGTATTCGGGAGTGGAGTACGCATTCTTTGCTTTAATTGGCTATGACAGAATATTTGTCCAGTTAGCCGTACTTAAGGCCAAAACAGAATGAGCGCGTTGAGCTTTGGTTTTAAGCGTCGCGTTGTAAAAATGCAACTCTGCACCAAAGCAACATGGAAAAGTCAAAAAATTTTCAACTTTGACGCTTGAAATCGAGCGTCATTTGGTGTTGCCACACTTGAAGTAGTGTTTTTGGTGGTCAAAGTTAAAAATTGTCTAATTTTTGCGAGTTGCTTTTTTAATATTTGTTTGCAGAGTTGGATTTTTCAACCCGACGTTTAGGCCTTTGGAGTAGAGTTTCAAGGCCCTCGATCTTTTCGTTATTTCTAAACTCTCTGACACCAAGTTTCGACATACTTTTCACCACTTGATCTTTCTATCGGGCTCTGGTTATCCCGGTTTGCATGTACCACCGTGATCACCTTCAAAAGACTTCTTCGCTGAAGCTTCTTCATTCCTTCTGACAACATGACCTAGCCAATGCAACCATTGTATTTTGATACGTTTAACTATACCAACGTCGTCATATAGCTCATACAGTACGAAGCCGATACTTTGCATCAATGCAAACTGGCCCATAAATCTTACGAAGAATCTTTCTCTCAAACACTCCAAGTACCGCCTCGTTAGGTTTTACAAGTACCCTGCCTCGGAACCATATAACAACACAGTGTCTTGCATAGTGTAATCTTCGTCTGCCGAAAGAAACGGCTTTGTAGTAAACGAAGAGATGGAAAGAGATGAACTGTCCTTCTCGAGTCCTTTCCAGGATTAGGCTTAGTGCGAATATCTGGGCTACGGTTCCAGCTCCTGCTGCCTTGTTGTTCTTCAGTCTTGTCACTGCTTGCTTGGACCTCATTCTGACTACGTGGTAAACATTCTATACCATCATCAGGGATTGGTTCTGCGGTATCCTCTTCACCGCCGTCGTTGGACACTAGCAGCTGGAAAAATTTTTCTTTCCGGTTTGATGTTTAATTCTTTGGTAAAACTTCCGAACTTTATTCTGATTCTTTACATCGGCTCCTGCTGTCTTCTTGTTCTTCAGTCGAGTCACTGTAATTTGCAACTCGTTCTGATTAGGAGGTAAATATTCTATAGCATCATCAGGGATTAGTTTTGCGGTATCCTCTTCGCCGCCAGATGAAAAAAATGTCCTTTTCATACTCCAAGCACATTATCTGCCTGCACCAACGCCATTCGTTGGATGTTTGATTCTTTGGTAACATTTCCGGACTTCATTCTGATTCCTGTACATCTCAATTCGCTCACACCCACGTCTTTCCATTTCCATTTTCTTTCTGCGTAATAGACGTGTTTCCTCTCTTCTTTTCTCCCGACACCTTTTCTCCATCTGGTGCATACCTACTGATTTGAGGGTTGCTCTGTATGTTGCATTCTTGGCTTCAGTAGTATTTCGACACTCTTAATCATACCATGGGCATAAGCGTAGAAAGGCTCCTGGGGGTGGATTAAGCACCCCCCCCCACCCCAGAAAAGTTTCAGCCCCCCTCCCAGAATTTCAAAAACTTCATAGCTTTCGATAATGTTTGCTAATTTTGTTGCTACTCAAAGGGTGCTGCTAACTACCATATTTTTTTCCGGACCTCAACTTGTGGAGACAAATTTTCCAACTGTTGAACCAATCACATTTTCCCTCCCTATCTTCGTATTAAAATCTCCCAGAACGATTTTAATATCATGGACAGGGCAGCGGTCGTATTGTCTTTCTAGGCGCTCGTACAAAATACCCTTGGTCTGCTGGTCCTTGTGTTACGTGGGGCTGATCTCGAAAAATTTGGCTTTTATGCCGATTGTGGCTAGTCCCTCATCCATCGGAGTAAAGCTGGGGACAAGGTGTTTCAGTCTCCCACTAACCATAAATTCACAACCAAATTCAGGTGGTATAGTTTGTCACCGTTTGGTGTTGTTGTGACGCCATTCCCGGTTTATTGCACTACCTCTAAGGCGGTTATATATGCCTTGTGCTTTTCTAATAGATCTTCCGGTGCATATACTGCACCCTCTTTATAAAGAGTCCAGACTTTCCAGTTGCAGATCTGCAGAGAGAATGGTCCTTTTTTCGTTTACGTGTGTCGTCAACGTTAGAGAAGTCCGTTTGTACTATTCTTTTGTTTCTCAGAGTAATCTTTATAATTTTCCGGGGGCAGGCTACTGGCCCAGCGCCCCAACCGCGAGGGTTATGTGAGATAGCACAGGTATCCCTCGAGCCGCTTGCTCCAAGATCCGACGCTCGCCCCCAGCCGTCCCTAACCTGGGAACAGACGCAGATGTTGGCCATTGGTTATTTGAAGGCCCCAATAACTCCCCTTGTCATTTCGAGTATCATTTGCACTCGGTACTTAAGTACGAGTCAGTGCCAACTGATACTCACCTCTCGAAATCGCTGAGTGCCCGCGGCTGCATTTGCAGCTACTCCGCTTAATACGAAGCTTTACACTATTCGAAACCCGCGGATGCGCCCTTTAGCTTTCAGCTAAGCTTCCTGTGATAACGATTAACACCACAAAAGTCGGAGCTCAAAGTTCCAGCTCGTGTGGTGCTCACAGTTATTCGGTATCGGGGTGGAATACGAACATGACACTAAAAATTGGGTCCAACTATATAAGGGGCCGCCTTAAGCCCAAAACCGTCCAAAAGCACTTGCCCAAAAACAAAAGTTGACCGATCGGGACAATATGGGGCTCAAATGAAAGGTATTCGGGAGTAGAGTACGAATGTGATATTTAATTTTGGGTCCGGGTATACAGGGGGCTGCCCTTAGCTCAGAACCGCCTCAAATCGGCATATTAGGCGATCATGTCAATATGGTATTCAAATAAAAGGTATTCGGGAGTCGACTAGGAAAATGACACTAAAAATGAGATCTAAGTAATTTGGTGCCGCCCCACCCTTAAACCCAACCTAAATGGGAATATTGGGCGATCAAACCAATATGGGGTTCAAATAAAAGGTATTTGGGAGTAGATAACGAATATGAAATTAAAATTTGTGTCCAAGTATGTGGGTGACGCTCTAACATCTAAAACCAGCGCAGATAGGAGAATTGACCGATCATGACAATGTGGGCTTCAAATGAAAGATTTTTCTCAGTAGAGTGTGAACCTGACATTCCGGCCCGGAGTGGAAGGTGCACAACCCCTCCCAAAGAAATGGCACTGGGGAATCATAAGTTACACATAAAAGGTAAGAAAAATATTTTTCGCGTGGTTTTAAGCTAATCCATATAAAGGGTGATTTTTTAGCTATTAATGCATTGCACGATCCACCAATAAAAAGAGACAGTTGGGTGCGGTTTATGGGCTGGTGGCATCATTGGACCGTACTTCTTCAAGGATGATGCGAATCGTAACATAATTGTGAATAGTGAGCGCTACCGTGAGAAGATATCCAAAATTTTTTTTGCCCAAAATGCAAGAGCTTGACTTACATGACATGTGGTTTCAACAAGGCGGTGCCACATGCCACACAGCACGCGTAACAATGGTCTTATTAAGAGGCGAGTTCGAGTTTATATAAGGTTATAGACCGATTTGTTCCATACTTATCACGTGCAAAATCAAAATACAATTGCGGCTTCTAGAGGGTCTAGATGTCAAATAAGGGGTTCGGTTAATATAGGAGCTATATTAGGTTCATGATTGATTTGGACCGACTTGGACCTTGGTACACTTGTTGAAAGTCATAACGTGCGAAGTTTCAGCCCAACCGGATAACAATTGCTCAAGAGCCCAAGATATCATATCAAGAGATAAATTGATATGGGAGCTATATCCAAATCTGAACTGATATAGCCAATTGGCAAATCTCCAACGAACTACATCAATAGGAAGTATCTGTGCAAAATTTCGAGAGGCTAATTTTACGCGTTCGACCGCTTTCGTGATTTTCTCAGATTAATGGACACGAAGACGGACGGATGGATTGACTGACGGACGGACATGGCTAGATCGACTTGGAATGTCAAGGCGATCAAGAATATATATACCTTTTGGGGTCGTAGATCAATATTTCGATCAGTGTTGCCACTCAAGAAAACTATTTCCTACCAAAATTTAAGAAAAATCCTACCAAACCAGACTAAAACCTACAAAGTGTTCTACAATTCAAAAATGTGTGTAGTGTGTTTTATATTGACCGATTCGGATAAAACTTGGCACTGATGTTGTAAGTTTTGAGATAGGTTTTAGGTCAAATTTCATCTAAATCAGGTGAAAATTTAGGTTTCTAGGGGTTCAAGAAATCAACACCGTTAATCGTACTTGGCCTGGTTGTTGGAAGTCTTAACACAAGTCTCCCAAATCGGATGACAATTGAGGCTTCTAGGACCTTAAGAAGTCAAATCGGTGGATCGGTTTATATGTGGTCTACATCTGTTTATAGACCGGCTAGGATGGTACTTGGCATGAATGTTGGAAGTCATACACAGATAAAAATAATTTTGAAAAACAACAACTTTGGTCGAAAAAACAACTACGAAAGTTGTTAATTTTCCTGCAACAGTTTATTTTGAATATCAACGACCCAAAGTACAAATTTGTTGTTCAAAGGCACTCTTGGCAAGCCAACATATGACAACAACAACAATATATCCATAAGCAAGGCAAAAAACCATCTAACCAGCAAACGAGTGTGCTTTGCTTCGGCTGGTGGTGGTGTTTTTGTTTTCTTTGTTCGGCTCGCGCTGCTTTGTTTCGTTTGTTTAACTGCTGCTCTCGGGCTTTCCTCTGTCACTCTGTACTATTACCCTTTAAAACAAATTTTAATAATTTGGTGCCTCAGAGAATTGAACTCATGATCCTCTAGTCTACCGACATCATTTTCTTTATGATGCAATAAATCAATAAGTACTGCTGCTCAGTAATAAGTGTCTCAATTAATTAAATTTAAAAAAAAAGGCAAAACTCTACTCTAAAATTTTTTTTTCTGAATACGAAATTCATTTTTTTATATCGAATTTTATAAAATAGGTTTAATGGAAACAAAGTTTTTTTCTCTACATGGTAGTACGCCTATTTTAACAACCACCTCAACCATATGACCCATTGGTAATCACCAACGATTTACATCAATAAGAAGTGCCTGCGCAAAATGTTAAGCGGATGACTTTACGCGTTCGATCGCTATTGTGAATTTGACAGACGGACGGACACGGACAAGATTGACTCAGAAAGTCGAGACGTTCCAGATTATATATACCTTCTGGGGTCGCAGATCAATATCTCGAGGTGTTACAAACGGAAAACGGAATGATTAGATTAGTATGCCCCCATCTTATGGTGGTGGGTATAAAAATAACGCCAAATACAGGTTAATCTACCTCAATATCTTCATATCCCTGTTTATGATTTTATAAGAAATTTAACGCAACCACATTAAGGAACGTAAAACATCTAAAGAACCCCCCTTTCCATCGCATACATACAAACAGATTCTAAACGAGAAAAAACAAGAACAACATCAACAGCTTGAGACAAATTTGTATCAAGCACAATTGTATGGGTGTGCACAACGAAGCTTTGATATAAAAATAATCACAATCAGAATATTTTCTCGTATTCTTGTTAGCGGCTATTCTGGTGGCGATTCTAAAACGTTTTATGTTTAGTCAGTCAATGCTCGTTGAGCGGAGGACGGACACGTTTGCAAAAATTTAACGGATGAAGTGATTTTGAACCATCGACTAAAATTTGTCTCCAATCAAAATGTTTGCATAATTACAAAAAAATTATGCTGAAAATATGTAAAAAAAAATCTGAATATAAAATAAAATCTCATGTGTTTTTAAAATTAAAAAAAAAAAATTGTGTTGTGAATTGGAAAAAATTGGTTTTATAATATTATTGTTAATATTGGTCTAGAAAAGTGTAAATGTGATATTGAATAACGTGAGATTAGGGTTTTAAAAGGTTCATAACAATAATTAAAATTTCAGAGAATTCGCCGATTTTAAAAAGTTTCATCAACTCAACCAAGTGAATATATAGGGTAATTAAATTATTAAAGTTTTTCGTTTCGTTTAATGAACATTTTTTAATAAACTACAAAATTATTTTAATTCAAACTTTACAAAGAAAAATAGAAAAAAAATTGTGTGTTATATAAAAAAAAAAATTAAAAAAATATTTTAGATCTAATAATTGTGGAAAAATATTAAAAAAAAAATTCTAAATAATAATTTTTTTTTTGACAAAATTGGTAAATTTTGGGACGATATAATATTTTTAGTTTGTATGTAAATTTATTGAATTTAAGTTTTAAATGTTAGTAGAAAAGTTAAAAAAAAATTTTTGAATTTTTTTTTTTCAATTTGTGCATATTTTTGGTAATAAACAGTAAGGAGCAGCAAAAGTCGTGCCGTGCCAACTACATAATACGCTACACCTATCATATAAGTAACAAGTAAAAGCGTGCTAAGTTCGGCCGGGCCGAATCTTATATACCCTCCACCATGGATCGCATTTGTCGAGTTCTTTTCCGGGCATCTCTTCTTTGGAAAAAAAGGATATAAGAAAAGATTTCCTCTGCTATTAGAGCGATATCAAGATATGGTCCGGTTTGGACCACAATTAAATTATATGTTGGAGGCCTGTGTAAAATGTCAGCCAATTCGAATAAGAACTGCGCCCTTTGGGGGCTCAAGAAGTAAAATGGAGAGATCGATTTATATGGGAGCTGTATCGGGCTATAGACCGATTCAGACCATAATAAACACGTATGTTGATGGTCATGAGAGAATCCGTCGTACAAAATTTCAGGGAAATCGGATAATAATTGCGACCTTTAAAGGCTCAAGAAGTCAAGATCCCAGTTCGGTTTCTATGACAGCTATATCAGGTTATGAACCGATTTGAACCATACTTGCCACAGTTGTTGGATATCATAACAAAACACGTCGTGACAAAATTCATTCAAATCGGATAAGAATTGCGCCCTCTAGAGGCTCAAGAAGTCAAGATCCAAAATCGGTTTATATGACAGCTAAATCAGGTTATGAACCGATTTGAACCATTCTTGGCATAGATGTTGGATATTATGACAAAGCACGTCGTGCGAAATTTCATTCCAATCGGATAAGAATTGCGCCCTCTAGAGGCTCAAGAAGTCAAGATCCCAGATCGGTTTATATGACAGCTATATCAGGTTATAGACCGATTTGAACCATACTTAGCACAGTTGTTGGATATTATAACAAAACACGTTGTGCAAAATTTCATTCCAATCGGACAAGAATTGCACACTCTAGAGGCTCAAGAAGTCAAGACCCAAGATCAGTTTATATGGAAGCTATATCAGGTTATAAACCGATTGGAACCATACTTGGCACAGTTGTTGGATATCATGACAAAGCACGTCGTGCAAAATTTCATTCCAATCGGATAAGAATTGCGCCTTCTAGAGGCTCAAGAAGTCAAGACCCAAGATCGGTTTATATGGCAGCTATATCAGGTTATGGACCGATTTGAACCATACTTGGCACAGTTGTTGGATATCATAACAAAACACGTCGTGCAAAATTTCATCCCAATCGGATAAGAATTGCGCACGCTAGAGGCTCAAGAAGTCAAGACCCAAGATCGGTTTATATGGCAGCTATATCAAAACATGTACCGATATGGCCCATTTACAATACCAACCGACCTACACTAATAAGAAGTATTTGTGCAAAATTTCAAGCGACTAGCTTTACTCCTTCGGAAGTTAGCGTGCTTTCGACAGACAGACGGACGGACGGACGGACGGACAGACGGACGGACATGGCTAGATCGACATAAAATCTCGCGACGATCAAGAATATATATACTTTATGGGGTCTCAGACGAATATTTCGAGTAGTTACAAACAGAATGACGAAATTAGTATACCCCCCATCTTATGGTGGAGGGTATAAAAAGTGTGAGCTATATCTTTATCTGACCCACAATCTGAAAACAAACTGTATCACATTTCGAGCAAATATGTTCAAACAAATCAAATGACAACATTATTGCAAATTACCCAAAACCTGGCGAACATATACATATATGGGAGCTATATCTATATCTGAACCGATTTAGAGCACTCATCAGTAATGTCGAGAGTCAAGAGAAAATCCTTATCGCCAAATTTCTAGAGAAACGGTTAAAAAATTACCACATTATTGCAATATTAGTCGTAATCGAACGAACATATATATGGGAGGTATATCTAAAGCTGAACCGATTTCGAGCAAACTTCTTAGATATTGTGGTAGTCGTGGAGCAAAGTGTTGTACAAAATTTTGGCAATATTGGTTAAAAAATGCGCTTGCAGTGGCTCTAGAAGTGAAAATAGGAAATCTAAATCTGAACCGATTTCTATGACATTCGCCAGTTATGTCGAGAGTCAAGAGAAAATCCCTTCTGCCAATTTAGAGAGAATCGGTTAACAAATGACCACATTATTGCACTATTAGTCCAAATCGGACGAACATATATATATAGGAGCTGTATGCAAATCTGAACCGATTTTTATACCCACAACCATAGGATGGGGGTATACTAATCTAGTCATTCCGTTTGCAACACCTCGAAATATTCATCTAAGACCACATGAAGTATATATATTCTTGATCGCCTCGACGTTCTGAGTCGATCTAGTCATGTCCGTCCATCCATCCGTCTGTCGAAATCACGATTGCGGTCGAACGCGTAAAGCTAGCCGCTTTGCACAGATACTTAGTATTGATGCAGGTCGTTGGGGATTGCAATTGGGTCATATCGGTTCAGACTAAGATATAGCTCCCCTATAAACCGACCTCCCGATTTGACTTCTTGAGTCCCTGGAGGCCGCAATTTTTGTTCGATTTGGCTGAAATTATGCATGTAATATTTTGTTATGACTTTCAACAACTGTGCCAAGTACGGTCTATAACATGATATAGCTTCCATATAAACCGATCTTCCGATTTGACTTCTTGAGCTCTTACAAGCCGCAATTTTTGTCCGATTTGGCTGAAATTGAGCATGTAGTGTTTTGTTATGACTTTCAACAACTGTGCCAAGTACGGTCAAAATCTGTCTATAACCCGATATAGCTCCCATATAAACCGATCTCCCGATTTGACTTCTTGAGCCGTTACAAGCCGCAATTTTTGTCCGATTTGGCTGACATTTTTCATGCGGTGTTCTGTCACGACTTCCAACAACTGTGCCAAATACGGTCCAAATCAGTCTATCGCCTATACGCCTAAACGTATGTAAACCGGTCTCTTGATCATCGTTGTTCGGCTTCTAGATGCTTTAATTTTTGCTGATTTGACAGAAGTTTGGTATGTAGAATTAAATTATGCCTTGCAACTAAATTTATTTTGCATAAATTTTTAATAGAATTCATGGTGGTGGGTTCCCAAGATTCGGCCCGACCGAACTTAGCACGTCTTTACTTGTTTCCAATTTCAATAGGTTTCGTATCTTGGTACATGTTTGTACCAAATTTTAAGACGATCGGAGGAAAAGTGCGACCTGTACTTTGTACACAAATTAACATGGACAGACAGATAGACAGACAGACGGGCATAGCCAAAACGAATCAGAAAGTGATTCTGAGTCGATCGGTATATTTATCAATTGGTCTATCTCTCTTCTCTCTGGGTGTTACAAAATTTATAATACCCTGTACCACAGAGGTGGTGTAGGGCATAAACTGCAACCAAATTGGCGAAACAAAACGCCAAACACTTTTGGCCTAATTGAAGTTCTTCTGAAATGGTTAAAATAAGTCTTCCAGGCGCTTCAGAAGTCAAATCGCAAGTTTGGTTTATATGAGTACTTGGTATGACTTGTGATGTCAATTTGGCCTGAATTCATATATTTTCTTTATAGGGGCTAGATCAATATTTCGTATTCATTTCAGCCGTGTTGAACTTGGGATACCCACCACTTTGTATTTGCATTATATAAATGTCTATTTTAGTTATATCCAAATAGTCGAAGGCCGATCTGGATCATATTTATTTTGGGTGTAGAAATTAAAATTTCTGCGAAATCGGGCAATAAATTCTCTATATATGGGATTAATCAAAAGATCTATATCTAAATACGGTCAAATAATGACCGAATATGGGTTGGGATATCGAAGGGCCTAGTACATCTCAAAACGAGCCTTAAGACCCTACATTGGCAGATCGGTCTTAATGGCAGCTATATCAAAATATGGTCCGATCTCGACCATTATCAGTACGGACAATGAGAGGCCTAGTCCAACTAACTATTCCAAATTTCATCGAAATCAAGTAAAAAATTTGAATTTTATGAGCTAAAGACCAAAGTCGACAAACCGTTCTATATGACATGACAGCTGTATCAAAACATGATCCGATATGGTCCGTATTCGTTACTAACAACGGGTAATAAATGCGGCTTTTGTGGGCTTAAAAGAATATGCGACTGAGAAGTGTTGAATGACCACAGCTTCTCTGATCGCCTTGAATGTGTATATCGAATTCGTGACACTGTAGCCTATGTCCGCCTGTAACGATGAACGCCTGCGTTCACATCCTGGCTATGATATCAGACAAAATTTAAAGCGGTGCTGATCCTCTCTTAATGCTGTCGACTTTTGCCATGCATGGTCATGTAAAGAATTCATTCGGACTCGGCTATAAAAAAAAGTCCCTTATCATTGAGTTTAAACTTGAATCGGAAAGCTTTCATTGATTTGAGAGAAGTGTGCACCTTCTCGGTTCTGGGCAAATTTTTACTCCACTCCCAAATACCTTTCTTTTGAGTCCTATATTATCGTATTGGTTAATATTTCCGGTTTAGTCAGACACTTGGCCCTTATTGTAAATATACGCTTCGTGGTCTACTTGCAAATACATTTTATATGAGCCCCATAATGGCATGATCGGTAAATAAATTATGTTTGAGGGTGGGATTGACCCCAGGGACTTTGTCCCAAAAATGAGTCTCAATATCCCGAAAATCAATCAATTTAATCATCAAATAACTTTTATATAATAGTGAGGTGTTTTCGGGTGGGGCACTTCCCCAAACACATGGCTCTTCAATTGGATATCAAATTCGTTTTTATACCCACCACCGAAGGATGGGGGTATATTCATTTTGTCATTCCGTTTGCAACACATCGAAATATCCATTTCCGATCCTATAAAGTATATATATTCTTGATCAGCGTAAAAATCTAAGACGATCTAGACATGTCCGTCCGTCTGTCCGTCTGTCAGTTGAAATCACGCTACAGTCTTTAAAAATAGAGATATTGAGCTGAAATTTTGCACAGATTCTTTTTTTGTCCATAAGCAGGTTAAGTTCGAAGATGGGCTATATCGGACTATATCTTGATATAGCCCCCATATAGACCGATCCGCCGATTTAGGGTCTTAGGCCCATAAAAGCCACATTTATAATCCGATTTCGCTGAAATTTGGGAAAGTGAGTTGTCTTAGGCCCTTCGACTTCCTTCGTTAAATTGGCCCAGATCGGTTCAGATTTGGATATAGCTGCCATATAGACCGATCCTCCGGTTAAGGGTCTTAGGCCCACAAAAGCCACATTTATTATCCGATTTTGATGAAATTCGGGACAGTGAGTTGTATTAGGCCCATCGACATCCTTCGTTAATTTGGCTCAAATCGGTCCATATTTGGATATAGCTGCCATATAGATCGATCCTCCGATTTATGGTGTAAGGCCCATAAAAGCCACATTCATTATCCGATTTTGCTGAAATTTGGGACAGTGAGTTGTGTTAGGTCCTTTGACATATTTCTTCAATTTGGTTCAGATCGGTTCAGATTTAGATATAGCTGCCATATAGACCGATTTCTTGATATATGGTTTTGGGCTCATTTATTGTGTGATGTCGCCGAAATTTGGAATAGTGAGTTTAGTTAAGCCCCTTGACATACTTCTGCAATATCGCACAGATCGGTCCAGATTTGGATATAGCTGCCATATTAACCGATATCTAGGTTTTAGGTGTTGGGGCGATAAAAGACGCATTTATTGTCCGATGTCGCTGAAATTTGACACAGTGAGTTTGGTTAGGCTCTTCCACGTCCTTCTTCGATTTTGCCCAGATCGGTCCAGATTTGCATATAGCTGCCATATAGACCGATCTCTCGATTTAAGGTTTAGGGCCCATAAAAGAGACATTTATTGTCCGATTTCGCCGAAATTTGGGACAGTGCTTTGTGTTAGGCTTTTCAACATGTTTATGCAACTTGGCCCAAATCGGTCCAGATTTGGATATAGCTGCCATGTAGATCGATATCTCGATTTAAAGTCTTGATAACCCCATAAAAGGCGCATTTATAATCCGATTTCTCTGAAATTTGATACAGTGACTTATGTTCGGCTTTTCGACATCGTGTCGTATATAGTTCAGATCGGTATGAGGTATATGAGTATAAGGTATGAAATTTTCACCGAATTTTGATGAAAGGTGGTCTACATATATACCCGAGGTGGTGAGTATCCAAAGTTCGGCCCGGCCGAACTTAACGCCTTTTTACTTGTTTTCTCTCAGGCACCTTTTTTTTTTAGTTCTATATTGTCGTGATTGATATATATATACCCATTTGGCGGGTTTTGGACGGCGCCCGAGGCACTCGACCTCAACAATAGAAACCATGTTTTGCTTTGACTGTGAGAGTGCAAAAAAAAAAAAAAAAATTCGAACGAATGGCATTACCAATCTCCGAGATCTGGTGGTTTCGAAAATTAGGGTAATGAGAAGTGCTTTTTAGGGGAGGAATGGCACTCAGACATTTCGACTCAAATATGGATATCAAATTCGTGCTGCACTTCCAAATCCATTTAATGTGAGCCCTATAATGCCATGGTCAGTAAATATGAAATGTCTGGAGGGCGTTTTGGGGCTGGGGCGGCCACCGGCACTTTGCCCTGAAAATAGATATCAAATTCGTTCTTTACTCCTAATACCGATAATATAATCGGAAATGAAGTACAGTTTAGGGGGTGCTTTAGGGCGTACTCCCAAACACTTGGCTCCAAAATTGGATAAATCAAATTCGTTTTCTACTCTCAAATACCTTTCATTTGAGTCCCATATTGTCATAATGGGTCAATTAAACTATTTGTCTTATTTTTGGAAAGAAAAGCCCCACTTAGACTTGTCATATTTGTAATATACTCCCAAATACCTTTCATTTCAGTCCTATATAGACATGTTCGGCTAATATGCCCATTTGGGGATATTTGAGGGTGGGACGACCTCCCATTACTTGGACCTAATTTTTTATGCCATATTTGTAATCTACTGTCGAATATTTTCATTTGAAGCCCATATTAACATGAACGTTGAATATATCTGTTTAGAGGAGTTTTTGGGTTGGGGAGGCCCGCTGGGTACTTGGACCCAAATTTTACTATGATACTCGTTTTCTAGTCTCCAATAACTTTCATTTGATACCCATATTGTGCCTATCAGTCCACTTTTGGTTTTGGATGGCGTTGTTGAGGTAGGGGAGGGACCGCCCCCATCCGATATCTAAAAATTATATAGCCTATATTCCCTTACAGACAAACATACATATTCTGTGAAAATTTTAAGAAAATCGGTTCAGCCATTTTTGATTCTGATGATCGTCGTGATGCCCTTTTCAAGGCGTTTTTGGGTGGTAGGGTGACCCCCTCTACTTCGATCTGATTTTGTATGCCAGATTCGTAATCTACTCCCGAATACCTTTCATTTGAGGCCTTTATTGACATGAACGCTCAATATGTCTGTTTGGGGGAATTTAAGGGTTGGGACGGCCCGATGGGTAATAAGACCCAAATTTTAATATCATATTCGTATTCTATTTTCCAATACCTTTTATTTGATACCCATATTGTCCCGATCGGTCCGCTTTTGATTTTGGGTGGTGCTTTTGGGGTAAAGGGGGAGGGTCCGCCCCCTTCCGAAATCAACAAATTATAAAGCCTATTTCTTCTTCTTGACCATATTCGCAATCTACTCTTGAATACCTTTCATATGTGTCCCATATTGTCATGATCGTCCAAAACCCTATTTTAGAGGGTTTTGGGGTTGGGGGGCCCACGTTTCTTGGACCCAATTTTTAATATGAAATTCGTAGTCTATTCTTGAATACCTTTCACTTGAGTCCCACATTGTCCCGATCGGGTCACTTTTATTTTTGGGTACTACTTTTGGGTAAGGGGGAGGGTCCGCCCTCCTTCCGTTATCCAAAAAATTACATAGCCTATGTTTCCTTTCAGACCAACCTACACAATCTGTGAAAATTGCAAGGTAATTGGTTTAGCCGTTTTTAAGTTTATACGGAACAAACAAACAAACCGACACACAACAAACAAACACGAATTCAATTTTATATATAAGAAGAGAATAGGTGCCATATAGACCAAGACACAGCCTTTAAAAAAATGAGATATTAAACTAAAGCTTGGCACAGATTCGTATTCAGTTCTTGAACGAGCAAAATCACATCATATTAAGATAAGTTGCCATATAGACTAATCTGCCAGTTAAGGGTCTTAAGCCCATAAAAGCCGCATTTATTATCCGATTTCGTTGAAATTATAAACCGCGAGTTGTACTAAGGCCCCCGATGTCCGAAACGAAAATGGTTCATATCGAACCATAATTAGATATAGCTGTCATATAGACCCAACTACCGATTTATGGGTGCATTTATCACCCGATTTTGCTGAGATTTAGAACTGTGACATCCGCAAGAATTTGGTGCAGATCGAACTATATTAAGATATAGCTACCATATAGACCGATCTGCCAATTAAGGGTATTAAACCCTTAAAAGCCCCATTTGTTACCCGATTTCGCTTAAATTTGGAACAGTGAGTGACACTAGTCCTCTCGTTGCCCGATATGAACATGTCCAGATTGGACCATATTTAGATATAGCTGTATTATATACCGATCTGCCCAATTAGATTTTTAAGTCTATAAAAGGCCGATTTGTTACCCGATTTCGCTGAACTTTGAAACAGTGAGTTGCGCTAGTCCAGATCGTACCAAATTTGGATACAGCTTCCATATAGATCGATTTATGGCCTTAAGCCTATAAAAAGCCGTAATTGTATATTTCGCTGTAAGTTGGACTAGATTTCCCGTTGACCGAACCAAATTTAGTCCAGATCGGACCATACTTTGATAAACATTTGTAACGTGGAGTTGTACTAGGTCGCTCGATATCCGAACCACGTATGGTCTTAATCAGACCATATTTGAATATAGCTGCCATATGGACCGATCTACAGATCTGGGATCTTAAACCATGAAATTCTCATTTAAAATCTGAATTCCTTAAAGTTTTAAACTGCGACTTGTATACACTTCTCGGTAACTGAACCAAATATGATCCAAATCGTCCAATACTTGAACATTAATTTGGATATAGTATAGGTTTATAATAAAATAGCATAATAAATGTATCCATGGTGGTGGGGATCCAAAATTCGGCACGGCCGAACTTAATGCGTTTTTACTTGTTTTTATACACCACAAATGCGGTACAGGGTATTATAACTTAGCGCCTTTGTTTGTAACATCCACAAGAAAGAGAGCTAGGTCCATTTATAAGTATACCATTGATATGATATGATATGATCAACTCAGAATCACTTTCTGATTCGATTTAGCTCTGCCCGTCTGTCTGTCCATGTTAATTTATATACATACAATTTTCATCCAATACTTCTGGTGAATTTCATAGAAAATGGTTCAGATTTGGATATATCTCCCATATATATATTCGTCCGATTTGCAGTAATAATGCAATAATATAGTCATTTATTAACTGACTCTCTCGAAATTTGGCGGAAGGGATTTTCCTAAGACTCTCGACATTACTGGTGAATTTCATTAAAATCGGTTCAGATTTAGATGTATCTGCCATATATGTTTGTCGCCCGATTTTCACCTCTAGAGCTACTGCAAGCACATTTATTGACCAATTTTACCAAAATTTTGCACAACGCTTGACGACTACCACGATATCCGAGAAGTTTGGTCGAAACCGGTTCTGTTTTAGATATGGCTGTCATATATATGGTCGTCAGACTTTGGGTAATTTGCAATAATGTTGTCAATTGTCAACCGATTCTCTCAAAATTTGACATGAGGGGTTTTCTTACGACTGTCATCATTAGTGGTGAGTTTCATAGAAATCGGTTCAGATTTGGATACATCTCCCATTTATTGATCAATCTTCCCAAAATTTTGCACAACGCTATAGATAACTGCAACAACATCCAAGAAGTAAGGTCGAAATTGGTTTAGATATAGCAATAGAATTGCAATAATGTTGTCATTTGTCAACCGATTGTCACGAAAATTGGCATATATATTTCTTTAATAACTGTTGATCCTGCTTCGGATCCTAAATCGTAACAAAATCTTTACGAAAGTTATTTGGAAGTTTCGGAGAGAAATCGCAACGAAATCTAAAAAAAACCTTGGGAAATTCGGAAAAGGAAATTTCTTACCGAAACTTCGTAAAGAATTCTGAACGATTTCGGAAGTAATTGCGTAATGAAATCGAATGTTCCTTCCCAAACTTCGTAAAGAATTCTGAACGATTTCGGATGTAATTTCGTAAAGAAATCGGATGTTCCTTCCGAAACTTCGAAAATAATTCTGAAAATTTTCGGAAGTATTTTCATATTGAAATCGGACGTACCTTTGGAAATTTCGTAAAGAATTCTGAACGATTTCGGAAGTAATTTCGTATAGAAATCGGATGATCGTTCCTTAAATTCATAAAGAATTCTGTACAATTTCGGAAGTAATTTCGTATAGAAATCGGATGATCCTTCCGAAACTTCGTAAAGCCTGAAGTAATTTCCTATTGAAATCGGATGAACCTTCCGAAACTTTGTACATAGCTCAATCAACAAACTGAATTGATTTTTTCATTGACCACATAATGGTAAACAAATAAAGATATGTAAGCGTTGAGCAGAGAAAAATATCCCGGAACAGGTACTACCTATTACGTAAAAAAAGTCTTTCAGGTATTGACTCAAGATGGACTCCAAAGATGCAACAGCTGCAATGATGATCTTGGATCGTAGCATGTTGCCCGCCCTTCCTATACAAACATCAAACACGGAGTTCAGACTTCGTTCAGAATTCATTCCGAACTGTCCGAAGAAAAATTAAAAAAAAAATTCGACAAGAGTTTCAGACAGTTTTAGACATAGCATCGTCCTTCAGACAAATAGTTTAGAAATCCTTCCGAACTGTTGGAATAAAAATTAAGAAAAAACCTCATACGAAAAGACGGTCAGAAATCGTTTGGAATTCTTTCAGAACTGTCGAAACAAAAATTGCTTTCGACATACAGTGCAGAAATCCTTTCGAACTGTCGGAACAAAAACTTCAAAAAAACCCCATCAGAAATCGTTCAGAATTTGTCGGAAAAAACTCCTTCCGACAGACAGTGCAGATATCCTTTAGAATTCATTCCGAATTGTCGGAAGAAAAATTCAAAAAAGACCCATATGAAAAGACGGTCAGATATAATAATATGAATAATAAAAAATCCCTCCAGACAAACAGTCCAGAAATCGTTCAGATTTCCTTCCGAACTGTCGGAAGAAAATTTCAAAAAAAAAACCATACGAAAGTAATCAGAATTCTTTCAGAACCGTCGGAAAAAATTCCCTCAGAATGTCAATCAGAATTCGCAACGAATTCGGTAAGATCTTGTCGGAAGACTTCAGAATTTGTTCAGATTTGTCTGACATCAGACATTTGGTTTGCTGGATAGATACGGACCATACGTGGATATTGGAGGTTATACAAGAAATCATTATGCAAAATTACTCCGCGATTATGAAGTAAAATCGGGAGGTCGGATTATACGGGAGTTGGAGGTCGTTGGAGTAATTATGCAAATCGGAAAGTTCTCAAGAAGAACAATCGGGAGAAATGGAGAAATCATTATGCAAAATTTCAGTCATATCAAATTATATTTGAGCCCCGATTAAGATGTAAAATCGGGAGGTCGGATTACACGGGAGTTGGAGTTTGTAGGAGTAATTATGCAAATCGGATAAAAATTGCGCCCTTTAGGGGCTCAAGAAGAACAACCGGGAGATCGGCTTATGTGGGGGCTATAAATAGTTATGGACAGATTGAGACCATACTTTGCAAAAATGCTACAGGTCATAAAAGAAATTGGTTTGCAAAATGTCAGCCATCTAGAGACTCAAGAAATCAATTCAGGAGATTGGTTTATATGGAGGCTATAAAAGGACATAGCCCGATATAGACGGCGATCAAGAATACATATAATCGGAGTTGAATATTGCTTGATGTTGTAAACGTAATGACAAAATTAATATATCATTTCATAGGGCAGGTGTATTTAAGAAGAAAATTTTAAAATAAAAAGTCAATTTAAAAGTAAAGGAGCGTGGAGCCGAGCGGAGCGAAAAAAAATAACAGAGCGGATCTGAAAAATGTTTACCGGATCGGGAGTGGAGCGGAGAAAAGCTACCCGCTCCGGATGCCTGGCTCTAGCCATTTCAAAGGGATATCTCTACCCCTTCTCAAAGGGCAGATTTTTTACTATTTTTTCGATTCTATCCCACAGCTCGTTGTGAAAGCCATAGAATCCTTCAGGGGTCTATTGGTCTTTAATAATACTCTAAGAGATGATAATAGTTAATTTTTTAGACTTGTTGGCATCTTCTTTATTGGTCATTATTAGTGATCGAGCCAAATAAAAGTTACCGCACAAAATTTGAGTACCATTATTGTTAACAATAATCGTAGTACTCACATACATCATTATTTACAATGCTTGCAATGTGTCGATAGCATTTTTTAACTATAATTTTTTTAATTTAATATTTGTAATAATTGAAATGAAAATTAACACTACAGTGTTAACTTGAAAATAATGAAAAATATTTATTATTATTATTAAAATAACCTTATGGATATGTGAATATATGCTTAGGTTTTTCATGGCATATCTGATTTTGTTGTATATGAAAAACCAAGTTTTGCAAACAGTGGGTGGCACTTGTTCACACTGAAAATGCTATGTTAAGCCATTTCAATAGAATTTATTAATTTACACCTAACAGTCAGGGATTATTACAGCTACTCTTGAAAGTATTAATTAAAGAAAATAGAAACTTTAATTAGTGAGATAACAAATGTTTTCTTTATAGATGTATGAAAGCTATTATTCTTTAAGAATGGTATTCTATTCAGAGATCTCTCGTGACTTTTTCTTTTTATATCCAACACCGAAGGATGGGGGTATATTCATTTTGTCATTCCGTTTGCAACACATCGAAATATCCGTTTCCGACCCTATAAAGTATATATATTCTTGATCAGCGTAAAAATCTAAGACGATCTAGCCATATCCGTCCGTCTGTCTGTTGAAATCACGATTTTGCCGAAATTTGGGACAGTGAGTCGTGTTACGCTCTTCGACATCTTTCGGCAATTTGGTCTAGATCGGTTCAGATTTGAGTATAGCTGCCATATAGACCGATCTGTCGATTTAAAGTCTTGGCCCCAAAAAAGGCACATTTATAATCCGATTTCGCTCACATTTTACACAGGGACTTATGTTAGGCTTTTCGACATCCGTGTTGTATATGGTTGAGATCGGTCTATATTTGGATATGGCTACCAGGAAGACCAACATTATGATCTGCAGAATTGAACAATGACTTGTACTTATTAGACCACTCAATGTCCATGTCCAATTTGTTCCAAATCGAACCATATTTCGATAATGCTGCTATGGGGGCATTAATTATGCATTTTTCACCGGATTCTGACGACAGGTAGTTTATATATATACCCGAGGTGGTGGGTATCCAAAGTTCGGCCCGGCCGAACTTAACGTCTTTTTACTTGTTTTTTTTTTTTTTTTATAAAATTGTTCAGTGATGATTATTGCAAAACGTTTATCTGTTATTTGAAATCATTTACCTAAACACTTGTATATGCTAATTAATGCTACCTGTCGATATGTGTGATTATTTCATCAGACAACAATTTTAGCTGTTGGTATAAATTACAACAATTTAAAAATGTTAAATCATTGTTAACTGTAGTCTTGAGTTAACAGTTAATTGCTTTGTTTTAATTAAACAAAAACAAAAGGGAGAAACTTTAGGTAGGTTAGGTGAGGTTGAATGGGTTGCCCACCATAGGTGAGTTCATTCGGAGGCCGGTTTGGCCCATTGTGATACCCTAGAAAGAAAGAGAAGAGAAAGAAGATGTGAAACCTCGGATCATATCCAGAGGTTGTACACGAATGGGGAATAAGAGCGGGCGGTGAGACGCCAATCCCTCGCCGGATCTTATGGCACCCTGCGTCGGAACCATCCCGTCCCGTTCACACAGTGGTACAATTTCAGTTTTTTCGTGGCAAAATTCTACTTTTTATGGGATTAAGATCCTAAATTGGATGATCGGTCTATATGACAGCTATATCTATATATTCTGATCTGATTCATATATGGGTCGGATGTGGGGAGGCTTAAACCAACTCACTATTTTAAATTTCGACGAAATCGGGTAATAAATAAAACTTTTATGAACTTTAGACCCTTAATCGGCATATCGGTCTATATAAAAGTTATATCTAAATACATTGCGATATTCAATATATTTGGGTCAGATGGCGGCTGGCTTAGGACAACTCACTGATTCAAGTTTCTGCGAAATTGGGTAATAAATAAAGCGTTTATAGGCTTCAGACCCTTTATCCGCAGACCCTTTTATCGATCTGAACCATATTTGGGTCCTATGTTAAAAGGCCTAAAACTACTCACTGTTTTAAATTCAGTCAAATTCAGACCCTTTATCGAGAGATCGGTCTACATGGCAGCTATATCTTAATATAATCCGATCTGAACCATATTAAAGTGGGATATCGAAGGCTCAAAACAACGGTTAAAAAATAAAGCTTTTATGGGCTTCAGACCTTTTATCGGGAGATCGGTCTATATGGTCCGATCTGAACCATTTTTAAGTCAGTTATCGGGAAGCTTAAAATTTCAGCGAGATCGGATAAAAAATAAATTATTTATGGGCATTAGACCCTTTTCGGCAGATCGGTCTATATAGCAGCTATATCCAAATATGGTCCGATTTGGCCCGTTTAAGAACTTAACCAGCGTGCATCAATAAGACTGTGTCTGTGTCAAATTTCGGCTCAATATGTCAATTTTTGAAGGCTGTAGAGTGATTACAACAGACAGGCGGACAGACACACGGACATCGTTAAATCGTCTTAGAATTTTACGACGATCGGAAATATATACACTTTGTACGGTCGGAAATTGATATTTCGATGTGTTGCAAACGGAATGATTAAATGAATATACCCCCTATCCTACGTTGGTGGGTATAAAAATATTTGTGTACATTTTTATACCCTCCACCATAAGATGGGGGGTATACTAATTTCGTCATTCTGATTGTAACTACTCGAAATATTCGTCTGAGACCTCATAAAGTATATATATTCTTGATCGTCGTGAAATTTTATGTCAATCTAGCCATGTCCGTCCGTCTGTCCGTCCGTCCGTCCGTCTGTCTGTCGAAAGCACGCTTACTTCCGAAGGAATAAAGCTAGCCGCTTGAAATTTTGCACAAATACTTCTTATTAGTGTAGGTCGGTTGGTATTGTAAATGGGCCATATCGGTCCATGTTTTGATATAGCTGCCATATAAACCGATCTAGGGTCTTGACTTCTTGAGCCTCTAGAGTGCGCAATTCTTATCCGATTGAAATGAAATTTTGCACGGCATGTTTTGTAATTATATCCAACAACTGTGCCAAGTATGGTTCAAATCGGTCCATAACCTGATATAGCTGCCATATAAACCGATCTAGGGTCTTGACTTCTTGAGCCTCTAGAGTGCGCAATTCTTATCCGATTGGAATGAAATTTTGCACGACGTGTTTCGTTATTATATCCAACAACTGTGTCAAGTATGGTTTAAATCGGTTCATAACCTGATATAGCTGTCATATAAACCGATCTTGGGTCTTGACTTCTTGAGCCTCTAGAGTGCGCAATTCTTATCCGATTTGACTGAATTTTGGCACGACGTGTTTTGTTATGACATCCAACAACTTTGCCAAATATGGTTCAAATCGGTGCATAACCTCATATAGCTGTCATATAAACCGATCTTGGGTCTTGACTTCTTGAGCCTCTAGAGGGCGCAATTCTTATCCAATTTGGCTGAAATTTCGCAAAATGTTTTTATTGTTACTTTCAACAACTATGTCAAATAAAGTACAAGTCGGTTCATAATCTGATATAGCTGCCATATAAACCGATCTGGGATCTTGACTTCTTGAGCCTCTAGAGGTCGCAATTATTATCCGATTTGCCTGAAATTTTGTACGACGGATTCTTTCATGACCATCAACATACGTGTTTATTATGGTCTGAATCGGTCCATAGCCCATACAGCTCCCATATAAATCGATCTCTCTATTTTTACTTTTTGAGCTCACAAAGGGCGCAATTCTTATTCGAATTGGCTGGCATTTTACACAGGTCTCCAAAATATAATTTAATTGTGGTCCAAACCGGACCATATCTTGATATCGCTCTAATAGCAGAGCAAATCTTTTCTTATATCCTTTTTTTTTGCCTAAGAAGAGATGCCGGGAAAAGAACTGGACAAATGCGATAAATGGTGGAGGGTATATAAGATTCGGCCTGGCCGAACTTAGCACGCTTTTACTTGTTCAAGCTTTAATGTTTTAAAATTATTAACTAAAAAAAAAAATTAAAAACAAATTAACAAAAAAAAAATTTTCTTCTAAATTTCATCAGAACTCGTATATGAATCTATGTCTAAAAGATTACTAAACTAAACTTTTTTTCCTGTCTTCACATGCCGCTTTGAAGAAATAAGTGGATCGGAAGATGCTGCCAAAATGTTGTATAGGTCCTCATTTTGCCTCACCCATAATGCTTTAAACGTATTCTGCAGTCTTAATTTGTTATAGAATTTGTTAAGAGGCTCCTGTGCAGAAATCTCTCCAATTGGCAACGATTAATAGTCAATTACATATTTGCCATGTACCAATATTTTATGGACTGTTGGGGTCAATTTCTGCTGTGGATACTTTTCCGCTAAAAGTGTTGCAGTTTTTGATGCATATTCGTCATATTTTGTAGAATTGATGCTTTCCTTGCAGTTTAAGGCATTTAAAATTGTTCCTAATATTTTTACGATTTGATAGCCAATTCCAGTGATTCTATTGTATTGGGTTGCCCAAAAAGTAATTGCGGATTTTTTTAAAAGAAAGTAAATGCATTTTTAATAAAACTTAGAATAAACTTTAATCAAATATACTTTTTTTACACGTTTTTTCTAAAGCAAGCTAAAAGTAACATCTGATAACTGACAGAAGAAAGAATGCAATTACAGAGTCACAAGCTGTGAAAAAATTTGTCAACGCCGACTATATGAAAAATCCGCAATTACTTTTTGAGCAAACCAATAGTTACTGCCTCATCATTTTCAAAAAATCTACTAGAAGTGTTTCCATCGTTTGAGTTTCCGCATCCGTACTTGGGATAGTGTACTTTTAGTCTAAGTTGTTTTAAACAATCATGCTGTATTTGCTTGTTCTGATATTTTCTTATGCTTACTTGATGTATGATCATCGAAGTTTTCTTCCTTTTCAATTTCCTCGTCAATTTTAGGAAGAACTCCATCCCTGTATCCTCGCATGCAAAGGTGACATTCCATATTCGTAGTTCTCCTCTCTTTTTGCAAATTGGACATGACGAGGTTGAGGTTGTTTCTGTCAGTTCGTTAACGACGTTTCCGACAACTATGCTCAGATGGAACTCGTAGCTGCATTCAATATATTTCCCTTCTCCAATGTTCAACACTGTGGGCTCAATCTTGCTTATTTGTTGTTCAATATCCTTCACCGTTGCACTTATGAGTTTTCCAGATTCCTTTGCAAATTGAAACATTATTGTTCCAAGCAATAATGCACGGATGAAGGATTTTTGCAGTGGAACAACAGATGCCATAAACATATTTGCGTCTGATATTGTTTCATCGAAAGATATCCTTTGCTTATAAATGCAACCCCATCGCAACCCCATTTACTGATCAATGTAAGGTTTTTCGGGAAGAGTCGTCGCCTCATTTTCAGGAAGACTCTCCAGCAGCCGTTTTCGCTGGTTTTCGCAGAGATTTCCATAAATTCCGTATGCAGTGGTCGTGAATCCTATTTGGCTTGCGTAATATGCCTATATGTGGGTAAAATTTCAACCCCATGTTGGATTAACGATGTCCTTAGTAAGACAAATTTGTCTTTGGAAAGTTCTAGGTCCATAAACAAGGCCAAGGCTTTTTTAAAACGCTTTGGGCTTGCATCAGCCACAGATTTTGTAAACTGCGATCTAACTTTTTATTTGTCCTTTGTATATTTGATAGACAGCGCTTCCGATAATTGCGGCGTGGTCAATTTAATGGTGGCATCTGTAAGTCTCCTCTTTCTTGTGTAAACTGAACAATCCTCCATACTCGTTTTTATACCCACCACCGAAGGATGGGGGTATATTCATTTTGTCATTCCGTTTGCAACACATCGAAATATCCATTTCCGACCCTATAAAGTATATATATTCTTGATCAGCGTAAAAATCTAAGATGATCTAGACATGTCCGTCCGTCTGTCTGTTGAAATCACGCTACAGTCTTTAAAAAAAGAGATATTGAGCTAAAATTTTGCACAGTCTCTGTTTTTGTCCATAAGCAGGTTAAGTTCGAAGATGGGCTATATCGGACTATATCTTGATATAGCCTCCATATAGACCGATCCGCCAATTCAGGGTCTTAGGTCCATAATAGCCTCATTTATTATCCGATTTTGCTGAAATTGTGGACAGTGAGTTGTGTTAGACCCTTCGACATCCTTCGTCAATTTAGCCCAGATCGGTCCGAATTTGGATATAGCCCCCATATAGACCGATCCGCCGATTCAGGGTCTTAGGCCCATAATAGCCTCATTTAATATCCGATTTTGCTGAAATTTTGGACAGTGAGTTGTGTTAGACCCTTTGACATCCTTCGTCAATTTAGCCCAGATCGGTCCAAATTTGGATATAGCTGACATATAGACCGATCCTCCGATTTGGGGTCTTAGGTCCATAAAAGCCACATTTATTATCCGATTTTACTGAAATTTGGGACAGTGAGTTACGTTGGGCCCTTCGACATCCTCCGTCAATTTGGCTCAGATCGGTCCAAATTTGGATATAACTGCCATATAGACCGATCCTCCGATTTAGGGTCTTAGGCCCATAAAAGCCACATTTATTATCCGATTTTGCTGAAATTTAGGACAGTGAGTTGTGTTAGACCCTTCGACATCCTTCGTCAATTTAGCCCAGATCGGTCCAAATTTGGATATAGCTGACATATGGACCGATCTTCCGATTTGGGGTCTTAGGCCCATAAAGGCCACATTTGTTATTAGATTTTGCTGAAATTTAGGACAGTGAGTTGTGTTGAGCCCTTCGACATCTTTCGTCATTTTGGCCCAGATCGGTCCAGATTTGGATATAGCTGCCATATAGACCGATCCTCAGATTAAGGGTCTTAGGCCCATTAAAGCCGCATTTATTATCCGATTTTTCTGAAATTTGGGTCAGTTTAGTGTATGCAGCTTCGGCAAAAATTTTTTGCGTAGTTGACTTTCTAAACAGGTCAAATAATTTTGAATTGTTCAACTCCATGTTATCAGTACTTGTAGCCCCACTTTCATTCCTAAACTAACCCTTGGATTATGTTAATTTGGCACTATGCGAGTATCGTATTCAGCAACAGGCACCTTTTTGTATTGGTCTGTAAATGAAGTGCGTACCTGATAACTTTTAGGTGGCTTTTTCTCCATCTTATGTCTGTAGGAGGATTTTGGTATCAAATTTCGGCATTTCCATCAAAGTTGAAAAATAGTGAACAATTTTTACTTTTTACCTGGAGAAGCCCAAAGAAATCATTATTATTTTTTGATAATTCTACACTTATTAAGTATATCCTTCCTTACACAAAATAAAAAATGACAATCCCTTAACTAGTTTTCGAGATATAACATTTGAAATCGGAGGCCACCGTAGCGCAGAAGTTAGCATGTGGCCTCCGATTGAAATTAAACGAAAAAAATCGAAAAACAAAAATCTGAAATTTTTGTGGGTAGCAGTTTTGAAATCGTTGGAATGTTTTACATAAGATAGGGTCTTTCAAAATTTCGTAGGCGCACATGAAAATTTTGATCTTTGCCACCTGTTTCCTCACTCTGCGCCATAGTGCGACGCCGCTCTGGCCATCTCATCTTCTATGTTCAGTAACTCGACAAATAGCACGTAGGCAAGACCATTGACTGGATCGCCCGGCGCAGACGAATCCCTCCTGGCGCATTCGTCCTCCCCCTTATTTCCTCGAAATCCTTCATGACAGGAAATACATGTCAACATCATATCGTGGACATATCTATCCAGGGTTGTCTTCGTCGTATGGTAGGTACATGGAGGGTAGGACCAGTATTGGTTTGCGCGCTACCAGTATTGGTTAACCACTACCGTTAAGTCGTTATCGCTGAAACGAGAAATTAGAGTTAGGTTCAAATCCTTACTGTCTAAGATATAGTTTCTAATCCTACCTGTGGAGGGATGCGGGGGGAGATATTTAGATAATGTGATCTGTGTCCACAACCCTGGTAACCTCATAACCACGGTTCCTGAACTGGGTCCACATCAGAACCACCTTTCCCCATTGAGCTCAGCAACTCATCTGAGGCTGCTTAGTAGTGGTGCAGGTTAATCTGCATTAACTTTAGGCAACCCATGTAATTCTTACCTGGTTTTCAGATGTGTTATTAAACAGTCCCCGTTAAAATTCGAGCAAATATGTTCAAACTGTAATAACTACGGTTGACAAATGACAACATTATTGCAAATTGCCCAAAATCTGGCGAACGTATATAGGAGCTATGTCTAATTCTGAACCGATTTCGAGCAAACTTCTGAGATAATGTGGTAGTCATCGAGCAAGGCGTTGTACAAAGTTTTAGGAAGATTGGTTAATAAATGCGCCTGCAATGGTTCTAGGAGTGAAAATCGGGCCATAAAAATATATGAGAGATATATCTTAATCTGAATCGATTTCTATGAAATTTACCAGTAATGTCGAGAGTCATAAAAAAATCCTTCCTGCCAAATTTCGTAAAGAAATGACCATTTGATTGCATTATTTCTGCAAATCGGACGAACATATATATGGGAACTATATCCAAATCTGAACCAATTTCAAGCAATCTTCTCAGATATTGTGCTAGTCGTCGAGGAAGGTGTTGTACACAATTTTGGGAAGATTGATCAATAAATGCGCTTGCAATGGCTCTAGGAGTGAAAATCGGGCTATATATATTGTATATATGAGAGCAATATCTAAATCTGAACCATTTTTTATAAAATTCACCAATAATGTCGACAGTTCTGCCAAATTTCGAGTGAATCGGTTAACAAATTACCTTTTTATTGCATTATCAGATCAGATTTGAATATAGCTCCCATATAAACCGATCTCCCGATTTGACTTCTTGGACCCCTGGAAGCCGCAAGTTTCATCCGATTTGGCTCAAATTTTGTACATGATGTTCTGTTATGACGCCCAACAACTGTGCCAAGTACAGACTTGGCTATAACCTGATACTATAACCTGATATAGCTCCCATATAAACCGATCGCCCGATCTCCCGATTTGACTTCGTGAGCCCTTACAAGCTGCGATTTTTATTCGATTTGAATGAAATTTTGCATATAGTGTTCTGTTATGACTATCAACAACTCTCCCTAGTACGGTCCAATACGGTCCTATAACTAGATATTACTCGCTTATTTTAGCAGAATCCATGGTGCTGGGTTCCAAAGATTCGGCACACTTCTACTTTTTTCTTCTAACATCCCCTCCATAATTAAGCAGCAATTTCTGAAAGCAACAGACTTTTCAGCAGTAAGCCTGCTACTCTGAAATTGCAGTACTATTGCTGTAATAGCAGAACTTCTGCTACAATAGCAACAAAATTTACTAATAATATTCAACAGACATTGTTTGCTATTTTCAGATAACTTTTTTCTATGAGAGCAGGAGTGACAATGATTCTTCATCAACCCTCATATAGAGGTCCTTGCCTTTAACTTTATACCTCGCTTGTCCCCTTACAATTGTCCAGTCCTCTGCTAAAAAATGTTTGTTCTGCCCTTTAACCAGTCTAAGTTTTGCTTCATCCTCCAATATAGGAGAGGGAATCTATACCCACGGTGACGTCCAGCGGGACCTGCTCTATCATCATGTTGGTGCACGTCGAAAGAAAATCTAATGCTTTCCCGTTTGTTTCTCTTTCGAGACGACCTAAATGATCGGCGATTTTTTTGCTATGGAAAAGGAAAGCCAGAGATCATCACACACACCAACCACAATGGGACGTGTTTCGTCATTTGGTTAGAATAAGTCATCGACCTTATTAGGTGTGAAGGCTTCAAGGGCCATACGTTGGTATATTTTACTTATATCGTATTTATTGCGAAAACTCCTTTATGATATAAATACCACATTACTGCCACTCGACAACCCTGTCTGCTAGCTGTTCCTTTTCCCAATACATGTGACTGTGAGTGGCAGATTTGTCTACACAATTACACTACTCCCATTTGCATTGATGGCTTCGAATGCTAGGCAACGGCTTTCGCTGTTGCTCCGAATGTTCGGGTTCGAACCCCGGCCTGGTCCGGATGAATTTTCATTTTCAACTTTTTTTGCCTGGGGCGAAGATTATTTTAATTTTACAATTTTCGTTTCGAGACGGAGATTTGTTTGCTTTCCAATTTCCGCATCATTCTGCCACTTGGTGTCATCGAAAGCCGCGAAGGAGTCATCCTCGTCTTTCCAATAGCTTCCGATAGAGAACGGAGAATCTTCTCTTCAATCATCAGCTATCTTTCCTAGGATCGACGGCCCCCAGCATTGTTCCGGTTCAGGATAGCCACTTATAGTTGAGGTGCTGATGACATATTGGCCAATTTCTTGGCCCGTTTACCATCATCGGCATCGCCAGATCGTTGCCGCTTATTCCCTGAATTGGGCCCGTCCTTTGAGTGAGATACCCTTGCCGGGAGGACACACATCCTGCCCACCCTTACTGGCTTTGGCGGCAGTAGCAAGGAAAGGCCTCGGCTTAACAATTATGCCCTTTTCTGGGCCTGGTGTTATGCGCGTGGTGCTTCCATTTGCGGTCTTAGTTTTGTCCGTAGCGTTTGTACCGGTTCCCGTTCCAGTAGTATTCATCATAGACTTGTACTTGCTGATGTGGATACCATGTTTGCACATCAAACGATTGTCACGGATCGTCAGGGTGGATGTTTCTTGGCCCTCCATCTTCCTCAGATAACGTAAAGAGCGTTTGTAGCCTTTTCCTTGTTTCAGCTCTTTCGTCTTTTGTACTTTCCGCTTACCCTCTACCTTGTACCTCGCAAGTCCATCTCGAGAGTCCTTCATAGCTAGCCTCGCATGCGGGCAAGTCATTGTTGTTTTTTCAAGTTCAAGTTGGGTGTTTGCCCAGTGTTTGTTTGTTGTGCGTAACATGAGGTTGGGACCTGCAGATATTGCTTCCCTACTGGTTGGGGTAGATTCTCGGCACTGGACCGTTGACTACCTGCATAATTATTGAGTTGCCCAAAAAGTAATTGCGGATTTTTTAAAAGAAAGTAAATGCATTTTTAATAAAACTTAGAATGAACTTTAATCAAATATACTTTTTTTACACTTTTTTTCTAAAGCAAACTAAAAGTAACAGCTGATTACTGACAGAAGAAAAAAATGCAATTACAGAGTCACAAGCTGTGAAAAAAATTGTCCACGCCGACTATATGAAAAATCCGCAATTACTTTTTGGGCAACTTTCTGTAATTATACCCTACAACACCACTGTGGTACAGGCACAAACTTATAGTGCATTTGCTGGCAACTCTAAGAAGAAGAAGAAGAGCTCGACCCATTTATTAGTATACCGAACGACTTAGAATCACTTTCTAATTCGATTTAGACATGTACGGCTGTGAGTCCATGTATTCTTGTAATCAAAGTGCAGGTCGTATTTGTTGTCCAATCATTACGAAACTTTGCACATGCCCCTTTTTTGGCCGCCCAAGAACGAACGCTATTGATTTTGGTAAAAATCGATTCAGATTTAGATATAGCCCCCATATATTTGTATCGCCCGATTTGAACTTAAATGACCGTAGTAGCTGCAATTTTCAACCGATCTGCACAAAATTTGGCGCGGACTGTTTTGTTACTGATTTTAATCTATCTGCAAGATTTCATCAAAATCGGTTCAGATTTAGATATAGCTGCTATACATATGTATCATCCGATTTGCACTTAAATGGCCGTAGAAACTAAAATTGTCAACCGATCTGCACAAAATAATAAAAAGTACTGTACATATCCCTGGTAATAGACTTTTATGCGGATGGTTCCAAACTAGACGACCAGGTGGGCTTTGGGGTGTACTCTGAAGAACTTGGATTGGTTATATCAAAAAGGTTATCTGATCATTGGAGTGTGTATGGCTAGGGAATGGCTAAGATATAATGTCATAACGATCATCCCACAAAGCCAGGAAGCCATTAAATCGCTGGAGAATGTATTTCTCAATTGAAAACCCGCTCTTGACTGTCGCAGATCTCTCAACGAGTTAACTGAACAGTTCAAAATTCACCTGTTCTGGGTGGCGGGCTACAGATACATCCCAGGGAATTGTAAAGCAAACGAGTTTGCAAGACTAGGAACCTTAATACCTTACACATTCCAGGGGAACTGGAATCTGTGGGTATGTTCCTAAGTTTTCAGGATCTGGCCCGCAGGGAACGGAATGATAGATGGCCACAAAGAGGGGGCTATGAGCATTCCAAAACTATGTGGCTTTATCTCCCGCTTTGATGTCACTGGCTAGAACAGACGTCTCAGTCATTGTGTCCGGCATGACAGCCTAATATCTAATCGGAAAACATGCCGACATACTGAAGGTTGTCAGTAACGGCTTTGCAGAAGCTATGAGGACATCGAAGGAGAAGAGACTATAGAACACCTTCTGTGTGTGTGTGTCGCACTGGCAGTCAGAAGGAGTTCCACTTTAGGTTCTCATTTCTTTGAGAACCTGTCTGACTTAGCGGATGTGAACATTCGCAACTTATTGGGCTTTTTAAAGCGATCTGGATGGTTTCAAGGTAGGAACTAGAAAGCATCTTCCTTCTCCTGTTCCTGTGGTGTCACAATGGATGAAAACGTCGAAGTGAGTCTGATGGCAGACAACCAATTAAACCTCACCTAACGGGCAAAAACTTGAAAAGAAAAATTATATGGTAATGGATTTGTAATTCCAGCATAGAGCAATGACCTTGAAAGAGTCTCGAAATGTGGTGTGCCTTTAGATGTATAGGGCAGGCCACAACAATCGCCATTTCGTCCTTGCCAGGGCCTCATCAGGTTGTAATACAACTGAAAGATTACATGCTCCCATCTACTCACTAATTAGTGAACTGTGCAAGAGCAGAAGCATGCCTCTCGAAAGAAACGTTGGGTCTTGTTAAACAATGCCTTCTTATAGCGCAGTAAGAAAAAATTAAAATCCTGTTGGCTGTTGGACCTCCTCAGAAAGACATCGGCAACACATACAAAGCCAAAAACTTGTGTTGCTGATGTTAGATGGCATTTTGAGGAGATGTTGGCTATTGGATTTTAATTTTTTCTTACTGAGCTCTAACTACGCCCAACGTTTCTCTCGCAAGTCATGCTTTTGCAGTTGCACTGCTCACTAACCAGTGAGCAGGTGGAAGCATGTAATCTTTTAGTGGCACTTCAACCTGATGAGGCCCTGGCATGGCCAAAATAGCGATCGTTGTGGCCTGTTCTATACATTTAAACGCACACCATATTGTTGAGACTCTTTAAAGGGTTTTTGTTGTTTTGTTTTTTTCCATTTTGAAAATAGAAACAAGAACGAAAATACATTCGTCTAGGCTGGAATAACAAATCCAACAATAAAGCGCTAAAACAGATGAAAAATTATTTTATTATATTTTTAATACTTCTTTGTAAACAAAATTTCGCGCACTTTTTTCTAAAGCAAGCTAAAAGTAACAGCTGATAACTGACAGAAGAAAGAATGCAATTACAGAGTCACAAGCTGTGAAAAAATTTGTCAACGCCGACTATATGAAAAATCCGCAATTACTTTTTGGGCAAACCAATAAATGGGCTATATAGTCTGCAATTTTTGTCCGAATTGGCTGTAATTTTGTACGTAGTGTTCCGTTATGACTTCCAACAACTGTGCTAAGTACGGTCCAAATCGGTTGATAATTTGATGTAGCTCCCATATAAACCGATCTCCCCATTTGGCTCCAGAGCCCTTACAAGCAGCAGTTTTTGTCCAAATTGGCTGTAATTTTGCATGTAGTGTTTTGTTATGACTTGCAACAACTGTGTTTAGTACGATCCAAATGGATCTATAACCTGATATAGCTTCCATATAAACCGATCTCCCGATTTGACTTCTTGAGCCCATGCAAATCACAATCTTTGTCTGATTTGGTTGAAATTTAGCATGTAGTGTTTTGTTATGACTTCCAACAACTGTGCCAAGTACTGTTCAAATCAGTCTATAACCTTATATAGCTCCCATATAAACCGATCTCCCGATTTGACTTCTTGAGCCCTTACAAGCCGCAACTTTTGTTCGATTTGGCTGACATTTTTGTGCTGTGTTCTGTCGCGACTTCCAACAACTGTGCCAAGTACGGTCCAAATCAGTCTATAACCTCATACAGCTCCCATAGAAACCGCGTCTCTCGATCATCCTTGTTCGGTTCGTAAAAGCTTTAATATTTTCTGGTTTGGAAGACGTGTGGTATGAGAATAAAATTATGCTCTTCAACGAAATTTTTTTATACCCACCACCGACGGATGGGGGCCCTATAAAGTATATATATTCTTGATCAGCGTAAAAATCTAAGACGATCTAGACATGTCCGTCCGTCTGTCTGTCTGTTGAAATCACGCTACAGTCTTCAAAAATAGAGATATTGAGCTGAAATTTTGCACAGATTCTTTTTTTATCCAAAGGCAGGTTAAGTTTGAAGATGGGCTATATCGGACTATATCTTGATATAGCTCCCATATAGACCGATCCGCCGATTTAGGGTCTTAAGCCAATAAAGGCCACATTTATTATCCGATTTTGCTGAAATTGGGGACAGTGAGTTGTCTTAGGCCCTTCGACGTCCTCCGTTAATACGGCTCAGATCGGTTCAGATTTGGATATAGCTGTCATATAGACTGATCCTCCAATTTAGGGTCTTAGGCCCATAAAAGCCACATTTATTATCCGATTTTGAGAAAATTTTGGACAGTGAGTTGTATTAGGCCCTTCAACATCCTCCGTCAATTTGGCTCAGAACGGTCCAGATTTGGATATATAGCTGCTATGGGGCATAAGGTATGAATTTTGCACCGGATTTTGAGAAAAGTTGGTTCACATATATATCCGAGGTGGTGGGTATCCAAAGTTCGGCCCGGCCGAACTTAACACCTTTTTACTTGTTTTTTGTATAAATTTTTAGCAGAATCCATGGTGGTGGGTTCCCAAGATTCGGCCCGGCCGAACTAAGCACGCTTTACTTGTCGAAAATAAAATGTTTCGTGATAATCTTTTTGCAAAAAAAAATTAGTTTTTGGTTACCTTTTTCGTAAAAAAAATCTTCCTGTTTGCCTCTTTTCGGAATTTCTCAACGTTAACCCTAGTTCATGGGTATCAATTCGTATCAACACTTTTATGTCTATTGTAGTTATTGATTAGAAGAGGCAAAGACCAATTAAAACTCTCTTTGATTAATGGCTAATAGCAAAGCAACTCGTCCAATTTCTATTCTCTCCGTATCATTTGGCTGGTTGATAATTTAGTTTGCTCTAGAAATAGTGCTATATTTTTGTATACGAATGTGTGTACTTGTTTTTTTGGGAAACTAGTTATTTAGATTGGACTACCTTTTATACTTAAACATATTAAGTGATCTATTTTAATTTTTTTAGCATTCTAGAATGTGAGTAGTACTTCAAACTACATACGTCTTATGTGTTGGTTCAAAAAAATAGTAACCTTTCCAGATGGCCTCTTAAATTATTTAAATAAATGCGAATTAATTAGTCGTAAACAAAAGACTAAAGACACAAGCATGCTTTCAATGGTATAACAAGTTTGTTTCCTAAGTCTATGGATAACACTAAATGTAAATATTTGTATTTGTTTTTTTTTTTTATATTTAACAGTTTTGTTTTGCTATAGTAAAACAATGTGTTTTCAAAATATTCTCTTGGATCTAAAATGTTCCATAGAAGCAAAATTTTGAAATGAAAACAAAAATTATGGATGATTCATATGAGATCCATAAAAATTGCTAAACCTGATTGAAACTTTACAGATGGCAAAGTTTGATAAAAACATTCATATGCTTGACACAGTTTAAAACAAACCAAGCATCAACGATTCACATTTAAAAAAAAAATTTCCTCTAAAACCTTCAGATAAAATTTTAATTTGGGCAAAACATTTGCTGGCCATCCTTGGGGCAGAAGTTGAAAGAAAGAAATGTTGATAAAAAAAACATTTGTTAAAGTCAATCAGAACATTCTGCTCCTCGATAACTCAATGCAATTTTGTTCAATAGAATTCAATTCGAATGAGCATAATTATCAATGCGTAATGGCATATGCCTTCATATGTAAATATTTAATTAGCTTTTGTATGGCTTTTTATGGTTATTAAATGGCGTAATTTGAGAAACATTTGACTTAGGAATTCAATGAAAACAAGTAAAAAGGCGTTTAGTTCGGCCGGGCCGAACTTTGGATACCCACCACCTCGGGTATATATGTGAACAACCATTCGTCAAAATCCAGTGAAAAATGCATACCTTATGTCCCATAGCAGCTATATAGACAAATCAAACGATTTAGACCAAATGCTTATAAGTACAACCGAGAGATCGGTCTATATGGCAGCTATTTCCAAATCTGGTTCAAGTTGAAGACAAACATCGAAGAGCCCAACACACCTCACTGTCCCGAAATTCGGCGACATCGGACATTAAATGCGAGAGATCGGTCTATATGGCAGCTATTTCCAAATCTGGTTCAATCTGAGCCAAGTTGAAGACAAACATCAAAGAGCCCAACACAACTCACACGACATCGGACAATAAATGCGCTTTTTATGGGCCCAAAACCTTAAATCCAGAGATCGGTCTATATGGCAGCTATATCCAAATCTCAACCGATCTGGGCCAAATTGAAGAAAGATGTCGAAGGGCCTAAGACAACTCACTGACCCAAATTTCAGCAAAATCGGATAATAAATGTGGCAATTATGGGTCTAAGACCCTAAATCGGAGGATCGGTCTATATGGCAGCTATATCCAAATTTGGACCAAATTGACGAAGAATGTCGAAGGGCCCAACGCAACTCACTGTCCCAAATTTCAGCAAAATCGGATAATAAATGTGGCAATTATGGGTCTAAGACCCTAAATCGGAGGATCGGTCTATATGGCAGCTATATCCAAATTGGGGCCGATCTGGGCCAAATTGACGAAGGCTGTCGAAGGGCCTAACGCAACTCACTGTCCCAAGTTTCAGCAAAATCGGATAATAAATGTGGCCTTTATTGGCCTAAGACCCTAAATCGGAGGATCGGTCTATATGGCAGCTATATCCAAATTTGGGCCGATCTGGGCCAAATTGACGAAGGCTGTCGAAGGGCCCAACGCAACTCACTGTCCCAAATTTCAGCAAAATCGGATAATAAATGTGGCTTTTATGGGCCAAAGACCCTAAATCGGAGGATCGGTCTATATGGCAGCTATATCCAAATTTGGACCGATCTGGGCCAAATTGATGGAGGATGTCGACGGGCCCAACGTCATTTACTGTCCCAAATTTCAGCAAAATCGCATAAGAAATGTAGCTTTTATGGGCCAAAGACCCTAAATCGGAGGATCGGTCTATATGGCAGCTATATCCAAATTTGGATCGATCTGGGCCAAATTGACGGAGGATGTCGAAGGGCCCAACGCAACTCACTGTCTCAAATTTCAGCAAAATCGGATAATAAATGTGGCTTATATGGGCCTAAGACCCTAAATCGGCGGATCGGTCTATATGGGGGATATATCAATATATAGTCCGATATAACCCATCTTCGAACTTAATCAGCTTATGTTCAAAAAAAGATTCTGTGCAAAATTTCAGCTCAATATCTCTATTTTTAAAGACTGTAGCGTGATTTCAACAGACAGACGGACGGACATTATTTTTACTAGATCTAGATCGTCTTAGATTTTTACGCTGATCACGAATATATATACTTTATAGGGTCGGAAATGGATATTTCGATGTGTTGCAAACGGAATGACAAAATGAATATACCCCCATCCTTCGGTGGTGGGTATAAAAAGAAAAAAAAAAACATAATTTGCATGTTCGCCTATAACACTGGGTTCGAGTCCTGGCGAGAACATCGGAAAAAAAATTTCAGCGGTGGTTAATGTTAGCGACATTTGTGAGGTACTATGCCATGTAAAAACTTCTCCCCAAAAAGGTGTCGCACCGCAGCACGCATTTCGTACTTGCCCCAAGAAAAGGAGGTCCCATATCATAGAGCTTAAACTTGAATGAGGCTGCACTCATTGATATGTGAGAAGTTTACCCCGGCTCCTTAATGGAATGTTCAATGTCATTCTTATGTACGAAGAAAAATAATTTTTGATAAAATTTTCACCAGATTATTTGTTTTTGGGTTACCATAACCATGTTAACCAAATTTTACTTAAATTGGTGCACTTACGAGATCTGACATTTTTGAAAATTTGGAGTAAGAATGAGGATCTGTTCCACCTCCGGATATCAAACAAGTAAAAAGGCGTTAAGTTTGGCCGGGCCGAACTTTGGATACCCACCACCTCGGATATGTAAGTAAACCAACTTTCGTCATAATCCGGTGAAAATGCATAATTTATGCCTCCATATAGGACTTTTTGGTAGCTATATCCAATTATAGACCGATCTGAACCATATACAACACGGATGTCGAAAGCCTAATACAACTCACAGTCCAAAATTTCAGCGAAATCGCACAATAAATGTGCCTTTTATGGCTCCAAGACCTTAAATTGAGAGATAGGTATATATGGCAGCTATATCCAGATCTGCACCGATCTGGGACAAATTGAAGAAGAATGTTGATGCACCTAACACAACTCGCTGTCCCAAATTTTGGCGACATCGAACAAAAAATACGCCTTTTATAGGTCCAAAACCTCAAATCGAGAGATCGGTCTTTATGGCAGCTATATTCAAATATGGACCGATCTAAGCCAAATTGCAGATAGATGTCAAGGGGCCTAACACAACTCACTGTCCCAAATTTCAGCGAAATCGCACAATAAATGCGCCTTAAATTGAGAGATCGGTCTATATGGCAGCTATATCCAGATCTGCACCGATCTGGGACAAATTCAAGAAGAATGTTGATGGACCTAACACTGTCCCAAATTTTGGGCAAAATCAGACAATAAATGCGTCTTTTATCGGCCCAAGACCTTAAATCGGCGGATCAGTCGATATCGCAACTATACCCAAATCTGGATCGATCTGGGCCAAACTGAAGAGGAATGTAGAGCCCAACACAACTCACTGTCGCAAATTTAAGTAAAATCGGATAATAAATGTGGTTTTATGGTCCTAAGACCTTACAAAAAAAGAATCTGTGCAAAGTCGAAACCATGGTAGCGGCGAACGCGTAATTCTAGCCGCTTGACATTTTGTACAGATACTTTATATTGATGTAGGTCGTTGGGGATTGCAAATGAGCCGTATCGGTTCAGATTTGGCTATAGCCCCCATATAAACCGATCCCCCGATTTGACTTCTTGAGCCCCTAGAAGCCTAAATATTCATTCGATTTGGCTAAAATTTGGAACAAAGACATGAGTTACGAATTTTTACATTCATCACAAGTACGGACCGAATCGGTCTATACACAGACACGGCCTCATATAAACCGATCTCCCGATTTGACTTCTTAAGCCCTTAGAAGCCTGAATTTTCAACCGATATGGCTAAAATGTTTAACAAAAACGTAAGTTATAACTTCCAATGCTATATTGTGTTGTGGTCTGGTGGATGGCGCTTCAAAAGTCCACCTACTGTTCAATACTGAACCGGGTTCAAAGGATAGCTTGTTTGTGCATTACAGCCGCACTGAGGACGACATCATCTGATGCACTTAATTTAATGCTACATCTAATGCCCCTGAACATTGTGGCTGAACAAATTGATGCGATCATTGCCGTGAGGCTAAGGGAGCTTTCTCTTTGGTCATGCAGCGGCTACGGCATTGTGTTATCCTTGATACAATATCCGATGTTCCAGGCAGTGTGGATTACACTCTACCTCAGCCGCTTTTTCATAAAAAGTACTGTATGACAATTCCTTAAAGAACCGATTGGAACTACGATATATCTGGCAACAGAAGTTACCTAGACTTCTGTATGGATGGTTCCAAACTAGATGACCAGGTGGGCTTTGGGGTATACTCGTAAGATCTAGAACAGGTCATATCGAAAAGGTTACCCAACCACTGGAGTGTGTATCAAGATCCTTGCAATTAAGGAAGTGGTGGAATGGCTAAGATATAATGTCATAACGACAACTGACATAAATAGCGGACGAGCTTGTGAGACTAGGAACTACCCTACACATTTCAGGGATACTGGAATCTGTGCGTATGTCTCTAGCGACAAGTAAGCCAAGTTTTCAGAACCATACCCGACGAACAACGAATGATAGATGGTCATAAAGAGGGGGTTGTGAGCATTCCAAACCTCTGTGGCCTAATCTAGACTTGAGAGGTCCACCGCTTTGCCGTCACTGGCTAGAATGGATGTCTCAGTCCTTGTGTCCGTCATGACAGGTCACTGTCTAAATGGAAAACATGCTGACAGACTGAAAGTTGCCAGCAACGACTTTTACCGAAGCTGTGAGGACGTTGAGGAAGAAGAGACTATAGGACACCTTCTGTGTGTGTGCCCTGTACTAGCAGTCAAAAGGAATTCCACTTTAGATTGTCATTTCTTTGAGAACCTGTCTGAGTTAGCGAATGTGAACATTCACAAATTATTGAGCTTTTTAAAGCGACATGGATGATTCAAAGGCAGGAACTAGAAGGCATCTTCTTTCTTCTGCTCCTGTGGTATTACAATGGACGAAAACGTCTAAGTGAGAAAAATCGGGAATTTGGGAAAAATCGGTTGAGATTTAGATATAGCTCCCATATATATGTTCGTCCGATTTGCAGTAATAATGCAATAAAATGGTCATTTGTTAACCGATTTTTTAGAAATTTGGCAGAAAAGATTTTCTTATGACTCTCGACATTGCCGGTGAATTTCGTTGAAATCGGTTCAAATTTAGATATATCTCTCATATATAGATATATCGCCCGATGTTCACCCCTAGAGCAACGGCTAGCGCATTTATTGACCAATCTTCCCAAAACTTTGCACAACGCTTTCCTCGTCGACTTCTACTATATCTATAAAGTTTTGTCCAAATCGGTTCAGATTTAGATTTAGCTCCCATATATATGTTCATCCGATTTTCAGTAATAATGCAATAAAATTGTCATTTGTTAACCAATTCTCTCGAAATTTGGCAGTATGACTCTCGTCATTACTGGTTAATCTCATAGAAATAGGTTCAGATTTACATATAGCTCTCATATATATATATCGCCCGATCTTCACTCCTAGAGCCAATGCAAGCGCATTTATTGATCAGTCTTGTCAAAATTTTGTACAGCGATTTCCCCAACGACTACCACAATGTCTAAGAAGTTTGCTAGAAATCGGTTCAGATTTAGATATATCTCCCATATATATGTTCGTCAGATTTGGACTAATATTGCAATAAATTGCTCATTTATTAACCAATTCTCTTCAAATTTGGAAGGAAGGATGTCTTTCTTATGTCTTTTAATATTACGGGTGAATTTCATAGAAATCGGTTCAGATAATATTGCCAAAATTGTGCACAACTCTTTCATCGATGCCTACCATAATATCTAAGAAGTTTGGCCAAAATCGGTTCAGATTTAGATGTAGCTCCCATATATTGGGTTGCCCAAAAAGTAATTGCGGATTTTTCATATAGTCGGCGTTGAGAAATTTTTTCACACCTTGTGACTCTGTAATTGCATTCTTTCTTCTGTCAGTTATCAGCTGTTACTTTTAGTTTGCTTTAGAAAAAAAGTGTAAAAAATGTATATTTGATTAAAGTTCATTCTATGTTTTATTAAAAATGCATTTACTTTCTTTTAAAAAATCCGCGATTACTTTTTGGGCAACCCAATATATGTTCGTCAGATTTTGACTTATTTGCAATAATGTTTTCATTTGTCCACCGCATTTTTCCAGTTTGAACATATTTGCTCGAAATTTGATTGTTTATTAACCCATTCGAAAACATCCGCCAAAGTTCATCAAAATTGGTTCAGAATTTGATATAGCTCCCACTTTGTACCTATAGTTTAGGTGTGGGGTCATATAAAGTCGGCACCGTCCGACTTTTGCCTTTCAATTCAATACACAACACAGATTTTTAGATAAGTATATCATTGTTATGTTCGCCAAAAAATAATTTTTGATAACATTTTCTGTAGTTTTCTATGAAATTCAGACCTTTGGAGAAATTTCCTATGATAAATGTTACAAAAAATCTATGAGAATAACAGTTTTAGAAATTTTTCTGAGAGTTACAGAAAAATTTCTTAGAAAATTCACTTCTCGGAATGGTTTCTTGTAATTTTTTTAAGAAAACCAAATTTCAATTTCGATGAAAATGTTGACGATAAAGTGTGATTTTTAAAGAGCTATAGGATAGTTATTCAAAAAAAAAAAAAAAAATCAAGCAAAAGCCGAATCTTATATACCCTGCACCATGGATCGCATTTATCGAGTTTTTTTCCTGGCATCTCTTTTTGGGCAAATAAAGGATAAAAGAAAGGAATTGCAATGCTATTGGAGATATATCAAGTTATGGCCTGATTTGGACCATAATTGAATTGAATATTGGAGAACATAGTAGAACTCATTGTGTAAAATTTCTGCCAATTCAAATAAGAGATGCGCTCTTTAGGGGCTCAAGAAGTAAAATAGAGAGATCGGTTTATATGACAGCTATATCAAAACATGGATCGCTTATTTAGCACAGTTATTGGAGGTCACAACGAAACAAGTCATGCAAAATTTCAGCCGAGTCGCACAGGAATTACGCCCTCTAGAGGCTCTAGAAGCCAAGACCCCAGATCGGTTTATGTGACAGCTATATCAGGTTATAGACCGATTTCAACCATACTTAGCACAGTTAGTGGAAGCCATAACAAAACACCTAACGCAAAATTTCTATTGAAATTCAGCCAAATCGGATAAGAATTGCGCTTTCTAGTGGCTAAAGAGGTCAAGATCCAAGATCGGTTTATATGGCAGCTATATCAAAACACGGACCGATATGGCCCATTTACAATCCCAACCGACCTACACTAATAAGAAGTATTTGTGCAAAATTTCAAGCAGCCAGCTTTACTCCTACGAAAGGACGGACAGACGGCCATGTCCGTCCGTCTGTCCGGACGACTTAAAATGTCATGACGATCACAGTCATGTGTTACAAACAGAATGACGAAATTAGTATACCCCCATCCTATGGTGGAGGGTATAAAAAAAACATTTTGGGCTAAGTGCATGTGCGGCTGCATTTTGTAATCGATTGGCCAGCTGATCGGACCATGCACTACCGAGATAATTCTTTTTTCGCAAGGACGATTCGAATGTGGAATCGAATTCCGGCGGATGTTTTTCCCGCTACCTACGACATCCATAAATTCAAAGCAAGTGCCAATAAACACTACTCCTCCTCCTTTCATTAACTACCATCTCCAACACAATGCACTGCATATATAGGGATCATCCCCTGCATGTTGGTTGATTGAAAAAAAAAAAACAAGTAAAAAGGCGTTAAGTTCGGCCGGGCCGAACTTTGGATACCCACCACCTCGGGTATATATGTAAACCACCTTCCGTCAAAATCCGGTGCAAAACTCATACCTTATGTCCCATAGCAGAAATATGTGGAGGGGCTTAACTTAACTCTTTGTCTCAAGTTTCGGCAACATCGGACAATAAATGCGCTTTTTATGGCCCCAAAACCTAAAACCGAGAGATCGGTCTATATGGCAGCTATATCCAAATCTAGACCGATCAGTGCGATAATGCAGAAGTATGTCAAGGGGCTTAGCTTAACTCACTGTCCCAAATTTCGGCGACATCGGACTATAAATGCGTGTTTTATGGGTCTAAGACCCCAAATCGGAGGATCGGTCTATATGGTAGCTATATCCAAATCTGGACCGATATGAGCCAAATTCACGGAGGACGTCGGAGGGCCTAAGACAACGCAATGTCTCAAATTTCAGCAAAATCGGATAATAAATATAGCTTTTATGTGCCTATGACCCTAAATCGGAGGATCGGTCTATATGAAAGCTATATCCGAATATGAACCGATCTGAGCCAAATTGACGAAGAACGTTGTAGGGCCTAACACAACTCACTGTCTCAAATTATAGCAAAATTGGATAATAAATGTGGCTTTTATGGGCCTAAGACCCTAAATTTGAAGATCGGTCTATATGGCAGCTATATCCAAATCTGAACCGATCTGAGCCATATTGACGGAGGATATCGAAGGACCTAAGACAACTCACTGTCCTAAATTTCAGCAAAATCGGATAATAAATGTGGCTTTTATGGGCCTAAGACCTTAAATCGAGAGATCGGTCTATATGGCAGCTATATCCAAATCTAGACTGATCTGAGCCAAATTGACGGAGGATGTCGAAGGGCCTAACACAACTCTCTGTTGGAAATTTCAGTAAAATCGGAAAATAAATGTGGCTTTTATGGGTCTAAAACCCTAAATTGGAGAATCGGTCTATATGGCAGCTATATCCAAATCTGGACCGATCTGAGCCAAATTAATGGAGGATGTCGAAGGACCTAAGACAACTCACTGTCCTAAATTTCAGCAAAATCGGATAATAAATGTGGCTTTTATGGGCCTAAGACCTTAAATCGAGAGATCGGTCTATATGGCAGCTATATCCAAATCTAGACTGATCTGAGCCAAATTGACGGAGGATGTCGAAGGGCTAAACACAACTCACTGTCCCAAATTTCACCAAAATCGGATAATAAATGTAGCTTTTATGGGCCTAAGACCCTAAATCGGCCGATCAGTCTATATGGGGGCTATATCAAGATATAGTCCGATATAGCCCATTTTCGAACTTAACCTGCTTATAGACAAAAAAAGAATCTGTGCAAAGTTTCAGCTCAATATCTCTATTTTTAAAGGCTATAGCGTGATTTCAACAGACAGACGGACAGACGGACGGACATGTCTAGATCGTCGTAGATTTTTACGCTGATCAAGAATATATATACTTTATAGGGTCGGAAATGGATATTTCGATGTGTTGCAAACGGAATGACAAAATGAATATACCCCCATCCTTCGGTGGTGGGTATAAAAAAACTGTGCATACCAACAATGTGGGATAAATTTGAAATCCAGATACACCCATGAGACCCAGAATTTTAAATTATAAATACAAGTAAATTTTTATTCTGTGAATTGTATTTAAGTCGATCTAGCCTTATCCGCCCGTCTGACTGTCGAAAGGAGTTAACTTTCGAAGGAGTACAGCTGGCCGCTTGAAATTTTGCACAAATACTTTTTATTAGTGTAGGTCAGTTGGGATTGTAAATGGGTCATATCGGTGCATGTTTTGATATAGCTGCCATGTAAACCGATCTTGGATCTTGACTTCTTGAGCCACTACCGGACGCAATTCTTATCCGATTTGGCTGACATTTTGCATGAGGTGTTTTTGTTTTGATTTCCAACAACTGTGCTTAGTATGGTTGCAATCTGTTCCCACAGGTATGTATGACATGCTGTTCCAAATAGACTATTTCTCTCTAAGCCAAGGTACCAGTCTTTCGGAATCAGCTTGTAATTCAACTGGTGATACATCATTCGGGCCTGGCAACTTAAAATAGTCAACACTTTTTATCCCCTAAAGGATTCTCGACTCAGACATAATTTTCCTAATAACCGGCTACGAATGCATACGAGTGACAACTTCTTCCCCCATGGGGTAGTCGTCCAACACGCCAAAAAATAAAACGCTTGGGACATTTTTAAGACACACAAGAAATACTTTCATTACGAAGTTTCGCTAACATATAACGTAACGTTTCGCTTCAACATATCCATTGTTACCTACCTATTATTGAACGTGATTAACTTTGTTTATTGTGAACCCGTTAGCAGTTTCTCCTACAATAAAAGGAGCTTCCTTTTGCTCTAAAACCAAAAGCACTTCAATTATAAACGTTTTTGGTTAGCCGGCAACGATTATTCGTTTACTGGATAAAAAATTATTGCTGTCTACTAGAGAGAAATGCTGAGCATTTGAACATATAACCTAGTGATAGTTAAAATACTCACACAATTGCATAGTACTGTATAAGTGCACAAGAAAATAATCCCAAGCAAGCCCATGGGCTGGCAAATACTTGCAATTGTTTGCTCTGCACTGGTATAGACACATTCTCACACACAACATTTTTATATGGGGGATGTATAGTGTAAGGATGGGGGTATACTAACCTAGTCATTCCGTTTATAATACCTCGTCTCGACATTCTGATTCAATCTAGTCATGTCCGTCCGTCTGCCGAAATCACGATAGCGGACGAACGCGTAAAGCTAGCCGCTTGAAATTTTGCACAAATACTTAATATTGATGTAGGTCGTTAGCGATTGCAAATGGGCCATATAAACCGATCTCCCGATTTGACTTCTTGAGCCCCTGGAAGCCAAAAAATTCGTCCGATTTTGCATGTAGTGTTTTGTTATGACCTTCAACATCTGTGTCATGTACGGTCTAAATCGGTCTATAGCCTAATATAGCTCCCATATAAACCGATCTCCCGATTTGACCTCTTGAGCCCCTGGAAGCGACAAATTTCATCCGATTTGGCTTAAATTTTGCACATAGTGTTCCCTTATGACTTCCAACAACTGTGTCAAGAATGGTTCAAATCGGGGAGCCGGATATAGCTCCCATATACATTTATTTTTTGAGCCCTTACTGGCCGCAATTTTCCAACAACTGTGCCAAGTACGGTCCAAATCAGTCAATAACTTGATATAGCTCCCATATAAACCATTCTCTCGATTATTCTTGTTCGGCTCCTAGAAACTTTAATTTTCGCAGGTTTGACAGAAGTTTGGTATGTAGAATAAAATTATGCCCTTCTAAACTTAATTTAGTTTGTATACATTTTGAGCAGAATCTATGGTGGTGGGTTTCAAATATTCGGCCCGGCGGAACTTAGCACGCTTTTACTCGTTTTCCTTTTTTCGTTTGACTGAGCAAAGAGCAGTCAATATAATGAGCTACTCGGCCGAGTGTGGAAGGCTAACTCAGAAAGGGAAAATTTTTTAAGATCGCCCTAGATACAAAAATACTGGAGCAACAAAAATCATAAGAGCAACAGACAAATGGCTGCAAGGTACAAGAAAACCCAAAGAGAATTTCTAAGGCAGATACATTGTTTGATAATGTCTCATATTCGATAAGACTAACTTTAGAACTTAACATTTCAAAAAGTTACCTCAACCCGTTCTCAAACGGCAGATTTTTTGGAACTCGTGGAGTTAAAAGGGTTCTTGAGAGTCTCGACGTAAATAAATCCCCGCCCAATACCCTAGAAGGGTGAGGCTAACAACCCTGCGAATTACCGGCTAATTGCGATATGCTTCGCTCTCTCCAAAGTTTTGGAGAGCATGGCTAATCACAATCTTGTGAGGTATTTGAAATTGAACGGCCTTCTTAGCGACCTACTGTATGGCTTCCGCATAAATCGCCTCATGGTATTTTTGTCGGAACGTTGGGGTCACTCAATCCACCAGTTTGGTGAGAGTAAGGTTGTGGCTCTGGATAGGCATTTGCTAAGGTCTGGCACGATGCACTACTATCAAAGCTTGTCGCATTTGGTGTCGGCAATGGCTTTGTTCGATTTATTTCGAGCTTTCTCCGAGATCGCTTTATACGAGTCGTTATAGATGGGTTCTCATTCAATGAGCATAAATTGACCGCAGGTGTACCCCAGGGCTTTGTTCTTTCTCCTTCTATTTTTCTTATTTTCATCAAAGATCAATCGACCATAGGCCTAGTAGGACGATACACTCTTTCAGGATTTGCTGGACATTTCTGAGTGGGAAGACTCAGTGCTGTTTGTTGTCACACAAACGATTCGCTGACTCATTACGATCATTTCTGTCTATCAACGGTATAGATGTTGAGCAACCAGAAGCTCTTAATGTTCTGGACATGAAAATACAAAGTGCTTAGGCTTCCTTAAACGGTGTAAGAATTACTTCGCTCCCTCTGATCTTCTTAACATCTATACCACTTTCATAAAGCTAAAAATGGAGTACAACTCACATGTATGGGCTGGAGCTTCAAAATCATCCCTGGAGCTACTGGACCGTGTACAGAGGAGAGCGATGGCGTTGAGTGGGGACAGTAGGGTATCCAACTCCATTACCTCCCTTGAGCATCGTCGCAATGTGGGTTGTTTGGCGCTGTTCTATCGATACTTTCATGGTGTGTGTTCATCTGATATTCGTCATCGTATTCCTGATGTATGGTTGTTTGTCAGCAATACTAGACATTTCAGGAACTCACACCTATTTGTTATTAATTGGCCATCGGATCGGACAATGCAGAGAGACAGAGAGAATTCTTATTTGGCCCGAACCGTTCGTATGTGGAATCGACTTCCGGCTAATGCTTTTCCCACCCACTATGGCATCCAGAAATTTATGACAATGTCAATAAGGCTCAAGAAGTCAAATTGGGGGTTCGGTGTATATGAACCGATATGGTCCATTTGCAATCCCCAACGACCTACATTACCAAGTAGCTGTGCAAAATTTCACGCGTTCGACCGCTATCGTGATTTTAACAGACGGACGGATAGAATTGGCCAAATCGACTCAGAATGTAGTGACGATCCAGAATATATGTACTTTATGGGGTCCCACATCAATATTTCGTGGTGTTACAAACGGAATGACTAGATTAGTATACTCCCATCCTATGGTGGTGGGTATAAAAATTGTTATGCAATTGGAGCTATATCAGGTTGGACCGATTCGAGCCATACTTGGCTTGGATGTTGAAGACCATGGTCATTAGCCAATTCGATAAAAATTTAGGCCTATAGATGTTTAAGAAGTTATATCGGGAGATCAGTTTATATGGGATCCATATCAGGTTATGGCTATTTTTCACGTATTTTGAAGGTCATAGCAGAAATCGCTGTGCAAAATGTCAGCCAAATCAGACAGGCGATCAAGAAGTGCAATCGGGGGATCGGCTTATATGAGAGCTATATTAGGTCTCAGACCGATTAAGACAGAATTTCAGTCAAATCGAATAAGAATTGCGCCCTCTAGAGGCTCAAGAAATATAAACGGGAGATGGGTTTATATGGAAGCTATATGAAAGCATGAACCAACCGACCCAACCGACCTTTACTAATAGAACGTAGTTGTGCAAAATTTTAAGCGCCTAGCTCGAAAGTTACCATGATTTCGACAGGCAGACAGACAAACGGACGGACTTGGCTAGATGGACTTAAAATGTCCTGGGAATAAAGAATAAGTAGTACTTTATGCGGCCTTATATCGATATTTCGATAGGTTTCACATTCACCTAGATTACTGATGGTAGTATTCTGCCCCCTACGGCTAATTCGTGTACGCCTTCGTTGCCCAAACAATGTCGGTCGTGCCATCCTCAGAGAAGGCGTTAATCTCATTCTTACACACCAAGACTGAATTGCTATCTGATTGGGCGGAAAATCTGAACGTATTGTTCTGTTACGATATCCAATGCTCGTGCCCTGTATGGTCTATATCGGTATATAATCTGATATAGCTCCCATATAGAACTACCTCATTGCAGTGATTGAGCTCCTGAAAGCCACAATATTGGCCTGATGTGACTAAAATTTTGCACATGGTGTTTGGTTATGACTTCAATTACGGCACAAATCTGTCTATAACCTGATTTAGCTTCCAGATAAACCAATCTTTTTATTTGACATCTTGAGGCGCGCAGTTGTTACCCGATGTGGCTGAAACTTAGCATGTAGTGTTCTGTTACAACAGCTGTGGTCTGAATGATCCAAATTGGTCTACAACCTGATAAGTTTTTTATACCCTCCACCGAAGGATGGGGGTATACTAATTTCGTCATTCTGTTTGTAACTACTCGAAATATTCGTCTGAGACCCTATAAAGTATATATATTCTTAATCGTCGTGACATTTTATGTCGATCTAGCCATGTCCATCCGTCTGTCCGTCCGCCTGTCTGTCTGTCGAAAGCACGCTAATTTTCGATGAAATAAAGCTAGCCGCTTGAAATTTTGCCCAAAAACTTTTTATTAGTGTAGGTCGGTTGGGATTGTAAATGGGCCATATCGGCCCATGTTTTGATATATAAACCGATCTTGGGTCTTGACTTCTTGAGTCTCTAGAGGGCGCAATTCTTATCCGATTTGAATGAATTTTTGCACGACGTGTTTTGTTATCATATCCAACAACTGTGCCAAGAATGGTTCAAATCGGTTCATAACCTGATATAGCTGCCATATAAACCGATCTTGTGTCTTGATTTCTTGAGCCTCTAGTGTGCGCAATTCTTATACGATTTGAATGAAATTTGCACGTAGTATTTTGTTATGATATCCAACAACTGTGCCAAGTATGGTTCAAATCGGTCCATAACCTGATATAGTTGTCATATAAACCGATCTTGGGTCTTGACTTCTTGAGCCCCTAGAGGGCGCAGTTCTTATCCGATTTTAAAGAATGAATTTTTGCACGAAGTATTTTGTTATGATATCCAACAACTGTGCCAAGTATGGTTCAAATCGGTTCTCAACCTGATGAAGCTGTGATGTAAACAGATCTGGGGACTTGACTTCTTGAGCTTCTAGAGGGCGCAATTCTTATCCGATTTGGCTGAAATTTTGCATGAAGTATTTTTTTATTCTTACTTTCAACAACTGTGTCAAAGAAGGTTCAAATCGTTTCATAACCTGATATAGCTGCCATATAAACCGATCTTGGGTCTTGACTTCTTAAGCCTCTAGAGGTCGCAATTATTATCCGATTTGCCTGAAATTTTGTACGACGGATCCTATCTTGACCATCAACATACATGTTTATTATGGTCTATATCGGTCTATAGCCCGATACAGCTCCCATATAAATCGATCTCTCTATTGTACTTCTTGAGCCCCCAAAGGGCGCAATTCTTATTCGAATTGGCTGGCATTTTACACAGGTCTTTAACATATAATTTGATTGTGGTCCAAACAGGACCCTATCTTGATATCGCTCTAATAGCAGAGCAAATCTTTTTTTATACCCTTTTTTGCCTAAGAAGAGATGCCGGGAAAAGAACTCGACAAATGCGATCCATGGTGGAGGGTATATAAGATTCGGCCCGGCCGAACTTAGCATGCTTTTACTTGTATTTTTTTTTTATTTTAATTGGCCATGACAGAACGTTTATCCCATTAGCCGAACTCAGAATAGCCTTCCAAGCACTTCGATCTTTTGCACTCTTTCTATTATCCATGACACCAAGTTTCGAGGTATCTCCACCACTAGATCTTTCCATCTGGCTTTTGGTCGGCCCGGTTTACGTGTACCACAGTGTTTTCCCTCAAGAGACTTCTTTGCTGGAGCTTTTTCATCCATTCTAACAACATCACCTATTTTGATACGTGAAACTATACTATCGTCGTCATACAGCTCGTGGGTGATACGACATCTATTATATTCTCTATTAAAGCAAACTGGTCCACATATTTTACGAAGAATCTTTCTCTCAAACACTCCAAGCACTGCCTCGTCTGCTTTCGTCTGTCAAAAGGTGGCCTAGTTTTAAACTGCCTACTTAATCCAAAGTAGCATCAGTTTACCAGTATTATTCTTAGCTAGGTGTCATTCGTTTCGGTTACGGTGGTGCCGAGGTAGATAAAGTTGCTGACTATCTCAAAGTTGTGTTTCCCAACTCTCTCCATTTTCTTTATCTGATCGGTTATACAAGGCGTTTAGGGATTTAATACCATCCATTAATTTTATCTCCATTTACTGCCAAACTCATTTTCAATGATTTTCCTTCGATTCTTTCAAAGACTGCAGTTACTACTTTCGACACCGATATCGTCGGCATAGGCGAGTAGCATGAGTTCTCTTGTGATTAGTGTGTCATATCTATTCACATCTGCATTTCGTATAATCTTCTCCAGCAGGATATTAAAGAGATCACACGATAAACTGTCTCCTTGTCTGAAACCTCGTTTGGTATTGAATGGTCCGGAGAGATTCTTTTCTTTTCTTCAAACCTGATATAGCTCCCATATAACCTGATCTCTGGATGAACCTTCTATGGATTCTAAAAACTTAAATTTTTGTAGAGTGATTTGCACAAACAGACGGAGGACATGTTTTGATCGTCTATGCATATAACGACGATTTGGCAGATATACTTTGTTGGGCTGAAAATGTATAATTTGATGTGTTGAAAATAGAATGACAAAATGGAGTTGGTAGGTTTTGGTTGCTTTTTATACCCACCACCGAAGGATGGGGGTATATTCATTTTGTCATTCCGTTTGCAACACATCGAAATATCCATTTCCGACCCTATAAAGTATATATAATCTTGATCAGCGTGAAAATCTAAGACGATCTAGACATGTCCGTCCGTCTGTCCGTCTGTCCGTCTGTCCGTCTGTCTGTTGAAATCACGCTACAGTCTTTAAAAATTGAGATATTGAGCTGAAATTTTGCACAGATTCTTTTTTTGTCCATAAGCAGGTTAAGTTCGAAGATGGGCTATATCGGACTATATCTTGATATAGCCCCCATATAGACCGATCCGCCGATTTAGGGTCTTAGGCCCATAAAAGCCACATTTATTATCCGATTTTGCTGAAATTTGCGACAGTGAGTTGCGTTGGGCCCTTCGACATCCTTCGTCAATTTGGCTCAGATCGGTCCAAATTTGGATATAGCTGCCATATAGACCGATCCTCAGATTTAGGGTCTTAGGCCCATAAAAGCCACACTTTATATCCGATTTGGATGAAATTTGGCACAGTGAGTTGTGTTAGGCCCTTCAACATTCTTCGTCAATTTGGCCCAGATCGGTTCAGATTTGGATATAGCTGCCATATAGACCGATCCTCCGATTTATGGTCTTAGGCCCATAAAAGCCACATTTATTATCCGATTTTGCTGAAACTTGGGACAGTGAGTTGCGTTAAGCCCTTCGACATCCTTCGTCAATTTGGCCCAGATCGTTCTAAATTTGGATATAGCTGCCATATAGACCGATCCTCCGATTTATGGTCTTAGGTCCATAAAAGCCACATTTATTATTCGATTTTGCTGAAATTTGGGACAGTGAGTTGCGTTGAGCCCTTCGACATCCCTCGTCAATTTGGTTCAGATCGGTCCAAATTTGGATATAGCTGCCATATAGACCGATACTCCGATTTATGGTCTTAGGCCCATAAAAGCCACATTTATTATCCGATTTTGCTGAAATTTGGGACAGTGAGTTGCGTTGAGCCCTTCGAAATCCTTCGTCAATTTGGCCCAGATCGGTCTAAATTTGGATATAGCTGCCATATAGACCGATCCTCCGATTTATGGTCTTAGGTCCATAAAAGCCACATTTATTATCCGATTTTGCTGAAATTTGGGACAGTGATTTGCCTTAGGCCCTTCGATATCTTTCTTCTATTTGGCCCTGATCGGTTCAGATTTGGATATAGCTGCCATATAGACCGATCTCTCGATTTAAAGTTTTGGGCTCATAAAAAGCGCATTTATTGTCCGATTTCGCCGAAATTTGGGACAATGACTTGTGTTGGGCCCTTCGATATTTGTCTTCAATTTGGCTCAGATCGGTCCAGATTTGGATATAGCTGCCATATAGACCGATCTCTCGGTTGAACAATGACTTGTATTTATAAGCATTTGGTCTAAATCGGATGATATCTATAGAGCTGCTATGGGGCTTAAGGTATGCATTTTTCACTGGATTTTGACGAAATGTGGTTCACATATATACCCGAGGTGGTGGGTATCCAAAGTTCGGCCCGGCCGAACTTAACGCCTTCTTACTTGTTTAAATTTCAATGGAAAATAATTTTCTTGGGTGGCAACACTGCTCCTGACCTATAATTTTGTACATTTCCAATTCATACCAAAAATAAATTCAATTTGTTTTTTTTTTTTTGATATTTTAGCTAAAAATCATGTTTTTGCGGAATCTTTCTACGATTCTCTTGTTACCCCTGGTATTTTGCCAGAACAATATACAGATTCAACGCACTGCCCTTGATGATACTTTAGGCGATTTGGTGAGATCATTGCGTGTAATTTTTCTTGATGTGACAGGACGATCTGGAGATGATGCCAGAAATGTGGCATTACATCAAAGAAGAGGGGTTAGCAGACAGACCATTATTAAAAAATTTCTCAAAAATGTTCTCATTGTAAAATGCTTTCATTACAGAAATCTCAAAGTTCGATGAAACGCTCCAGAATAGCAAAGGATTTTTGTGATTTAAATGGCCCAGGCAAACGCAGTCCGGAACCTCCAACCTCAGTACATCGTTTGAGACCTGGTGACATTGATATAATAGCCGGAATGGGAGACTCGTTGACTGCAGGCAATGGTATCGTAGCCAACAATGTGCTACATACATTTCAGGAGAATCGTGGCATGTCTTGGTCCATTGGGGGCCAAAGTAATTGGCGGCAGTATCTGACATTACCCAATCTATTGAAGGAATATAATCCCAATCTATATGGCTATGCATTAAAAGATGGTTTAGGCAGAGATCGGTCTTCCAAGTTAGTATTTCATATGACATTACATCAAAAGTCGTTGTTGCTTATGAAACTTCTATTTAGATTCAATGTTGCCGAATTGGGTGCAATGTCTCGTGATATGCCCTATATGGCCAAAGTATTATACAAGCGCATGACACATGATGCCAAAGTGAATATGACACATCATTGGAAATTTCTAAGTCTATTGATTGGCAATAATGATTTTTGTTCTGATGTCTGTTATCTGCCGGATCCAATGAAGGCCATTGATTATCATGAACAAAATATGGTGAAAACCTTTCGCTTCTTGAGGGACAATATACCAAGGCTTATGGTTAATGTTGTGCCAGCTCCGAATCTTTTGCTGCTAACTAAACTGAAAGGTTTGCCGCCACAATGTGCCTTAACACTGCCCTTTGAGTGTCCTTGTATAATTAATAAGAGTAGAAAGCAGCATGAGTACATGGGCAAATTAATGGATAAATGGGCTCAACGAGACATTGAAATAGCCCAAAGAGATGAATTCAATACAGAGGTAAGGAAGATAGCCGGAAAGTCTTAAGGAATAATTTGATAAGATTTTTTTTTTTTAACTCTTCTAGACTTTCACCATTAACGTACAACATTTCACCAAGAAATTTATTTTTCCCACCTTGCCCAATGGCAATACCGATACTACTTATACTTCCGAGGATTGCTTCCATGTCAGTCAAAAGGCTCATGCAGCTTGTAAGTAAAAAAAAAATATATATATTTCTTTGTAACATTTTTTATTTGTAATATATAAAAATTTTATTTTAATATTATAATGTTTTTTTTTTGTTGCTTTTTTAACAGGTGCCCATAGTTATTGGAACAATTTATTTGAAATGCCCCACAATAAGTCTGCATTTTCCAAAGACATCTACACCAATTTCCTCTGCCCCACTGAAGAGCATCCCTATATTATGACTCGAGTCAATAGTCGTAGCGATTTTAAAGTTTAACTTTTTTCATCATTGCCATTTACAACTTTTTAATACTTTTTTCTAAACTGTGATACATTTATTTATATTGTACTAAAAGTAATGAAAATAAATTTAAGTATTTAAATCCTTTGAAAATTAATTATTTATATAAAGTGAACAAAAAGATACTGAAATTGAAAAATTTTCCTTGATCTAAGGATTTCGATTGATGATGGAATACAGAGTGACTGGTGATGAGTATAAAAAAACTTAACTTGACGACTGTGATGTGCCTTAAAATTTCATTTCCATTGCCTGATCTACACAAAACCTTGTTGTCTAACGATACATAGATATATAATATTCAGTAACCATGAAGTAACAATGAAGTTTACTGTAAATATTTGTAGAAAAATGTTACAACTGCTCGTATAGGTCTATTAGAACAAATGAGTGTGGTTCTATTAAATACCATATAAGTTAGTCAATGTTAACAGCATTCGTTGAATAGCAAGTGATAGAAGCGTCTTGGGCAATTATTTCAATTAACTTGAATGGCTAAATTGTGTAGATGAGTAGCGTCAATTAGTTTTAATTTATGGAAATGTATTTAAACATGCAACAAAATCTTAGGTATTTCCTTAGAAAAGCTATTAACGTGATTTCACTGAATGTACAGAATAATTAATTTTTTATACATATAACAGAAAGATTTGGAATTCTTATTTAAGGCATTCTACCCAAGAAACTGAAATGCAAAAAAAAAACAAGTAAAAGCGTGCTAAGTTCGGCCGGGCCGAATCTTATATACCCTCCACCATGGATCACATTTGTCGAGTTCTTTCCCGGCATCTCTTCTTAGGCAAAACAGGATATAAGAAAAGATTTGCTCTGCTATTAGAGCGATATCAAGATATGGTCTGGTATAAAATTTCAGCCAATTCGAATAAGAATTGCGCCCTTTGGGGGCTCAAGAAGTAAAAAAGAGAGATTGATTTATATGGGAGCTGTATCGGGCTATAGACCGATTCAGACCATAATAAACACGTATGTTGATGGTCATGAGAAATCCGTCGTACAAAATTTCAGGCAAATCGGATAATAATTGCGACCTCTAGAGGCTCAAGAAGTCAAGATCCCAGATCGGTTTATATGGCAGCTATATCTGGTTATGAACTGATTTGAACTTTATTTGACACAGTTGTTGAAAGTAAAAATAAAATATTTCATGAAAATTTTCAACCAAATCGGATAGGAATTGCGCCCTCTAGAAGCTCAAGAAGTCAAGTCCCCAGATCTGTTTATATGACAGCTATATCAGGTTATGAACCGATTTGAACCATACTTGGCACAGTTGTTGGATATCATAACAAAACACTTCGTGCGAAAATGCATTCAAATCGGATAAGAATTGCGCACTCTAGAGGCTGAAGAAGTAAAGACCCAAAATTGGTTTATATGGCAGCTATATCAGGTTATGAACCGATTTGAACCATACTTGGCACAGTTATTGGATATCATAGCAAAACACGTCGTGCAAAATTTCATTCCAATCGGATAAGAATTGCGCACTCTAGAGGCTCAAGAAATCAAGACCCAAGATCGGTTTATATGGCAGCTATATCAGGTTATTAACCGATTTCAACAATACTTGGCACAGTTGTTGGATATCATAACAAAACACGTCGTGCAAAATTTCATTCCAATCGGATAAGAATTGCGCACTCTAGAGGTTCAAGAAGTCAAGACCCAAGATCGGTTTATATGGCAGCTATATCAGGTTATGAACCGGTTTGAACCATACTTGGCACAGTTATTGTATATCATAACAAAATACGTCGTGCAAAATTTCATTCCAAGCGGATAAGAATTGCGCACTCTAGAGGCTCAAGAATTCAAGACCCAAGATCGGTTTATATGGCAGCTATATCAGGTTATTTACCGATTTGAACTATACTTGGCACAGTTGTTGGATATCATAACAAAACACGTCATGCGAAATTTCATTCCAATCGGGTAAGAACTGCGCACTCTAGAGGCTCAAGAAGTCAAGACCCAAGATCGGTGTATATGGCAGCTATATCAAAACATAGACCGATATGGCCCATTTACAATACAAACCGACCTACACTAATAAGAAGTATTTGTGCAAAATTTCAAGCGGCTAGCTTTACTCCTTCGGAAGATAGCGTGCTTTCGACAGACAGACGAACGGACGGACGGACGCACAGACGGACGGACGGACAGACGGACGGACATGGCTAGATCGACATAAAATGACGCGACGATCAGGAATATATATACTTTATGGGGTCTCAGACGAATATTTCGAGTAGTTACAAACAGAATGACGAAATTAGTATACCCCCCATCTTATGGTGGAGGGTATAAAAACAATAATTTTACTCCAATGTGCTTAAGCAGCTAACAATGTGATAATTGAGGTAAGTTCATAAAGGGTGATTTTTGGCAACACCGGCTTAAACAGCTCATGCGAGTTTCGCGTATTGTTTCACTGTCGCACCTCTTCAGTTTGGCCTATAATTTAACCATGAATCGTTTTACAAACGATCAATCCTTGCAAATTATTGAATTTTATTATCAAAATGCGTGCTCTGTTAAGAAAGTTCATTGCGCGCTTCTTCCATTTTAGAGACGAAGCTCTTTGTGGCTCAATGGATACGCAAATAAGAAGAATTGTCGGTTTTGGAGTTAAGATCAGCCAGAAGCATTGAAAGAGCTACCAGTGCATTTAGAAAGAGTCACAGTTTGGTGCGATTTATGGGCTGGTGGCATCATTGGACCGTACTTCTTCAAAGATGATGCGAATCAACAACACAACACAACATTTTTTATACCCACCACCGAAGGATGGGGGTATATTCATTTTGTCATTCCGTTTGCAACACATCGAAATATCCATTTCCGACCCTATAAAGTATATATATACTCTTGATCAGCGTAAAAATCTAAGACGATCTAGACATGTCCATCCGTCTGTCCGTCTGTCTGTTGAAATCACGCTACAGCCTTTAAAAAAAGAGATATTAAGCTGAAATTTTGCACAGACTCTTTTTTTGTCCATAAGCAGGTTAAGTACGAAGATGGGCTATATCGGACTATATCTAGATATAGCCTCCATATAGACCGATCCGCCGATTTAGGGTCTTAGGCCCATAATAGCCTCATTTATTATCCGATTTTGCTGAAATTTGGGACAGTGAGTTGCGTTAGGCCCTTCGACATCCTTCGTTAATTTGGCTCAGATCGGTCCAAATTTGGATATAGCTGCCATATAGACCGATCCTCTGATTTAGGGTCTTAGGCCCATTAAAGCCGCATTTATTATCCCATTTTGCTGAAATTTGGGTCAGTGAGTTGTGTAGAACCATTCGACATCCTTCGTCAATTTGGCCTAGATCGGTCCAGATTTGGATATAGCTGTCATATAGACCGATCCTCCGATTTAGGGTCTTAGGCCCATTAAAGCCACATTTATTATCCGATTTTGCTGAAATTTGGGAAAGTGAGTTGTGTAGGACCATTCGACATCCTTCGTCAATTTGGCCCTGATCGGTCCAGATTTGGATATAGCTGCCATATAGACCGATCCTCAGATTTAGGGTCTTAGGCCCATTAAAACCGCATTTATTATCCGATTTTGCTGAAATTTGGGACATTGAGTTGTGTAGGACCATTCGACATCTTTCGTCAATTTGGCCCAGATCGGTCCAGATTTGGATATAGCTGCCATATAGACCGATCCTCAGATTTAGGGTCTTAGGCCCATTAAAGCCACATTTATTATCCGATTTTGCTGAAATGTGGGATAGTGAGTTACGTTGGGCCCTTCGACATCCTCCGTCAATTTGGCCCAGATAGGTCCAAATTTGGATATAGCTGCCATATAGACCGATCCTCCGATTTAGGGTCTTAGGCCCATTAAAGCCGCATTTATTATCCGATTTTGCTGAAATTTGGGATAGCGAGTTGTGTTAGGCCCTTCGACATCCTCCGTCATTTTGGCCCAGATCGGTCCAGATTTGCATATAGCTGCCATATAGAACGATCCTCCGATTTAGGGTCTTAGGCCCATAAAAGCCAGATTTATTATCCGACTTTGCTGAAATTTTGGACAGCGAGTTGTGTTAGACCCTTTGACATCCTCAGTCAATTTGGCCCAGATCGGTCCAAATTTGGATATAGCTGCCATATAGACCGATCCTCCGATATAAGGTCTTAAGCCCATAAAAGCCACATTTATTATTCGATTTTGCTGAAATTTAGGACAGTGAGTTGTGTTGAGCCCTTCGACATCTTTCGTCATTTTGGCCCAGATAGGTTCAAATTTGGATATAGCTGCCATATAGACCGATCCTCCGATTTAAGGTCTTAAGCCCATAAAAGCCACATTTATTATTCGATTTTGCTGAAATATGGGACAGTGAGTTACGTAGGACCCTTCGACATCCTCCGTCAATTTGGCCCAGATCGGTCCAAATTTGGATATAGCTGCCATATAGACGATCTCTCGATTTAAGGTTTTGGGCCCCTAAAAAGCACATTTATTGTCCGATGTCGCCGAAATTTGGGACAGTGAGGTGTGTTGGGCTCTTCGATGTTGGCCTTCAATTTGGCTCAGATCGAACCAGATTTGGATATAGCTGCCATATAGACAGATCTCTCGGTTGAACAATGACTTGTACTTATAAGCATTTGGTCTAAATCGTTTGATATGTCTGTATAGCTGCTATGGGGCATAAGGTATGCATTTTTCACTGGATTTTGACGAAAGGTTGTTCACATATATACCCGAGGTGGTGGGTATCCAAAGTTCGGCCCGGCCGAACTTAACGCCTTTTTACTTGTTTTTGTTCAAAATGCAAGAGTTTGACTTGCATGACATGTGGTTTCAAAAAGACGATGTCGCATGTCACACAGCACCCGTAACAATGGACTTATTGACAGGCGAGTTTGGAGAACATTTTATTTCACGTTCGGGAGTGGTCAATTGGCCGCTTAGATCGTGTGATTTAACGCTTTTAGACTATTTTTTGTGGGGCTATGTTTAAGCTCATGTCTAATCAGACAAGCCCGTTAAAATTGACGCATTAGAAGACAACATAGAAGCATGTATTTTGTGAGATACCGGCCAAATAATTCAAATAAAGATTCCATGCATTTTTCTGAATTTTATGTGTTTTTTTAAAGACTTTCCTAAAGCTCTTAAAAATCCCCCTTTAGTTCAAAAACCATTCACTGAATAAAACAACATATCTCTTGAATATTGATGAGCAAATCGACATCTAGCTAAACCGCCAAGAAGAAAAACCAAGTAAAAGCGTGCGAAGATCGGCCGAGCCTAATCATATATACCCTTCACCATGGATCGCATTTGTAAAGTTCTTTGTCCGGTATCTCTTTATATGCAATCAAGGGATAATGGAAAAGGATTGCTATGTTATTAGCAGTCGGTTAGCGCCATACTTGGCTTGGGTGTTGGAGACCATAGTAGATGCCATTGTGCGAAATTTTAAACAAATCGGATAATAATTACGCCCTCTAGAGCCTCAGAAAGTATAATCGGGAGATTGATTTATAAGGAGCTACATCAGGTTATGTACCGATTCAGACCCTGATTGCCACGTGTGTTGCAGGTCCGTCCGTTCGTCTATCTGTCGAAAGCTCGCTATCCAATCTCGCGATTAGACAACTTGAGCTTCTAGAGGGCATACTTCTTATCCGATTTGGCTAAAATTTTGACTTCCAACAACTGTGCCAAATATGGTTTAAATCGGCCTATAACCTGATATAGCTGTCCTATAAACCGTAGTTCTCATCTCATTTGGCTAAAATAAGGCTAATATTCTCCACATCACCTTTTGTTTAGATTTTCAATAACTATGCCCATTAATACACACTACAAAAGGTGGCCGACTATTTAGCGCCTCATCTGGCCACTATTTTCACAGCGTGCCTAGGACTTGCATGTACTCCGAAATCCTGACAGGAGGCAAGTGTGGTTTATACCCAAGCCCGGCAAGGCAAGTTATGCGACACCAAAAGCCTATAAACCTATAAGCTTTACGTCCTTTCTACTCAAAACCATGGAACGATTTGTGGAGACCATGATAAAGAGTAGGACATCCAGCGAACTGATCAAATACAAACAGCATGCCTATGTCAAGGGAAGGTCAGTGGAGACTTCCCTGCACGAGGTTGTGCATAAAATAGAAGAATCCTTCGATGCTAAGACGTACACATTGGCGGTATGCATTGACATCGAGGGGCGTTTAACAATGTGCGGACCGACATATTGATTTAATCCTTAGACCAGTACCGGGTGGACCGGGTCCTTAGAGACTGGATAAACCATATGCTAAGGAACAGGTGGATAAATTGCGGGCTCCATCACATAAATATAAGGGAGAAATTGGCGCAGGGCACGCCACGAGGGGCGCGCCACTACTTTGGGTGACCACCATAAATAAACTAATACGGATGCTGGCTGAGGAGGTATTTGAACCCGTCTGCTATGCAGACGATGTTATAATACTTCTTAGGGGTAAGGATCCGAACCAGCTATGCAAGAGGGCCGAAAAGGTCTTGCATATGGCATATGACTGGGCTATACCCAGGGGTCTCAATGTTAACCCAGAGAAGACTGAAATATGTCTGTTCACGAGGAAGACAAAGGTGAACCAATTTGAAGCATCACGGTTCCTCAATAGAACAATTTCGATATCTGACAAGGTCAAATACTTAGGAGTGATCTTGGATAGGAAACATAATTGGAAGTGTCTCAGCTAGGAGCGCTCACAGATGTTGGGCACTATGTAGACGGGTCGTAAGCTCGAAATGGGGCATGAACCCGAGGATAGTCCACTGGCTCTACAGGAGCGTGATTAGACCAATACTTACTTACGCCTCAGTAGTTTATTGGACTGCTATGGAGATAAAGTACAATATAAGGATCATACAACAGGTTCAGAGAACATGTTGTCTTGGCATAAGCGGAGCGACATGGACCACGACCACTAGGGCGCTGTCGACTATTCTAGATATCCGACCTATTGACATACATATTAAGTGTGAGGCAGCCACTGCGGCAATGGGAGAATGGATTGAGGTGGTTCTGGCTCAATTACGTTCCGGCCGATGCAGCCGCCTAAATTCCTACGGAGAAAGGGTTGATGCCGACGTGCAAGATGTATGCCCCAATTGCGGCCAGGGACCACACGACACACGTCACCTTTTTAACTGCCCAGCCAGACTCACTCGACTCAGGCCCAGATCCCTCTGAAAGCACACCATCTTAGTCGCAGAGTTCCTGGATCTGGACACTCAACAGAATCAAACAGACGAAAGATAGAACACAACAAACTGCTACAACAATGGTCCTGCGGGCGGAGATACGGGCGATCACGGAATGCGTGAGATGGTGTGGTGCTAACACGAGGACGTCGAGTGTGAACATCTTTATGGACAGTAAAATGGGCTTAAGGGCAATAACGTCCAGGACGTTAAGGTCACGAGCAGTCTTGCAGTTTTAGAAGGAGATTAATGCCTTCCCTGAGGATGGGAAAATCCGCATCGTTTGGGTGCCGGGCCATAACGAAGTAAGGGGGAATTAAACGGCAGAAGATTTGGCGGTGAAGGCCAGAGGACTGCCGTCAATAATCTTGTTTAACACGAAACCTTTTGGGTCGACGCAGTCCGAGTAAAGGGCGTGGGAACATCAAAACAGTCGGTAGGACGGCGATTGTGAGACGACGAGGCTATTACTGAAGGGAAGTAAAAACAAGTAAGAGCATGCTAAGTTCGACGGGGCCGAATCTTATACGTCCTCCACCATTGATCGCAGTTGTCGAGTTCTATGCGCGGTATCTCATTTTAGACAAACAAAGAATATTGAATAAGAACTGTTATGCTATTGGAGCTATATCAAGTTACAGTCCGATTCGGACCATAAATGAATGCTGAACATTGTGTAAGTCATTGTGTAATATTTCAGTTCATTCGGATAAGAATTGCGCCTTGTAGAGGCTCAAGAAGCAAAATCGGGAGGTTTATATAGGAGCGGTATCAAGCTATTGATCGATTCAGAACATTTTAGGCACGTATATTGAAGGGCATGAGAGAAGCCGTTGTACAAAATTTCAGCCAAATAGAATGAGAATTACGCCCTCTAGAGGATCAAGAAGTCAAGATCCCAGATCGGTTTATATGGCAGCTATATCAAGTTCTTTACCGATTTACGCCATACTTAGCACAGTTATAGGAAGTCATAACAAAATACCCCATGCCAAATTTCGGCCAAATCGGATGAGAATAGCGCGCTCTATTGGCTCAAGAAGTCAAGATACAAGATCGGTTTATAGGACAGCTATACCAGATTATGGGCCGATTTAAATCATACTTAACACAGTTGTTGGAAGTGATTCCAAAACACTACGTGCAAAATTTCAGTAAAATCGGACGAGAATTGTGCTCTCTATTGGGTCAAGAAATCAATACCCAAGATCGGTTTATATGAAAGCTATACCAGATTATGGACCGATTTAAATCATACTTAACACAGTTGTTGGAAGTGATTCCAAAACACTACGTGCAGAATTTCAGTAAAATCGGATAAGAATATACATACATAGCGTAGCAGTTGGAAGTGCTACCAAAACACTACGTGCAAAATTTAAGCTAAATCGGACGAGAATTGTGCCCTCTAGAGGCTCAAGAAGTCAAGACCCAAGATTGGTTTATATGGCAGCTTTATCAAAACATGGACCGATTTAGCCCATTTACAATACCAACCGACTTACACTAATAAAAAGTATTTGTGCAAAATTTCAAGCGGCTGCTTTATTCTTTCGAAAGTTAGCGTGCTTTCGACAGACAGATGGACGGACGGACAGACGGACGGACATGGCTAGATCGACTTAAAATGACATGACGATCAAGAATATATAAACTTTATGGGGTCTTAGACGCATATTTCGAGGTGTTACAAACAGAATGACGAAATTAGTATACCCCCATCCTATGGTGGAGGGTATAAAAAGTGATGAGTATAGCTTTTGGTATCATAACGGGACACATAGCACTACGAGCTCACTTTTGCAACATCGGTGCAACAAGTGATAGCAGATAAATTTGGGGGATAGATGTCATTGCCCGGCTTTCGCAGCTAAAAGACACCGGTACTTAGGCGGGGCCACAAAACCAGACATGAACCAGCTTGGGGGAATGGTATGGTCAACAATTAAGGACTTCGTAAGTAGCACGGAGTTCCTAAATTAAAATTTCCTTTTTATACCCTTCACCATAGGATGGGAGGTATACTCATTTCGTCATTCTGTTTGTAACTACTCGTAATATTCGTCTGAGACCCCATAAAGTATATATATTCTTGATCGTCGCGACATTTTATGTCGATACAGCCATGTTCGTCCGTCCGTCCGTCCGTCTGTCTGTCGAAAGCACGCTAACTTCCGAAGGAGTAAAGCTAGCCGCTTGAAATTTTGCACAAATACTTTTTATTAGTATAGGTCGGTTGGTATTGTAAATGGGCCTATCGGTCCATGTTTTGATATAGCTGTCATATAAACCGATCTAGGGTCTTAACTTCTTGAGCCTCTAGAGTGCGCAATTCTTATCCGATTGGAATGAAATTTTGCACGACGTGTTTTGTTATGATATCCAACAACTGTGCCAAGTATGGTTCAAATCGGTGTATAACCTGATATAGCTGCCATATAAACCGATCTTGGGTCTTGACTTCTTGAGCCTCCAGAGTGCGCAATTCTAATCCGATTGTAATGGAATTTTGCACGACGTATTTTGTTATGATATCCAACAACTGTGCCAAGTATGGTTCAAGTCGGTTCATAACCTGATATAGCTGCCATATAAACCGATCTTGGGTCTTGACTTCTTGAGCCTCCAGAGTGGCAATTCTTATCCTATTGGAATGAATTTTTGCACAACGTGTTTTTTTATGATATCCAACAACTGTGCCAAGTATGGTTCAAATCGGTGTATAACCTGATATAGCTGCCATATAAACCGATCTTGGGTCTTGACTTCTTGAGCCTCCAGAGTGCGCAATTCTTATCCGATTGGAATGAAATTTTGCACAACGTGTTTTATTATGATATCCAGCAACTGTGCCAAGTATGTTTCAAATCGGTTTATAACCTGATATAGCTGCCATATAAACCGATCTTGGGTCTTGACTTCTTGAGCCTCTAGAGTGCGCAATTCTTATCCGATTGGAATGAAATTTTGCACGTAGTATTTTATTATGATATCCAGCAACTGTGCCAAGTATGTTTCAAATCGGTTTATAACCTGATATAGCTGTCATATAAACCGATCATGGGTCTTGACTTCTTGAGCCTCCAGAGTGGCAATTCTTATCCTATTGAAATGAAATTTTGCACGACGTGTTTTATTATGATATCCAATAACTGTGCCAAGTATGGTTCAAATCGGTGTATAACCTGATATAGCTGCCACATAAACCGATCTTGGGTCTTGACTTCTTGAGCCTCCAGAGTGCGCAATTCTTATCCGATTGGAATGAAATTTTGCACAACGTGTTTTATTATGATATCCAGCAACTGTGCCAAGTATGTTTCAAGTCGGTGTATAACCTGATATAGCTGCCATATAAACCGATCTTGGGTCTTGACTTCTTGAGCCTCTAGAGTGCGCAATTCTTATCCGATTAGAATGAAATTTTGCACGTAGTATTTTTTTATGATATCAAATAACTGTGCCAAGTATGGTTCAAATCGGTGTATAACCTGATATAGCTGCCATATAAATCGATCTTGGGTCTTGACTTCTTGAGCCTCTAGAGGGCGCAATTCTTATCCAATTTGGCTGAAATTTTGCATGACGTATTTTATTCTTGCTTTCAACAACTGTGTCAAATCGGTTCATAACCTGATATAGCAGCCATATCAACCGATCTGGGATCTTGACTTCTTGAGTCTCTAGAAGTCGCAATTATTATCCGATTTGCCTGAAATTTTGTACGACGAATTCCCTCATGACCATCAACATACGTGTTTATTATGGTCTGAATCGGTCTATAGCCCGATACAGCTCCCATATAAATCGATCTCTCTATTTTACTTCTTGAGCCCCCAAAGGGCGCAATTCTTATTCGAATTGGCTGACATTTTACACAGTTCTCCAACATATAATTTAATTGTGGTCCAAACCGGACCATATCTTCATATCGCTGTAATAGCAGAGCAAACCTTTTCTTATAACCTTTTTTTGCCGAAGAAGAGATACCGGGAAAAGAAATTGACAAATGCGATCCATGGTGGAGGGTATATAGGGTTCGGCCCGGCCGAACTTAGCACGCTTTAGAGCGCATAACAAGCCGATTACTGGCTAAGGTGTATGTCCATAGTGGCATAGGGCGGATTAGTATCCACGTCCTCTTTTCAACCTAACCTTGGTCAATATTTTTTAACAAAGCCCTGCGATTATGCAGCTTTCATTTTTGGTATTTATGTGACTTTATTTTGAATCTGAACAAATTTTAAGAGAAAGCTTTGATAATTTCTTTAAATATACTGAATATGGATTTTGCTCATTCACGTGCTGGCGTTTGACTCAGCAAAAATAAAAAAAAAACATATATGGGTTTATCCAATACTCAACAAAAAGTTGTCTCAAACTCAATTGAATTCAGTAAATGCAAATAAAAATAACTCTATGGCATAATGTCATAATGTATTGGGTTGCCCAAAAAGTAATTGCGGATTTTTCATATAGTCGGCGTTGACAAATTTTTTCACAGCTTGTGACTCTGTAATTGCATTCTTTCTTCTGTCAGTTATCAGCTGTTTCTTTTAGCTTGCTTTAGAAAAAAAGTGTAAAAAAAGTATATTTGATTAAAGTTCATTCTAAGTTTTATTAAAAATGCATTTACTTTCTTTTAAAAAATCCGCAATTACTTTTTGGGCAACCCAATATATACGATATGTGCTACACAAGTCACTAATTTATATATCAATCACGTGCAAATTAATAGCTTGTTCATGTAGACCGGGTTATTAAATGTACATTTGTATGTGGGATGATTTACTAGCATTCTAATTAGTTTTCTTCTATTCAAATGGATTTGCATCTATCGATGTGCTATTAAATGTCTTATTAAATCGATTGCACCTTGTTTTTGATCAAGATAGAAGATAAGTACATAATTTATAAGGTATCAAATATTTAGCTGGCATATTAATTGAGAAGAACATTCGAACGCTTTGAATTATTCAAATTATTGAGGAGACAGTTGTCGGCTTCTTTCCTGCTTAGATGTATCTAAGACAAGGATATTGCGAAATAAAAATACTGCCATGCATACATTTTTATTGAAATCGGAGACCATGTTTTGCTCACTGTGATACGGCAGAAGAAGGAAGTGTTGGAGAAAAATACGAGAAAGGGAAACCTTAGAAGAGGTTAACGTTTATCCAATGCGCTCCCAACTACAATATATTCATACCACAGAGAACCACTTGTCCGCACACATTTAAGGGCCCATTTGTGTGCCAACAACTAATCCTGCGCATCCAAACTCAAATATCTGCGTGGAGGATTTTTTGTGTCCCCAGTACTGTCGTTGCATTTGAGGAAGTCTCTCAGAAAAAACGTCTTTGCAATGTCACGATAGCGTTTGAGTGAATGAGAATGACCATCAGCACACTCATAGAAAAAAAATCTGATCTGATAATAGCAGACACTGCCTGCTGACTGTCAGTTGCTAATTTTACTGCTATGCTTGCAATTTCAGACCAGCAGGCTGCCTGCTAAAAGGACTGTTGTTTGCTGAAAATGTCTGCTGCTACATATATGAAGGGATTGTTAGGGCGAAAGTAAAATAATAATATTGGGTTGCCCAAAAAGTAATTGCGGATTTTTTAAAAGAAAGTAAATGCATTTTTAATAAAACATAGAATGAACTTTAATCAAATATACTTTTTTTACACTTTTTTTCTAAAGCAAGCTAAAAGTAACAGCTGATAACTGGCAGAAGAAAGAATTCAATTACAGAGTTACAAGCTGTGAAAAAATTTGTCAACGTCGACTATATGAAAAATCCGCAATTCCTTTTTGGGCAACCCAATACAATAAACTTAAATAAATAAAAACCAGTAACGGGCCGAAACTTGCCAACCCACCACAATGCATTCTGCATACCAAATTTCTGTTAAACCAGCAAAAATTAAATCGAGACACCGGTTTATAGGGGAGCTATAGCAGGTTATAGACTAATTTGGACGGTATTTGGCACAGTTGTTAGAAATCCTAACAGAACACCGCATGCAAAACTTCAGCCAAATCGGAAAAACTTGCGGCTTGTAAGGACTCAAGAAGTCAAATTGGAAGATGGGTTTATGTGGAAGCTATATAAGGTCATAGACCGATTTGGACCGTAGTTGGCACAGTTGTTGAAAGTAACAGAACACCTTATGCAAAATTTCATACAAATCAGACAAAAATTGCGGTTTCCAGGGGCTCAAGAAATCAAATCGGGAGATCGGTTTATATGGAAGCTTTATCAGGTTCTTGACCGATTTGGACCATACTTGGCACAGTTGTTGGAAGTCATAATAGAACACTAGGTGTAAAATTTCAGCCAAATCGGACAAAAATTGTGGTTTCCATGGGCTCAAGAAATCAAATCGGGAGATCGGTTTATATGGGAGATATATCCAAATCTGAAGCGATATGGCCCAAGCTCGGTTCAAGCTCGATTTCTATCTTTTAAATTATTTCAGGGAAATTTTTCTTACAGATATTTTTATTGAAATATTGTTTTTAGAGAAAATGTTATTGGCGTGCTGTCTTAAAAGAAACTTTCCATAATTTTTTCGCAAAAAATTTCATTAAAATGTTGTCTGAAGCCAATCGAAAAATTTCATTAAAATTTTTCCTCGAGGAAAAATTTCATTAGAATGTTGTCTTTTTTTAAAAATCAAGGTTTTTTGTGTTCTATTTGTAATAGAAACAGATTGCCCTATGGTCTGCAGCCGGACAATATCCGACTTAAGCAAAAACTTTTGTCGTCGAAATATTTTTCTTTAGAATTTTGTCTGAGAAAAAATTTCATTAAAATGTTGTCCTTTGAAAATGTCATTGAAATGTTGTCTTTAGAAAAGTTTAAGAAAAATATTAATAAAATGTTGTCTTTAAAAAATTCTTTGAAATATCGTCCTAAAGTTTTGTATTTAGAAATTTTGTTGTTGAAATTTTGTCTTAAGACGCAATGTCATTTTAAATTTGGTTTTTGGAAAATAATTTATTAACATCCGTATTGACTGAAAAACGACAGAACCGATTTTCTCGAGTTTTCGCATATTGTGTAGGTTGGTCTGTAAGAAAATAAAGGCTATATAATTTTTCGGTATCGGAAGGGGGGCGGACCCTCCTCCTTATGCCAAAAACACAACCCAAAATCAAAAGTGGACCCATCGGGACAATACAACAATTTCTTAAAATTTTCATAGATTGTGTACGTTTGTCTGGAAGGAAACATAGGGTTTATAATTTTTAGATATCGGGTGGAGGCGGACCCTCCCCCTTACTCCAAAAACATTTTTATTTTAAATTTTAGAATTTTTTTCATATTTAGTCAGTAAGATTAGGCTAAAGCCGTGCAAATCCGTATTTCAGTATTTCATTCAATTTTTTGGGCGATATGAATTTTTATACCGTACACCATAGGATGGGGGGAATGCTAATTTCAACACTTCGTTTGTAACACCTCGATATATGCGTCTAAGACCCCATAAAGTATATATATGGTTGATCGTCATGACATTTTAAGTCGATCTAGCAGTGTACGTCCGTCCGTCCGTCTGCCGAAAGCACGCTAACTTTCGAAGGAGAAAAGCTAGGCTCTAGAAATTTTGCACAAATACTTCTTATTAGTGTAGGTCGGTTGAAATTGTAAATGGGCCAAATCGGTCCATGTTTTTATATAGCTGCCATATTAACCGATCTTGGGACTTGACTTCTTGAGCTTCTAGAGGGCGCAATTCTTATCCGATTTGGCTGAAATTTTGCACGTGGTGTTTTGGTATCACATCCGACAACTGTGCCCAGTATGGTTAAAATCGGTTCATAACCTGATATAACTGCCAAATAAGCCGACCTTGGGTCATGACTTCTAGAGCTTCTAGAGGGCGCAATTCTTATCCGATTTGACTGAAATTTTGCATGAAATGTTCTGGTATGACTTCCAACATGTGTGTCAAGTATAGTCTGTATCAGTTCATAACCTCATATAGCCGCTATATAAACCGATCTCCCGAATAGTCTTCATGAGCCTCTAGAGGGCACAATTCTTATCCGATTTGGACGAAATTTTGCAAGAAGTGTTTTATTTAGACTGTGTTATGTATGGTCTAAATCAGTCTATATCCTGATATAGTTGCCATATAAACCGATCTTCCGATTAGACTTCTTGGGCTACTAGAGGGCGAAATTATTATTCAATATGGTTGAAATTTTGCACATGTCGTTTTGGTATGACTTCCAACAACTGTTCTAAGTATGATCTAAATCGGTATATAACCTGATATAGCTGCCATATAAACAGATCTCCCAGTTTGACTTTTTGAGCCTCTAGAAGGCGCAATTATTACTCGATTTGCCTGAAATTTTGGAGGTGGTGTTTTTCTATGACTGGTGTTTTTCTATTCGAAAAAGTCATTTATTGAACTTGACAAATGCGATCTATGGTGGAGGATATAAAAGATTCGGCCCGGCCGAACTTAGCACGCTTTTACTTGTTTTAAGTTACTGTAAACAACACAAACAGCGCTCGTATGTCAAAACGTTCTCAGTACATATAACCTGAAAAATGTCAAGCTTTACGATAGTGCTGTCAGTTGGCAGATTGCAACACAAGGTTTGTCTAATCCCGAAATATAAAAGGCAACCCTCGTATTTTAGACGTCATAGAGGAAACCGTTGTACAATATGTTTATAAGCTCAGTTGATAAATTCGTGTGCAAAAATAAAAATCGGTAGATATATATATATATATGGTAGCTATATCTATTTCTATACCGATTTCTATAAAATTTATCAGTGGTCAGAATAGTCATTAGAGAAACCTTCGTGCCAAATTTCGTGAGAATCGGTTATCAAATCAACAAAATGCTGCAGCATTAGTTAAAACCCAAAGAAAACATAAACAGGAGCCATATTCTAAATTCAAACCGTATTCAAACGTATCTGTCTTATATATAAAAATCAATTTGTGTTTGATTGTGTGTTCCTTATAGACTCAGAAACGGCTGAACCGATTTTCTTGAAATTTTCACAGATAGTGCATAATGATCCCGTGGTGAAACTAGGGTACTAAATTTTTTTAAATCTGAAAGGGGGGGGGGCGGACCCTCCCCCTTACCGAAATTTTCAGAAAAGCCAGATCTCAGAGATGGGTGTTGCGATTTAAGCGAAATTTTGTGTGCTCTCTTATAGTAACATAGGGGTACCCCACGCCCCACCCCAAAACCTACCAAATGTATATATATATACACCAATCACGACAATATGGGACTCAAATGAAAGGTATTTAAGATCAGAAAACGTATCTGATATCCAATTATCGGACCAAGTGTTAGGGGGACCAACCCAACCCCCAAAACACCCCTAAATCGGACATTTTTACCGACCATGGCAATATGGGACTCAAATGAAAGGTATTTGCGAGTAGAAAACGAATGTTCTATCCAAATGTGGGACCAAGTTTCTGGAAATCCACCACTTCCTCAAAACAGCCCCCAAATAGAAGTTATTTGAGTGTAGAATACGAATCTGATATCCAGATGTCGGACCAAGTGTTTGGGGTGCCGCCCATTCCCGAGAGCATACCCCAAAGAAGACAAATTTACGACCATAGAAATATGGGACTCAAATGAAAGGTCTTTGGAAATAAAGCACGAATCTGATATCAATATTGGGGAAGGAAAAGTATCTATGAGGCCACCCCACCCCCATAAAACCACCCAAATAGGAAGTATTTGCTGACCATTGCAATATGAGGCTCAAATAAAAGGTATTTTAGAGTAAAACGCGAATCTGATATATATTTTCAAAGCCAAGTCACCAAAACACTCCCCAAAACGGTCATATTTGCCGACTATGAAAAAATGGAGCTCAAATGAAAGGCATTTGGGAGTAGAGCATGAATCTGATATCAACATTCGGGACCGACTGTCTAGGTGACGTCCCACCACCATAACAACCCCCAAATAGGACAGTGGGCACTCAAGACAACGGGTAGACCCCTTTTCCCAAAATACCCCACAAACAATAATTTTGTACTGACTATCGCAATATGGGGCTAAAATAAAAAAATGCCAATATGTGACTCAAATGAAAGGTATTTGAGATTAGAAAACGAATTCGATAACCAATTTTGGGGCCATGTGTTTGGGGGACGCCTCATCCTGTAAACTCCCCTTACACCAATGACAATATGTGGTTTAAATAAATGGCATTTGAGAGAAGAGCACGATGCTGATATTTTTTCAGGGCCAAGTGTCTGGGGGACCATCTCCACCCCGAAAACACCCCTAAATCGGACATCATGAGAATATCGGGCAGAAATAGTCTTTTAAGAATGGAGTACACCTTACATCCAAATTTAAATTCGTAGACCAATAAAGATCATATGGGATTCAGATAAAGGCACTTATATTGTTATAAAAGCCATAACTTCCGTCCTTGCACGGGGTCACCTTGCGGCTGTCGAAGGAGGCGAAGTACCTAGGCATAGTCCTCGATTCGAAACTGTCCTAGAAGAAGAACACCGAGGAAAGAAGCCGTAAGGCACTGTGCGCTTTTTACTCCTACAGGAGGATGTTCGGTAGGAAGTGGGGGGTGACTCCCAAGATGATTTATTGGATGTATCGTGAGACCAGTACTGGCCTATGGAGCACTGGTATGGTGGAATGCCGTAGGGAAGAGGGCGCGTGCGAGGGAGTTCGAGAAGGTCCAAAAACTGGCCTGCGTCGGGATCACAGGGCCACTGAGATCCATACCGCAGGCAGCCCTGGAGGTGATGCTGGATATGCAGCCCATTGGGGCCTATATTTAGAACTGCGCCGCCAGGGTCGCGCTTAGGCTGAGAGAGCTCGGCATGCTGAAGGAGGATGGTTGCGGCCACGGATACGGAGGGTAGTCTGTGCCATTGCAGTAGCCGCAAGAGAAGGTTCGGCAAGGAACTTACCGTCCTCGAAACTCAGAATTTATGTGGACAATATGGCGGCACTCAAGGCCTTGGGGTCGAGGATGATGAGGTCGAGATGCGTGGCGGACTGTTTGGAATCCCTGGCCACGATGTGACGCTGACATGGGTTCCTGGGCATGAGAGAATTCCAGGGAATGAGAGGCGGTCGAGTGCGGGGTTCGTCTGCGCCGGGCGCACCAGTCATCGGTCTTGCCTACGTGCCATTTGTCGAGCTACTGAACACAGTAGATGGGATGGCCAGGGCGGCGTCGATGGCGAGGTGGGACTCGGTAGATGGTTGCCGGACTGCGAAGGCGCTATGGCAGGTCATCGACCAAAGGAGGACGAGGGAGTTGCTGGCGTTCGATGAGAGGTCGATGAGTACTCTGACAGGGATTATAACCGGACACTGTGCCATAGGCCGCATGGAGGCGCGCATGGGGATACCGCACTGTAGGAGTTACTTCGATAAGAATGAGGAGGAGACTATTGAGCACTTGCTGTGTTCTGGTTCGGGTCTGCAGAGACGTATCCTCTCCTTTCTGGGGAGCCGTTTCTTCTGTGATCTGGGTGAACTTGCAAACGTACCTCTGGTATCTCTCCTGAGGTTTGTTGAGGAAACAGGATGGGTGTCACAAGCTCCGGCATAGGTAGATACGTGCTTGCGTAGGGACGGGCGGTTCTTCACCCCCGCCCAGGTTTCTCCACTTCTCCTGTCTTTTTTTTTCTTTTACTCGTGTATAACCTCTAGTACGAGGTCTCACAATTTCTTTTTCTTCCCTTTCTCTCTCTAGGGTACCACAATGGGCCAAATTGGCTTCCGAGAGAACTCACCTTTGGTGGGCAACCTAACCTAACAGGCCGCAATTTTCATCCGATCGTCTCCAAATCTCACACATAAATTTTTTGTCGTAGAGACGAAGCCTATTGGAAAAATCGGATTTGATTTGGATATAGCTCCCATATACATATATGTTCGTCCGATTTTGAGAAATATTGCAATAAAATGCTCATTAGTTAACCGATTCTCTCGAAAATTAGTATGAAGGTTTTTTTTTAAGACTCTCAGCTTTACTGGAGAATTTCATTGAAATCGGTTGAGATTTAGATATAGTTCTCATATATATATCGCCCGGTTTGCACTTCTAGAGCCACTGCAAGCGCATTTATTGACCAATCTTCCCAAAATTTGGTACAACGACTTCCTCAACGACTGCCACAATATCAAAGAAGTTTGGTCGAAATCGGTTCGTATTAAGATATAGCTCCCATATATATGTTAGTCCGATTTTGAGAAATATTGCAATAAAGTGCTCATTTATTAACCGATTCTCTCGAAATTTGGCCGAAAGGTTTTTTTATCACTCTTGACATTACTGGTGAATGTTATTGAAATCGGTTCAGATTTAGATATAGCTCTCATATATATTTCGCCCGGTTTTCACAGCTAGAGCCAACATTTTGTACAACGCTTTGCTCAACAACTACCACAATATCAAAGAAGTTTGCTCGAAATCGGTTTAGACTTAAATATAGCTCCCATATATATTCGTCCGATTTTGAGAAATATTGCAATAAAGTGCTCATTTGTTAACCGATTCTCTCGAAAATTAGTAGGAATGATTTTCTTATGACATTTAATATTACTGGTGAATTTCATAGAAATCCGTCCAGATTTAAATATAGCTGCCATATATGTATATGGCTTGATGTTTATCACCTTTCGAGCTACTGCAAGCACATATATTGACTAAAATTGCCAAAATTTTCCGCAACGCTTTCCTCGACGACTACCACAATAAATAAGAAGTTTGCTCGAAATCGGTTCAGATTTAGATTTAGCTCTCATACATATGTTCATCAGGTTTTGGGTAATTTGCTCGAAATTTGATACGGATTGTTTCATAGACCATCCATTAAATTGATTCAGAATTAGATATAGCATCTACTTTGAACTTATGGGGTAGCTGTAGGGTATTATACTGTCGGAATCGCTCGACTTTTGCCTTTCCTTACACTTTTTCTAAATGGCATAGATCTTCACAAATTTCGCCGGCATTAGAAGGGGATAACCATCGCTGAAATTTTTTTCTGATGTTCTTGCCAGGATTCGATCCCAGACATCCAGCGTCATAGGCTGACATGCTAAGCTCTGCACTACGGTGGCCTACTTTTCACACATGAACACCCGGAAATTCCTTTTCCCTCATCCATTCAGCGAAAGATCCAATTTCCTTGCTTTCGTTATACACCCCAAGGAGAAATGTTAAAAAAAAAGATCAGTAAGTGGTAAGAAAAAATTAAAGTTTTTATTACTGCCTTAAATGGCTACAAAATAAAAAAAAAAACATTTTTGTTGAAAAATTAAAACGGCTACTGTAAGGCTAGCCAAAGCATAGAGATTAACAACACCTGCTTAGCGGTACAATCTTTATTTGTGAACATTTGTTTATAAATGTTAAGGGAAATTTATTTGCAAACAGGTAAAATGGCGTTAAGTTCGGCCGGGCCGAACTTTGGATACCCACCACCTCGGGTATATATGTGAACAACCTTTCGTCAAAATCCAGTGAAAAATGCATATCTTATGCCCCATAGCAGCTATATAGACATATCAAACGATTTAGACCAAATGCTTATAAGTACAAGTCATTGTTTGGCTGCTATATCCAAATCTGGTTCGATCTGAGCCAAATTGAAGACCAACATCGAAGAGCCCAACACACCCCACTGTCCCAAATTTCGGTGACATCGGACAATAAATGCGCTTTTTATGGGCCTAAAACCTTAAATCGAGAGATCGGTCTATATGGCAGCTATATCCAAATCTCAACCGATCAGTGCCAAATTGAAGAAAGATGTCGGAGGGCCTAAGGCAACTCTCTGACCCAAATTTCAGCAAAATCGGATAATAAATGCGGCTTTAATGGGCCTAAGACCTTAAATCGGAAGATCGGTCTATATGGCAGCTATATCCAAATCTGGACCGATCTGGGCCAAAATGACTAAAGATGTCGAAGGACTCAATACAACCCACTGTCCTAAATTTCAGCAAAATCGAATAATAAATTTGGCTTTTATGGGCCTAAGACCCCAAATCTGAGGATCGGTCTATATGGCAGCTATATCGAAATTTGGACCGATCTGGGCCAAATTGACGGAGGATGTTGAAGGGTCTAACACAACTCACTGACCCAAGTTTCAGCAAAATCGGATAATAAATGCGGCTTTAATGGGCCTAAGACCCTAAATCGGAGGATCGGTCTATATGGCAGCTATATCCAAATCTGGACCGATCTGGGCCAAAATGACGAAATATGTCGAAGGGTTCAATACAACTCACTGTCCCAAATTTCAGTAAAATCGGATAATAAATGTGGCTTTTATGGGCCTAAGACCCTTAATCTGAGGATCGGTCTATATGGCAGCTATATCCAAATCTGGACCGATCTGGGCCAAAATGACGAAAGATGTCGAAGGGCTCAATAAAACCCACTGTCCTAAATTTCAGCAAAATCGAATAATAAATGTGGCTTTTATGGGCCAAAGACCCTAAATCGGAGGATCGGTCTATATGGCAGCTATATCCAAATCTGGACCGATCTGGGCTAAATTGACGAAGGATGTCGAAGGGTCTAACGCAACTCACTGTTCAAAATTTCAGCAAAATCGGATAATAAATGCGGCTTTAATGGGCCTAAGACCCTAAATCTGAGGATCGGTCTATATGGCAGCTATATCCAAATTTGGACTGATCTGGGCCAAATTGACGGAGAATGTCGAAGGGCCTAAGGCAATTCACTGACCCAAATTTCAGCAAAATCGGATAATAAATGCGGCTTTAATGGGCCTAAGACGCTAAATCTGAGGATCGGCCAATATGACAGCTATATCCAAATCTGGACCGATCTGAGCCAAAATGACGAAAGATGTCGAAGGGCCCTACGTAACTCACTGTCCAAAATTTCAGCAAAATCGGATAATAAATGTGGCTTTTATGGGCCTAAGACGCTAAATCTGAGGATCGGTCTATATGGCAGCTATATCCAAATTTGGACTGATCTGGGCCAAATTGACGGAGGATGTCGAAGGGTCTAACACAACTCACTGACCCAAATTTCAGCAAAATCGGATAATAAATGCGGCTTTTATGGGCCTAAGACGCTAAATCTGAGGATCGGTCTACATGGCAGCTATATCCAAATCTGAACCGATCTGGGCCAAATTGACGGAGGATGTCGAAGGGTCTAACACAACTCACTGACCCAAATTTCAGCAAAATCGGATAATAAATGCGGCTTTTATGGGCCTAAGACCCTTAATCTGAGGATCGGTCTATATGGCAGCTATATCCAAATCTGGACCGATCTGGGCCAAAATGACGAAAGATGTCGAAGGGCTCAATAAAACCCACTGTCCTAAATTTCAGCAAAATCGAATAATAAATGTGGCTTTTATGGGCCAAAGACCCTAAATCGGAGGATCGGTCTATATGGCAGCTATATCCAAATCTGGACCGATCTGGGCTAAATTGACGAAGGATGTCGAAGGGTCTAACGCAACTCACTGTTCAAAATTTCAGCAAAATCGGATAATAAATGCGGCTTTAATGGGCCTAAGACCCTAAATCTGAGGATCGGTCTATATGGCAGCTATATCCAAATCTGGACCGATCTGGGCCAAAATAACGAAATATGTCGAAGGGCCTAACGTAACTCACTGTCCCAAATTTCAGTAAAATCGGCTAATAAATGAGGCTATTATGGGCCTAAGACCCTGAATCGGCGGATCGGTCTATATGGAGGCTATATCAAGATATAGTCCGATATAGCCCATGTTCGAACTTAACCTGCTTATGGACAAAAAAAAGAGTCTGTGCAAAATTTCAGCTGAATATCTCTTTTTTTAAAGTCTGTAGCGTGATTTCAACAGACAGACGGACAGACGGACGGACATGTCTAGATCATCTTAGATTTTTACGCTGATCAAGAATATATATACTTTATAGGGTCGGAAATGGATATTTCGATGTGTTGCAAACGGAATGACAAAATGAATATACCCCCATCCTTCGGTGGTCCACGTGAAAGGTCTGCTTCAGCGACTTAAAAAAAAGAAGGTTATATTTTAACAGCGCATGTTAAACCAGTTAGCATGGGCATTCATTCGTTGCAATTGTCTGCTTATGACAATCAATGAAACACATACACTTGTATGCACGCTTTTATAGATGTGCATATCAATAAACACACCCCTTGCTGTTATTTTGTTACTAACAGGTTCGTTGTCTAAGTCTTTTGATTTTCATAAAATAGCCATGCGTGAAAAACGGGTAAACTCAAAAAGGAATGCAATTTGTATTCAACAAGTTTCAAGTCTAGTAATGTTCAAAGTCAAGGCCACAAATTGGCGGACACTGCACAGTGGTTTTAATGCCCAAAAAACACTAAAAGCATCAAAATACACTTCAATAATGGTTTTTGCTTTAAAACCTCCTAAGTAAAATCATAACTTTAGTTACTTTTATTTTTATTGTCAAACTGCTTTAAAAATTGCTTTTAAAACCCTCATAATAGAAATCCAACAATTAACTCAATTAATTTTAAAACTCAAACCATTCATATTTGATCTTAGCCACTTTTCCGACAAAAAGAAACATTTCCTACTCTTTCTCACAGTAGTTTTGCAGAGTGTCATAGTGCCAGCTATTTCCTAGATACAAACACACTTAAAGTTCTTTTTATTATTATTTTTTTTTTTTATTTTATTTTTAGTTTATGGCATCTTCTATTAAATGATAATGCTCCCAAATTGCATAGCATAGCTAGTAAAAGACTTTTGAATTATGTTGGTAGCACAGTCATTTGTTAAGACTAGCTCCCCATCAATAGAGATCATGGCAAAAAAAAAAAAACTAGTTTGGCCTAAAGCCAACGACCACATTTCACGATGCAAATAAATGCTTGTCGGCGTCATAATTTCCATTCGCTACTCAATTCATGCGCTTGGGTTAGCACTGAATAATAAAACTGGATAACGATTAGTCTGCAGTTTAAATTGAATTATGAAGATATTAGAGTGCTTTTGTTTTAAATGTTTATACCCACCACCATTATGGGGGTATACTCTTGTCTAGTCATTGCGTTTGTAACACCTCGAAATATTTATATATATATTCTTAATATATATAGTATATATTCTGGATCGTCCGATATTCTGAGTCGATCTAACCATGTCCGTCCGTTCGTCTGTTGAAATCACGATAGCGGTCGAACGCGTAAAGCTAGCCGCTTGAAATTTTACACAGATACTTATTATTGAGGTAGGTGGTTGGGGATTGCAAATGGGCCGTATTGGTGCAGATTTGAATATAGCCTTCATATAAACTTACCGCCGATTTGATTTCTAGAACCTCTAGAAGCCTCAATTTTCATATATGGGAGCTATAACTAAATCTAGACCGATTTTTTTCAAAATCAAAAAAAAAAGTGACTTGTGCAAAATTTTGTGACAATCGGACAACAAATGCCACCTGTACATGGACAGATACTTATTATTGAGATAGGTGGTTGGGGATTGCAAATGGGCCGTATTGGTGCAGATTTGAATATAGCCTTCATATAAACTTACCGCCGATTTGACTTCTAGAACCTCTAGAAGCCTCAATTTTCATATATGGGAGCTATAACTAAATCTGGACCGATTTTATTCAAAATCAAAAAAAAAGTGACTTGTGCAAAATTTTGTGACAATCGGACAATAAATGCGACCTGTACCTTTATTACAAGAATACATGGACAGATACTTATTATTGAGGTAGGTGGTTGGGGATTGCAAATGGGCCGTATTGATGCAGATTTGAATATAGCCTTCATATAAACTTACCGCCGATTTGACTTCTAGAACCTCTAGAAGCCTCAATTTTCATCCGATTTTGCTGAAATTTGGAACAAAGACATGAAATATGACTTCCAACATCCATTCCAAGTATGATCCCAATCGGTCTATAAAAAGATATAGTCCCCCCTATGTAAACTATCCCCGCATTTGACTTCTTCAGCCTTTAAAAGTCTCAAATTTCATCCGATTTCGCTGAAATTTGAAACAAAGACTTGTGTTAAGACTTTCGACATCCATGCCAAGTGTCATGATTTTAATCGGTTTATAAACAGATATAGCTCCCATATAAACCGATCCACGGATTTGACTTCTTCAGCAGCTAGAAGCCTAAATTGTCACCTGATTTGGCTCAAAAACCTTTATTATGGCTTACAACATCAGTGCCAATAGTCGCGATATCCCCTAAGTACCGATATCCCGATATATGACTTCTTGAGACCTAATTAATTCAAATGCAAACTCAGTTAATAGGGGTACATTTTTAGCGGAAGCCATGGTGGTGGGTACCCAGGATTCGTCTCGACCCAAGCCAAAAAATTTGTAAAGAAAAATTACATAAAATTAATATTAGGTGCGGATAAGGGGGAAAGGACAGTTGCAATGACAAACGACGATTGCAAAAGTAAGATGTATAGTATTTTAAATGACATATGTACATACATTAGTTTAAAACCCAGTAAGAAATGGCAAAAGTCGGCCGGAGCCGACTATATAATACCCTACACCATCGAGTCTGCGTACTTATTTTAATGCATGGAAACTATGTTGAAATGTTGTTAGATTTTAATTTTGCATACCTATTGATGTATTGAATAGAACCTTGTAAGAATTTCTTTCCATAGGACCTAAATTGTGGCTACTAGAGCCTTAAAGGCCTTATCATATGAAATATATATATATGGAAGCTACATATATTTAAATCTGAACGGACTTTGATAAAAATTTTACTAAACACCTTACGCTAAATTTTATAAAGATCAAACCAAAATTGTGGCTTCTAAAGCCTTAAGAGGGCATATCGGAAGGAAGATATATTGGGTTGCCCAAAAAGTAATTGCGGATTTTTCATATAATCGGCGTTGACAATTTTTTTCACAGCTTATGACTCTGTAATTGCATTCTTTCTTCTATCAGTTATCAGCTGTTACTTTTAGCTAGCTTTAGAAAAAAAGTGTAAAAAATGTATATTTGATTAAAGTTCATTCTAAGTTTTATTAAAAATGCATTTACTTTCTTTTAAAAAATCCGCAATTACTTTTTGGGCAACCCAATATATGGGAAGTGGAAGTCTGGACCGATTTTTATGAAAATTTCCCCATGCATTGGAACGTCAAACAATTCGTCTAATGCTAAATTTTGTAAGAATGTACCAAAATTGTGGCTTTTATAGCCTTAAAATGCCATATCGGATGGAAGATATATATGGGAGATAAATCTAAAACTGGCCCGATTTTTTTGAAATTCTGCACATGTATTGGGACTTCAAAAACAAAAAAAAAAAAAAAACACATCATGCAAAACTTTGTAAAGATCGGACCAAACTTGTAGCTTCTATAGCCATAAAATGCCATATCGGATGGAAGGTATATATGGGAGCTTAATCTAAATCTGAACCGATTTTTATGAAATTTTGCACACATGTTGAAATGTATAATAAAACATTCTGTAGAAATCGGGCCAAAATTGTGGCTTCTAAAGACTCAACAAACCATATCTGATGGGAGATATATATGGGAGCTATATCTAAATCTGAACCAATTTTTATGAAATTTTACACACGTATTAGGACGTCGAAAAAACATATCATGCTAAATTTTTATACCCTCCACCATAAGATGGGGGGTATACTAATTTCGTCATTCTGTTTGTAACTACTCGAAATATTCGTCTGAGACCCCATAAAGTATATATATTCTTCATCGTCGTGACATTTTATGTCGATCTAGCCATGTCCGTCCGTCTGTCGAATCGAGTGAAATTTCGCACAAATATATCTTATTAATAAAGATCGGTTCGGATTGTAAATAGGCCAAATCGGCCCATGTTTTGATATAGCTGCCATATAAACCGATCTTGGGCCTTGACTCCTCGAGTCTCTAGAGGGCGCAATTTTTATACGATTTGGCTGAAATTTTGCTTGAGGTGTTTTGTTATGACTTCCAATAGCTGTGGTAAGTGTGGCGCAAATCGGTACATAACCTGATATAGCTGCCATATAAACCGATCTCGGATCTTGACTTCTTGAGCTTCTAGAGGGCCCAGTTTTTATCCGATTTGGCTGAAATTTTGCACGAGGTGTTTTGTTATGACTTCCAATAGCTGTGCTAAGTATGGCGCAAATCGATATATAACCTGATATATCTGCCATATAAACTTGACTTCTTGAGCTTCTAGAGGGCGCAATTTTTATTCGATTTGGCTGAAATTTTGCATGAGGTGTTTTGTTATGATTTCCAACAACTGTGCCAACTATAGATGAAATCGGTGCATTACTTGATATAGCTGTCATATAAACCGATCTGGGGTCTTGACTTCTTGAGTCTTTAGAGGGCGCAAATCCTATACGATTTGCTGAAATTTTGCATGACGTGTTTCGTTATGACTTTCAACAACTGTGCAAAATATGGTTCAAATCGGTCCATAACCTGATATAGCTGTCATATAAACCTATCTGGGATCTTGACTTCTTGAGGCTCCATAGGGCGCAATTATTATCTGATTTGGGTGAAATTTTTAACAACGGCTTCTTCCCTGACCTTCAAAATACGTGTCAAATATGGTCTGAATCGGTCTATAGCTAATACAGCTCCCCTATAATACGATCTCCCTATTTTACTTTTGAGCACCTAAAGGGCGCAATTCTTATTCGATTTGGCTGAATTTTTACACAATGACTTCTACTATACATACACACACCTTCACTGGTGATGAAGGTGATAAAAATATATATTTTTTATACCCGCCACCATAGGATGGGGATATACTAATCTAGTCATTCCGTTCGTAGCACCTCGAAAAATTGATCTAGGACCCCATAAAGTATCGTCTCGACATTCTGAGTCGAACTAGCTATGTCCGTCCGTTTGTCTGTCGAAATCACATTTTTTGTCCAATTTAGCTGAAATTTTGCAGATAGTGTTCTGTTTTGGCTTCCAAAAACTACGCCAAGTACGGTCCAAATCGGTCTATAACAAGTTATAGCTGCCGTGTTTCAGCAGAACCCATGGTGGTGGGTTCCCAAGATTCGGTCAGGCCGCACTTGGCACGCTTTTACTTGTTGTATCACAAACGTTCCTCATACAAGTTTGTGTCAAACTAGCTTCTGAGTCATACTAGCTATGTCCGTCCGTCCGTCTGTCGAAATCACATTTTTTGTCCAATTTAGCTGACATTTTTCAGATAGTGTTCTGTTTTGGCTTACAAAAACTACGCCAAGTACGGTCCAAATCGGTCTATAACCATTTATAGCTCCCGTGTTTTAGCAGAACCCATGGTGGTGGGTTCCCAAGATTCGATCGGGCCGCACTTGGCACGCTTTTACTTGTTGTATCACAAACGTTTCTCGTACAAGTTTGTGTCTTAAGTCTTTTGGTTTGTTTTCTTCAAAATAATGAAATGAAATTTTAAACTTATTTGAAGAGTTCACCATAGTGGATGCCCTACGTTAGAAACAGACAACTTTTGAGCATTTTTACTTGTTTTTAAATCATATTTTTGAAACAAATTGTTTTTGTTCGGTCCTATTTAGCTGACTTTTTTTGTTTTTTTTTTCAAGTTTTTTACTAATTCAAAATGCATTATGCTTTGTATCAATATTTAAATAAAAAATAAAAATTTGTTCACACGTTTAGATTTTTCTCAGAAGATTGATGCTTCATGAATAAAATTATTTTGTTTATGCTAATGACTTGATACCGCACAACAAAGAGAAAACACAGTTAGTTCTTTATTTAATAAGCAACGCCAAGAATCTTCGACAATTAGTTGAGCTGCTAGAATATGCCCAACCAATTTTGATGATGCCTACTCCAGCCGCAAGACGGAAGTACTCTTCATTTGTCAAAAATTAACACCCAGATTTAATAAGGCAAACATTAAATAGAAGCTAGGGCAAGATTTATTATTTCAAACAGTCCTCATACAAAATCGAACAAAGAAGATGCATTCAAACGCAGTTATAGATATAACAGCATTTGAAACTTATGACAACAGCTTCCAGATCGTTCGATTTTTGGATTTATAAAGATTTAAAAACTTCGATTTCTTTTGCAACCTTCATTTTAAAATGCTTAAATTGTCGTATAATTTTTCAAATGATTTTGGAACGGGAATCTGTGTGTTTTGTCTTCTTATTCATTTTTTTTTCTTTGCCCACTTCAGAAAAAGTTAAATTTCCGGTCAAGATATTTAAATGTGGTATAGGTCAGTATATTGCTACATCGCTCTGTGCAGAGGAAGACTAACTTTTGCTTAATTTTTGCATGCCAAGCTAAAAGCCAACTTTAATCAATAAAAAAGTTAGGAACCCATATAACCTTGAAAATTATTCTTTTAAATGGTATCTTATTATAATTTATTCTATTTTCGGTTTTAATTGGGATTATTGAAACATACATTAGCAATTTCGCTAAATTTTATCTCTTTCTAGGCAAAAAGGTTAATTACGCAACTATCGAACGAAATGATTTTCGAAACAAAATAAAGGCAATGCCCAGGTCAATGCCGTAGTTCAGTGTATTCGCAGTTAAATAGAAAACCAGAACTATTAAATTTAGCAACATCGGCATGAATTAGCGCTCAATATCAACCAATGTTTTCAGTTCACAGAAAATCCAAACTAGATATAAACAAGTAACAACGTGCTAAGTTCGACCGGGCCGAATCTTGGGAACCCACCACCATGGAATCTGCTATAAATTTATGGAAAATAAATGAAATTGAAGGGCACAGTTTTATTTTATTTTACACCAGCTGATCCGGGTCCGCTCCGCTGCGCTTTCTTTTACTTTATATGGAACAGAAGTTTCCTTGGAATATTTATTTCCGACAATTAAAGATCTTTTAGTGAAATACCATGCAAACTTGACTAACAGTTTAACAATAAAAGTGCCTTTATTTGAATTCCACATGATCTTTATTGGTCTACGAATTTAAGTTGGGATGTAAGGTGTACTTCATTCTTAAAATACTTCATTTCGGACCGATATTCTCTTGATGCCTGATTTAGTGGTGTTTTCGGGGGTGAGGTGGTCCCCCCGACACTTGGCCCTGAAAAACTATCAGCATCGTGCTCTTCTTTCAAATACCATTTATTTAAACCCCACATTGCCATTGCTTTAGGGGAGTTTACACGATGAGGCGTCCCCCAAACTCATGACCCCAAATTTATTCGAACCCCATATTGCCATTGCCCTCAAAATTGGATATCAAATTCGTTTTCTAATCTCATTTAAACTCCTTATTGCAAAAGTCAGCAAATATGTCCGGTTTGGGGTATTGGCCCTAAAAACTATGAATATTTAGTTCCAGTCTCTTTAAGACCCACATTGTCTTGGTGAGCAAATATGTCCTATTTGGGGGTTGTTATGGTGGTGGGATGTCCACTAGAGAGTTGGTCCCTATTGTTGATATCAGATACGTGGTTGACTCCCACATACCTTTAATTTAAGCCCCATATTTCCATAGTCGACAAACATGACCGGCTTGTGGGGTGTTTTGTGGGATGGGCGGCCACTCAGTGAGTTGGCCTTGAAAATATATGTATCGGATTCGTGTTCCACTTTAAAAACCCTCTTATTTGAGCCTCATATTCCAATAGTCGGCAAATACTTACTATTTGGGTGGTGTTGTGGGGGTGGGATGGCCCCATAGACACTTTTCCCGAATATTGATATCAAATTCGTGCTTTACTCCCAAAGACCTTTCATTTCAGCCCCATATTGCTATGGTCGTAAATTTGTCCCCTTTGGGGCATGTTTTTAGTGAGAGACGCCCCCCCCCAAACACTTGGTCCCGTATTTGGATATCAGATTCATATTCTACATTCAAATACCTTTGATTTAAGCCCCATATTCCCATGGTCAGTAAATAAGTTCTGTTTGGGGGGTGTTTTGGGAAAGGGGTCGACCCCCAGAAACGTGGTCCCACATTTGGATACATTCTACATTCAAATACCTTTGATTTAAGCCCCATATTCCCATGGTCAGTAAATAAGTTCTGTTTAGGGGGTGTTTTCGGAAAGGAGTGGACCCCCAAAAACGTGGTCCCACATTTGGATATCAGATTCGTATTCTACTCGCCAATACCTTTCATTTGAGTCCCATATTGCCATGGTCGGTAAATATGTCCGATTTAGGGGTGTTTTGGGGCTTGGGGTGCCCCCCCTAGCGCTTGGTCCGACAATTAGATATCAGATACGTTTTCTTATCCTAAATACCTTTCATTTGAGTCCCATATTGTCGTGATTGGTCAAAATATGTGTTTGATAGGTTTTAGGGTGGGGCAGCCCCCCTAGGTACCCCATCCAAAATTTGGATACCAAATTTTTATTTTTAGGGTACTATATGAGAGCACACAAAATTTCGCACCACCAATCTCCGAGATCTGGCGTTTCTGAAAATGAGGGTAAGGGGGAGGGTCCGCCCCCCCTTCATATATCAAAAAATGTAGTACCCTATTTTCACCACGGGGTCATTATGCACCATCTGTGAAAATTTCAAGAAAATCTGTTCAGCCGTTTCTGAGTCTATAAGGAACACACAAACATACAAACAAACACAATTTGGTTTTTATATATAAGATACCTCTAGGAACCGATCATGGATGATCCTGAGACCGGTTTACATTAAAGCTATATGAGGTTATGGACCGATTTATAGGGTACTTGGAAAAGTTGTTGGACATCATTACATAACACTACATGGAAAATTTCAGCCAAATCGGACACACATTGAGGCTTCCAGGGGATCTAGAAATCAAATCGGGAGATCGGTTTATATGGGAGCTACATCAGGTTTTAGACCGATTTATAGCGTACTTGGAAAAGTTGTTGGAGATCATTACATAACACCACTTCAAAATTTCAGCCAAATCGGACACACATTGAGGCTTCCAGGGGCCAAGAAGTCAAATCGGGAGATCGGTTTGTATGGGACCGATATCAGTTTATAAACCGATTGGGACCGAACTTGGCACAGTTGTTGGAAGTTATAACATCTTAATCGGACTAAAATTGCGGCTTGTAAGGGCTCAACAAGTCAAATTGTGAGATGAGATTATATGGGAGCTATATCAGGTTATAGACCGATTTGGACCGTACTTGTTGGAAGTCATAACAAAACACTACATGCAAAATTTCAGCCAAATCGGACAAAAATGGTTTCCAGAGCCTCAAGAAGTGAAATCGGTTTATATGGGAGCTGTATCTAAATCTGAACCGATATGGCCCCCAACGGCCTACTTCAATATTAAGTATCTGTGCAAATTTTCATGCGGCTAGCTGTACGCGACCGCTATCGTGATTTCGACAGACGGAAGGACGGACATCGAATCAGAATGTCGAGAGGTCCAGGATATTTATACTTTATGGTCCCAGATCAATATTTCGAGGTGTTGCAAACGGAATGACTAGATTAGTATACCCCCATCCTAAGGTGGTGTGTATAAATTAAATAAGAACATAATTTCATTAAAACCTAAATTTGCCGAGAACATGAATTTCTATAGAAAATTTTGTAGAAATTTTATTTTTTTAGAAAATTCAGAAAATTTTGTACAATTTCATTTACATAGAATTTTTTTCTATATTTTATTCAAATATCACGCATAGTATCTCAAAACTAATTTTATTACCATAAAAATGTTGTAAAGTTTCATTTCTATCCTAAGACCGGGTGGGCCAGGTTCTTAGAGACTGGGCAAACCATATACTAAGGAACCGGTGGACAACTGTTGAGTCCCATGACATAAATATAAGGGAGAAAGTGGCACAAGGCACGCTAAAGGGGGGCATTTCATTGCCATTCCTAAGGGTGACCACCATAAATGACCTATTACGGATGCTGACTGAGGAGGGATTTGGAGCCGTCTGCTACGCAGGCGATGTTATAATACCTCTAAGGGGTAAAAATCCACACCAGCTATGTAGAAGAGCCGAAAGGGTCTTGCAGATGGCATAAGACTGGGCTAGACCTAGGGTTCTCAATGTTCACGAGGAAGACAAAGGTGGACCAATTTAACGCGCCACGTTTCTTCGATAGAACGATTTCGACATCTGACAAGGTCAAATACTTAGGTGTAACCTTGGACAGGAAACTGAATTGGATGTGTCAAATTCAGGAGCGTACTGAGAAGGCTCACAGATGTTGAGCACTATTAGACGGACCATAGGTTCGAAAAGGGGGCTTGAACCCGAGGATAGTCCACTGGCTCTACAGGAGCGTGATTAGAACAATACTTTCTTACGCCTCAGTAGTTTGGTGAACTGCGATGGAGAAAAAGTGCAACATTAGGACCATACAACAGGTTCAGAGAACATGTTGTCTTGGCATAGACGGAGCGATGAGGACCACGCTCACTAGGGCACTGGGGACCATTCTAGATACCCGACCCATTGACACACAGATTAAGTGTGAGGCAGCCACTGCGGCTGTGAGACATTAGGCAATGGGAGAATGGATTGAGGATGGGAGCATCTCATACCATCGCGGTATAATCGAGGCGACGATAAGAAGGGAAGGGGTTTCCGATCGGATGCCTGAGATGAACCATGAGATCGAGTGCGACTGACGAAACTCTAGTATTGCCATCTGGAAGATCATGTTACACGAATGGATCAAAGCTAGAGGACAGAGTGGGCCTGGGGGTCTACATTGAGAACCCAGAGACTGAGATCTGTTTTGATTGCCTGACCATAATACAGTCCTACAGGCGGAGATACGAGCGATCACGGAATGCGTGAGGTGATGTTGTGCTAACGCAAGGACGTCGAGTGTGAACATCTTTATGGACAGTAAAATTGCCATAAGGGCAATAACAAGCAGAACGATAAGGTCACGAATAGTCTTGCTGTGTAAGAAGGAGATTTACGCCTTCTCTGAGGATGGGAAAATCCGCATCGTCTTGGTGCCGGGCCATAACGGAGTAAGGGGGAATGAAAGGGCAGACGATTTGGCGATGAAGGCCAGAGGACTGCCTTAAATAACCCGAAAACCTATCCCTTAACTCGGACTGCATCGACCAGCGAAACGGTCGATAGGACTTCGAAAATCCTATGGGGAGATCCAGATCGTGAGAAGACGAGGCTATTACTGAAAGGAAGTAGGTAAGGTTAGGTTAGGTTGAAAACAGGGTGCAGATACTAATCTGCCCCATGCCACTATAGAAATACACCTAAGCAATCCCATGGCAGCCGGTTGTACGCACCGGATTGACCCGATGGAACCCTCACCGGCAAGGGCTGCCTCCTCAGTGTACGTGTTAGTATTTTTTCGTCATGGGAGAGGCACATTCCGGAGTGCTTTCACCGCACGCTTCTGGTCTGTGACGGGATTGAAAAGAACCCCGGACCCTGATTCTGTTCGGTTTGCCAGAACCGCCTTCATCATCGGTCGGTGTCGGTGAGGTGTAACCGGTGCATGGAGTGGGTACATTTTCGATCTTGCTCTGGCCTCACTTCACTACGGGAGTATAGCCATACTGGCTGTGTCGCAATGTGCTGTGCGAACAAAGCCAGGGGTGGGTCACAAGCGTGGTCGCCTTCTGCGTCCTCGTCGTCGGACTATGTGACCACCCCCGACCTCTCCCGTACGGCAATTTACGCAGTTTAACTGCAACGGACTTCGGGGCAAGATCGATAAGATTGTGGACTTTATGAGTCGGAAGAGCATATTGGCCGCAGCGATCCAGGAGACAAAGCTGACCAACACCTGCAGCTTGCACAGTTGTGACGGTTACAATGTGCTACGTAAGGATCGCTCAAGGAATAGAGGTGGGGGATTGCCCTTCCTAATACATCACTCCGTGCCTATTTCGCCTGCGCATGGCGCTAGTGACATCTACATGGAATGCATGGGGATAGCAGTCAGGTCCGGTACTGCCGAGATAGAGCTATACAACGTGTATATGCCGCCGGTTGGTAGCTGTGTCCTGATTTATGGCCAGGCTTACAACCCCGACATAAGTGGGTTGCTATCTGGCTATAATCGTTTGGTTCTAGGGGACTTTAATGCACATCACACGTCATGGCATTCTCCCCTAGGTAACGACCAGCGTGGCATAGCTTTGGCAGAGCAGATTGAAAGCTCCACGTTTTGCACGGTGAATGAGGATGCCCCCACTAGGATTACGAGGAGATGCAGCAGCTCGCCAGACATCTCCATTGCATCCCCTAATCTCCTGAGTGACGTATCCTGGCAAGCCGTCATCTCTTTGGGGTCAGACCAACACCCTCTGAGCGCCGGACGTTTATCAATCATAAGAAGGCCGATTGTACTGGATTCAGAGAGTATACCAATCGCCGCTTCAGTGAACTACCACCCCATCTGATGTGCTAGTAGCCGAGAGGAAATTCCGAGACATCATTAACGCAGCAGCCGCTCGCTTTATACCTGCCGGTCGAATACCGCAAGTGCGACCCAATTTCCCGGCGCAAGCAGTGGTACTCGCAGACGAGTGTGATGGGATTCGTACTATGGACCCCGCTAACCCCAAAATCAGCGAGCTGAATCTGGAAATAAACAGGGTAGTCAACGAACATAAGCGGAATTTGTGGCTGGAACGCTTGTAGCAATGTAACTTAGGCACCGGTGCAGGCAAACTGTGGGCCACTGTTAAGTCTCTCTCGAACCCCAGTAGACGGGACGACAGGACCTCAGTCACTTTTGGCGAGATAACCGTGACTGATCCGAAGAGATGCGTCAGGTTGTTCAACCGTCAATTTATTGTGCATCCCGAGAGAGACAGGGCAAGGAGGAAAGCCATTTGCCGTATTCGTGGTCTCCGAGCCGATGAACAGCCATCACAATTAACCGTGGGCGAAGTTACGAATGTCATCCGTGGCGCCAAATCATCTAAAGCGTTGGGCCCCGACGGAATCTCTACATTGATGTTGAAGAATCTGGATTCACCTGGTGTTGAGTACCTTACCACTGTCCTCAACCAGTCTTTGAACACTCTTATAGTTCCCGATGTCTGGAAAATGGGCAGAGTGATCCCGCTACTAAAGCCTGAAAAGAACCCGAGTTTGGGGGAGTCGTACAAACCGATCTCCCTTCTCTCTCCAGAGGCAAAGACGCATTACTCCTCCGAAGCCTCGTAGGAGAATTTCCATTCGCCGAACATCAACATGGATTTCGAAAACTGCATAGCACAACAACAGCTTTGCATGCCATCACCGCACACATTTGCCGTGGCTTCAATCAGCCCAGGCCATGTGATAGGACGGTCCTCGTGGCACTGGACCTATCGAAGGCATTCGACACGATCAGCCATGCCAAATTATTTGAGGACATCGCCAACACGTCCCTACAGCCAGACTTGAAACGCTGGGTCGCGAATTATCTGTGTGGTCGTCAGTCATTTGTGGAATTTAGGGATAAGAAGTCGAAGCACCGTAGAGTGGAACAGGGAGTTCCCCAAGGTGGTGTGATATCTCCGGCACTGTTTAACCTCTACCTATCCTCCATTCCACCCCCTCCAGACGACATAGAAATCGTATCATATGCGGACGATTGTACGATCATGGCATCAGGCCCACCACCCATTGATGACATCTGCGATAGGTTGAACATTTACCTCAACGAACTTGCCTCATATTTCGCTGCAAGAAATCTGAAGATATCCGCCAACAAATCTTCAGCCACATTGTTCACTATAAGTGCGCGTGAGGTGAATAATGAGCTGACTGTAATGGTCGATGGAGAAATTATTTCGACCATCAAGCGTCCCAAAATAATTGGCGTCACATTTGACAGCTCTTAAACATTCTCCCCACATGCCACAGCAATATGCGATAAAGTCAAAAGTAGAAACAAGGTCCTCAAGTCACTTGCTGGCAGCACTTGGGGTGCAGACAAAGAAACCTTGTTGACCACGTACAAAGCAATTGGCCGGTCTGTGGTAAGATATGCAGTGCCAGTGTGGTCTAGTCAACTTTGTCAACAGATCTATCAGAATGCCGCCCTCCGAACTGCGACGGGCTGTCTCCTCAGTTCTCATGTGGACCACCTCCATCAGGAGATAAAGATCTTACCAGTGCGAAGACACAACAACATGCTGTCTAAGCAATGCCTTTTGGGCTGTTATCGCAGAGACCATCCAAATCATCATCTTGTGGATAGATATCCACCGCCCAGAATCCTTAAGGTAGATCTACATGATCTAGAGCGTGAGGTTCAGCGCTACAAGAGAGAACCTCTAGATCAAGCGGCATATCAAGCAGGTCTAAACAACATTCATGCAGACACGGTAGCAGATGCGGTAAACGGCTACCGGGTGAATGTAGTCCTTGGAGAACGATCGCCTCCCATTGCACCTGAAGGAATCGAACTCCCCCGGCAAACCAGAGTAGTTGTGGCTCAATTACGTTCCGGCAGATGCAGCCGCCTCAATTCCTACAGAGCTAGGATTGATGCCGACGTACAAGATGTATGTCCCGATTGTAACCAGGGACCGCACGATACACGTCACCTGTTTAACTGCCCGGCCAGACCCAATCGACTCAGATCCAGATCCCTGTGGACGCACTACATCTTAGTCGCAAAGTTCCTGGGTCTTGACACTCAACAGAATCAAACAGACGAAAGATAGAACACAATAAAGTGCTACAACAACAACAACCTAAGCCAGTAATCGGCTTGTTGTGCGCTCTAAATACTAAATAAGTAACCTAGAAAAAGAAAATCTAAGTTAGAAATTCCGTGCTACTTACAAAATCCTTAATTGTTTTCCATGCCACGCCCCTAAGTTGGTTCATGTCTGGTATTGTGTCCCCACCAAAGTGCCGGTATCTGTTAGTCGCGAATGCAGGGCAATGACATAGGAAGTGCTCCAACGTCTCGCCATCTTCCCCGCATGCTCTACACATGCTATCACTTGCCGCACCGATTTTACATAAGTGAGCTCGCAGTCCTACTATGTGTCCCGTTATGTTAATCTTCTTCTTACATTTCAAGACTGTTCGTGATCTTACCGTCCTGGTTGTTATTGCCGTTATGGCCTGTTTACTGTCCGTAAAGATGTTCATACTCTCGCGTTAACACCACACCACCTCACGCATTCCTTGATCACCCGGATCTTCGCCTGCAGGGCCGTATTATGGGCCGAATTACCGCATACGTGAACCAGTAAAATCGTTCGAAATCCCTCTATTGTGAATTATGAATCTTTTTATTAAACGGGAATTTTCGAAATTTAAGAACGCGAATATTTAAATCGATCATTGTTTATAAAAACTTTGATAAAAAAAATTTATATACATTAAATATGAGTTGAAATTTCATTCGATACGAAAGCGCACGCGATCATGTATGCGGTAATTCAGCCCCAGATCTCAGTCCCTCGGTTCTCAATGTAGACCCCCAGGCACACTCTGTCCTCTAGCTTTGATCCATCCGTGTAACATGATCTTCCAGATGGCAATAGGGTTTGGTCAATCCAAGATTGTGCCACTGACAGCAGTGCCTCGCACTCGACCTCAAATGTCGTCTCAAGTATCCGATCTGAAACCTCTTCCATTTCTTCCAGATTTCCTATCATCGCCTCGATTTTACCGCGATGGTATGAGATGCTCCTATCCTCAATCCATTCTCCCATTGCCTTAAGTCTCAAAGCAGCAGTGGCTGCCTCGCACTCAATCTGTATTTCTATGGGTCGGATAACTAGAATCGTCTCCAGTGTCGTAGTGAGCGGGGTCCTCATCGCTCCGCCTATGCCAAGGCAACATGTTCTCTCAATCCCAAGGCAGCCGGTTGTACGTACCGGATTGACCCGATGAAGTCCTTCATCGGCAAGGGCTGCCGCCTCAGTGTACAACACACTGCTACAACAACAACAACATGTTCTCTGAAGCTATTGTATGGTCCTTTTGTTGCACTTTTTCTCCATCGCAGTCCACCAAACTACTGAGGCGTAAGTAAGTATTGGTCTAATGACGCTCCTCTAAAGCCAGTAGACTATCCTCGAATTCAGGCCCCATTTCGAGCCTACGGCCCGTCTACATAGTGCCCAACATCTGTGGGCCTTCTCGGTTCGCTGCTAGGAGCACTGTAACGTCACGTCTTTCAGGTGGCGCTAAACACAGGGAGGGGCGGTCTATCGCAGGTTGTGGAGGAGTTGGGCACGGTCGAGCACGTTTTGAATAGCTGACCCGCAATAGCAAGAAGACACAGGATAATGGGTAAACACCTCGTTTTGTGTTTCTTGATTTCTCCTGGGCTAAGTGAACCCCAGGAGAAATGATTGTTTACATTATATATATATATCTCGCTTTGTGGAGTGGAGTTGGCGATCCTCGTCAAGCTGCTGCAGGTGAGCAAGTTCTTTCCGATCCAAAGGACCGATCGCCGTTGGAACAGCGTGGCCATTGGTTATTTAAAGGCGCCTGGTGGGAATTTCTTACTAGTTATTCTAACACCAAACACATTTGAATGAGGAGGTGCGATCCTCGTCAAACCCATATATGTGAGCAAGCTCGTTCCGGTCCATCCATAGGACCGATAATCGCGGAAACGTGTATACACCTGACAGTGGCGTCTCTAGCCGCTTTTCTTGTCTCCCTTTCCTCTTTTATCTACAGCAGCTACTAGGGTGAACACAATGAACCTGAGGTTTCCGACTGAAGCGGCTAGCAAGCCATGCAACCAAGCCTTACCTACGTTGTTCGGTGCCACAGCTAACTTGCCTAACAACGACTTCGTCTTCGGGCTAATACCGAGAGATATGAAAACGATTTACATTTCTGCTCTGATATGCCACGAAAGAGGCCTATTTATCTAACTAGGGCCGAACATAGTAAATGAAGGTAAAACAAGTGAAGGCAACTGAAGTGGAGTGACTTACTTACCATGTGCAAGAAGTTCTAGAAGCCAAGGGCTGCGAGGGCTGTCCCACACAGCTTGCCCTATAGTAGTCTACGGCTTATATAGTATGTGTTGAAATGATCGTAGCATGGTGCTTGGAAGGAGAAGTGCTCCAGTTGGGTTTTGATACTGGCGAGAGAGTAGACATCGACCTGAATCTTGCCAATTCTTGAGAACAAAAGGGTGGTCAGGGACAAACTCAGCATTTTTGTCATAAACTCAACTCCAGATACATCCAGTAGCTCCGACAGTAGATTTAATGTTTCGTCAAGGCACGGAACTTTGGATCACTTTGCACCTTTAATGGCGTCTACCATTGAAGATTTCATTAGGTAAGGTAAGGTGTCCGAACCGCAAGTGACCAGTAGAAAGAAGAGAAATCGGTTTGTATTAGCAATTTATCATTGAGCTTAAAAATTTTAAAATTTTAATCAGCACTTACTGGTATGTGAGAAATTTGCCCCTGTTCCTTAATGGAATGTTCATGGGCAAATTTGCATTTTACCAACCTTTAGCTGGTCTCTGTAGCGGGATCACCCATAATTTTCCAGGGCACAGTAAAAAAATAGGTTGGTGAGGGAAAAATTCAGTCCTCATGTCACTACGCAATTCTAGGCTCATCAAGTATAAAAGCGTTGTTAATAAACTCTGCAGCATCACGAACCAAAAAATATGAATTTTCCTTATCGCGTAGCTATATATGTGCTACGATGTAAAATTAAAATATTGTTTTTCTTGTTTTAAAGTATTTTTAGAGTATTTTTGGTTTTATTATATTCAATTTTGTATTTGTTTTTGGTTTTTGATTAAAAAAAAAACTATTTGAGATTCATTCTTATCAATGAACTAAAAACACACATAAAAATGGAAACATTATACTATGTAGAGAATGTCAATTTTGATGATATAAAAATAAAATCATGAATGTTTACATATACACTTTACAAACTACTAAGGCACACACATTTGGCAAGAGCTGTTCATACGAAACGTTTGAAGCAAAAAACTCCTCCTTTTCCTAAAAACTAATAAAAGCATGCAAATTTTTGGTATGGATTTTCAAAAAAGCGAAATGCGTAAAAAAAAATGCTCAACTAAAATTCATCATGGGATTTGATATCAGCTGCAGTTTCAAGTTGAGGTACTGGCAAATCCTTTGGGTTGGCATCAAAACGGGGTTCGGCCAAAAACATTCTCTCTGGATCGCTTTTCAATTGTGCTGCCGAAGGGGAGTGATCAGTCTCATGAGAGTCAACCAAAAAGGAATCTTCTGTATCGGAAATATAACCATGATCACCGGTATAATGTGTGGGATACAATAACAAAGGCGCAGCACTATAGGCCAATAGATCGCGTTCAGGAAAAGCATTTGACCAAGTCTTATTAGGATGTCTATCGAACATAATGGGTAGATATTCATCTACGGGAATTAGATTTTCCAAAGGTTTGGCCTTCAGAAGTTTTTCGGCACCCTTTAAGGATATGACATAGCCCAAGGTCCAGTAGGAGTAACTGACATGCACCACACTTTCGGTATTTTCTACCCAGGGTTCAACGGTGTCCTTTAATCTTTTGCGTCCAAAATACCTAAGGGCAATAGAAAATGTTAATTAAAATAACAATCACTTTTGTTTTAGATTTCTTTTTCAAAGCTTACACCAAATCATAGTCAATCACATTGCGTATTTGTTCCATGACCGCCATAGCATTATGTCTAAAATAGGGCTCAAAACGTATGTCATCTTCTAAGACTAAGACCTCTTTCTGTTGTTTTTCCACAATATTTTGCCAGATATGATAGTGACTTAGGAAACAACCAATCTCGCCCATGGTCATAGGGCGATGATGATAGGGATCCTCATAGCCAGGTAGAAAATTAATGCCCAGTTCTTGAATGATTTCTGGGGTTAATTTTCTATAAAAAGAAAATAAGGAGCAATGAAAACTGTTTTTACATTTGTTTAGCTTACTCAACTTACTTTCCATCTACAGCTGGGAAGTATTCCACATCCAGATTTAATGCATCAAAGAGTTTAAACATCTTTTCACGTCGTTCCGGACGACGCTCTAGGTTGATCATGTAGATGTGATCCAGTCCAAGCTTGTCTCTGAAAATTGCAACATAAAAACAAGTAAAAGCGTGCTAAGTTCGGCCGGGCCGAATCTTATATACCCTCCACCATGGATCGAATTTGTCGAGTTCTTTTCCCGGCATCTCTTCTTAGGCAAAAAAGGAGATAAGAAAAGATTTGCTCTGCTATTAAAACGATATCAAGATATGGTCCGGTAAAATGTCAGCCAATTCGTATAAGAATTGCGCCCATTGGGGCTCACGAAATAAAATAGAGAGAACGATATATATGGGATCTGTATCGGGCTATAGACCGATTCAGACCATAATAAACACGTTTGTTGATGGTCATGAGAGGATCCATCGTACAAAATTTCAGGCATATCGGATAATAATTGCGACCTCTTGGGGTCAAGAAGTCAAGGTCCCAGATCGGTTTATATGGCAGCTATATCAGGTTGTGAACCGATTTGAACCTTATTTGACACAGTTGTTGAAAGTAAAAATAAAATACGTCATGCAAAATTTCAGCCAAATCGGATAGGAATTGCGCCCTCTAGAAGCTCAAGAAGTCAAATCCCCAGATCTGTTTATATGACAGCTATATCAGGTTATTGACCGATTTCAACCATACTTTGCACAGTTGTTGAATATCATAACGAAATACTTCGTGCAAAAATTCATTCAAATCGGATAAGAATTGTGCCCTCTAGAGGCTCAAGAAGTCAAGACCCAAGATCGGTTTATATGGCAGCTATATCAGGTTATGGACCGATTTGAACCATACTTGGCAAGGTTGTTGGGTATCATAACAAAACACGTCGTGCGAAATTCCATTCCATTCGGATAAGAATTGCGCACTCTAGAGGCTCACGAAGTCAAGACCCAAGATCGGTTTATATGGCAGCTATATCAGTTTATGAACCGATTTGAACCATACTTGGCACAGTTGTTGGATATCATAACAAAACACGTCGTGCAAAATTTCATTCTGATCGGATAAGAATTGCGCCCTATAGAGGCTCAAGAAGTCAAGACCCAAGATCGGTTTATATGGCAGCTATATCAGGTTATGGACCGATTTGAACCATACTTGGCACAGTTGTTGGATATCATAACAAAACGAGTCGTGCAAAATTTCATTCCAATCGGATAAGAATTGCGCACTCTAGAGGCTCAAGAAGTCAAGACCCAAGATCGGTTTATATGACAGCTATATCAAAACATGGACCGATATGGCCCATTTACAATACCAACCGACCTACACTAATAAGAAGTATTTGTGCAAAATTTCAAGCGGCTAGCTTTACTCCTTCGGAAGTTAGCGTGCTTTCGACAGACAGACGGACGGACGGACGGACGGACGGACGGACGGACGGACGGACGGACGGACAGACGGACGGACATGGCTAGATCGACATAAAATTTCACGACGATCAAGAATATATATACTTTATGGGGTCTCAGACGAATATTTCGAGTAGTTACAAACAGAATGACGAAATTAGTATACCCCCCATCTTATGGTGGAGGGTATAATAAGGGTAAATAGAAAAGAAGGAAAATGAAAGAATTTGCTTTTTTACAACTAAAAATATGGAAAATTTAAGTACTTTTTATCTTTTATACAAAAGGGTATTAACTCAAAAGTACAGGATTGGAGTGCAGTTAGTGCAAACAACTAGGAGCGCCCGGCACGGGATAGCTGTGTGCACCACACAAGCTGAAACGTCCACAGGATGTGGATAATGGAATGCTACATTCGGAGTAGATGCAGCTGCAGTCGAGTACAATTAGCGGTATCGAGTGGAGATTTCCATGAGAGGCAGGGTGACAACGGCTCTTGCTTAAATACTGAGTGCCTAGATGCTTGATACGACAAGGCGAGATATTGGCGCCTTTAAATCACCAATGACCATCATGTTGCCGGTGCCGCTCGGCCTCCTACTGGGAGAGACTCAATACCTTTGATTATACGCGACTACAATTGGAATTACTCCGTACTGAGCATTTCACTATCTGCAACCGGTTGCTGCCAATTAAGCTTATCGTGATAACGAACACCACAGGTGCCACTCTGACTCTCACTGTGTAGTGCTCATAGTTATCCCGTGCCGGACCGTGAAAGTGTTACATTCGAAGGCGTACCGAGAAGGCTTACAGGCTCGAAAAAGAACCTAAATCCGAAGATAGTTTACTGGCTCTACAAGGGTGTGATTAGACCAATACCAACTTACGCCTCAGTAGTTTGGTGAACTGCGATGGAGAAAAAGTGGAACATAAGGATCATTCAACAGGTTCCCCACTAGGGGCACTGGAGACTATTCTTGATGTCCGACTCATAGACATACAGATTAAGTGTGAGGCAGCCACTGCGGCTATGAGACTTAAAATGATGGGACAATGGAGCAGATCACATCATCGTGGTATAATCAAGGCGACGATGGAAACCTAAAAGGAATGGAAGAGTTTTCGAGTCGGATACCTCAGATGAAACTTGAGGTCGAGTATTGCTGCCAGCTACACATTCTTGGATTGACGGCACTGTGGTATTGCCATCTGGATGTTCATGATACACTCATATATGAAAGCTAGATGACAAGGTAGGCTTCATACCTTCCCCAAATGCCAGGTCATAATACGGTTTTGCAGGCGGAGATCTGGGCGATCACGGAATGCGTTGTTGTTGCCACATTTTCATGTGGAGGTGGCGATCCTCGTCAAGCTCCTATAGGTGAGCAAGCTCGATCCGGTCCAAGGACCGATCGCCGTGGGAACAGGGTGACTATTGGTTACTTTAAGGCGCCAATAACTCGCCTTGTCATATCGAGCATCATAGGCACTCAGTGTTTGCGCAAGAGCAGTTGCCGCTCGCCCTCTCACTGAAACTCTCCGCTCGCAACAGCTGATTGTCCACGACTGCAGCTACGCCCTATGAAGCATTCCACTATCCGCAAACTGTGGACACGCCCGGTGGCGCGCAATTAAGCTTCTTGTGACAGTAACACCACACCTTATATTTCGGACCTTAATATTCCAGCCTATATGGTGCCCACTGCTATCCCATGCCGGTGAAACATAATAGACAACACTACGTCGTTACAAGGAACAAGAAGTGTAAACGAAGAAGAACGAAGCAAAAATAAAACAAGTAAGGACGGACTAAAGTCGGGCGAAGCCTACCTTTTGATATCCTACACCACATTGAGTATGCAAGCAAAGTCGTCAAAACTAAAATTTGCTTAGATTTGATATCTAGAATTTCGACCAAAATCTGTACTGTAGGAGCCATAGAGTAAACCGTGAAAATTTTGGAGAAAATCGATTGATATTGGGTTGCCCAAAAAGTAATTGCGGATTTTTTTAAAAGAAAGTAAATGCATTTTTAATAAAACTTTAGAATGAACTTTAATCAAATATACTTTTTTTACACTTTTTTACACTTTTTTTCTAAAGCAAGCTAAAAGTAACAGCTCATAACTGACAGAAGAAAGAATGCAATTACAGAGTTACAAGCTGTGAAAAAATTTGTCAACGGCGACTATATGAAAAATCCGCAATTACTTTTTGGGCAACCCAATAAATGCGTTAGCAAAGGCCTTAAAAGTGGAAATCGGGAGATGTATTTATATGGCAGCTATATCTAAATCTGAACAGATTTCTATGAAATTCATCAGTTTCCCGAAGAGTTATAAGAGAATCCTTCGTACCAAATTACCTAATTATGGAAAACAAGTAAAAGCGTGCTAAGTTCGGCCGGGCCGAATCTTATATACCCTCCACCATGGATCGCATTTGTCGAGTTCTTTTCCCGGCATCTCTTCTTTTGCAAAAAAAGGATATAGGAAAAGATTTGCTCTGCTATTAGAGCGATATCAAGATATGGTCCGGTTTGGACCACAATTAAATTATATTTTGGAGACCCGTGTAAAATGTCAGCCAATTCGAATACGAATTGCGCCCTTTGTGGGCTCAAGAAGTAAAATAGAGAGATCCATTTATATGGGAGCTGTATCGGGCTATATACCGATTCAGACCATAATAAACACGTATGTTAATGGTCATGAGAGAATCCGTCGTACAAAATTTCAGGCAAATCGGATAATAATTGCGACCTCTAGAGGCTCAAGAAGTCAAGATCCCAGATCGGTTTATATGGCAGCTATATCAGGTTATGAACCGATTTGAACCATATTTGGCACAGTTGTTGGATATCATAACAAAATACTACGTGCCAAAATTCATTCGAATTGGATAAGAATTGCGCACTCTAGAGGCTCAAGAAGTCAAAACCTCAGATCGGTGTATATGGCAGCTATATCTGGTTATGAACCGATTTGAACCATTTTTGGCACAGTTGTTGGATATCATAACAAAATACTACTTGCCAAAATTCATTCAAATTGGATAAGAATTGCGCCCTCTAGAAGCTCAAGAAGCTCAAGAAGTCAAGACCCAAGATCGGTTTATATGGCAGCTATATAAGGTTATGGACCGATTTACTTGGCACAGTTGTTGGATATCGTAACAAAACACGTCGTGCAAAATTTCATTCCAATCGGATAAGAATTGCGCACTCTAGAAGCTCAAGAAGTCAAGACCCAAGATCGGTTGATATGGCAGCTATATTAGGTTATGGACCGATTTGAACTATACTTAGCGCAGTTGTTGGATATCTTAACAAAACACGTCGTGCAAAATTTCATTCCAATCGGATAAGAATTGCGCACTCTAGAGGCTCAAGAAGTCAAGACCCAAGATCGGTTTATATGGCAGCTATACCAGGTTATGGACCGATTTGAACCACACTTGGCATAGTTATTGGATATCATAACAAAACACGTCGTGCAAAATTTCATCCTAATCGGATAAGAATTGCGCACTCTAGAGGCTCAAGAAATCAAGACCCAAGATCGGTTTATATGGCAGCTATATCAAAACATGGACCGATATGGCCCATTTACAATACCAACCGACCTACACTAATAAGAAGTATTTGTGCAAAATTTCAAGCGGCTAGCTTTACTCCTTCGGAAGTTAGCGTGCTTTCGACAGACGGACGGACGGACGGACAGACGGACAGACATGGCTAGATCGACATAAAATTTCACGACGATCAAGAATATATATACTTTATGGGGTCTCAGACGAATATTTCGAGTAGTTACAATCAGAATGACGAAATTAGTATACCCCCCATCTTATGGTGGAGGGTATAAAAATATATATGGGAGCTGTATCTAAATCTGAACCGATTTCAACCGAAATACTCACACAGCAAAAATCGTAAAAAGGGCGTTGTGAAAAAATTAAAGAAAATCTGATAAGAAATTCGTTGACAAAGCATCTAAAAGTAAAAATCTGGTGATAAATGCATATGGAAGCTGCATCTTAGTCTGAACCGATTTCAATGAAATTCATCAGCAATACTGAGAGTCATAAGGGAATACTTTAATGACCAACAAATGACCAAATTATTTCAATACTAGTCCAAATCGGACGAACATGTGTATATGTATATGGGGGCTATAGCCAAATCTGAACCGATTACGACCAAAATCCGTATGTTTTGTGGCAGTTGCAGAAGAAAACGTAGCGCAAAAATTTAAGAAGATTGGGTGATAAATGCCCTTGCAAAGGCACTAGAAGTAAAAATCGGGCAATACATATATAGGGGAGACTTTTACGAAATTCACCAATTGTGTTGAGACTCATAAGAGAGTCCCTCGTGCAAAATTTCGTGAAATTGGTTTACAAATGAGGAAATAATGGCAATGTTAGTCCAAATCGGACGAACATATATATGGAAGTTATATCCAAATCTGTACCGATTATTTTCTAATTCAATAGACCGCGTCTTTTTCCATTTCATTTCAATTTACCGTCTCTTTAAAAAGAGTATGTGAATGTAAAGGGTAAACAGTAGGGCATAATTTTATGGGTTTTTGGACCGTACGACTTGGCACAGTTGATGGAAGTCGTAACAGAACGAATGTGCAACATTTTAACGAAAGATGTCAAATCGGAAGATCGGTTTATATGGCAGCTATATTAGGTTATAAACTGATTTGGACCGTTTTTTGCGCAGTCGTTAAAAGTTGTAGTAGAACACCGCATGGAAAAGTTCAGCCAAATCGGACAAAAATTGCAGCTTGTAAGGACTTAAGAAGTCAAAGCGGGAGCTATATCAGGTTATAGACCGATTTAGGCCGTTCTTGGCACAGTTGTTGGAAGTAGTAACAAAACACTACATGCTAAATCTCAGCCAAATCGGATAAAAATTGCGGCTTGTAATTCTTGAGCCCTTACAAGCCGCAATTTTACGAAATTTCAAATCGGGATATCGGTTTATATGGGAGCTATGTCAGTTTATACATCGATTTCGACCGTAATTGCCGCAGTGGTTGAAAGTCATAACAGAACACCACGTGTAATTTTCAGCCAAATAGGACAAAAATTGTGGTCTCTAGGGCCTGAAGAAGTCAAATCAGGAGATCGGTTTATATGGGACCAATATCTAAATCTGAACCGATATGCCCCATTTGCAATCCCCAACGACCAACATCAATATAAAGTATCTGTGCAAACTTTTCAAGCTGCAAGCTATCCGCGTTCGACCGCTATCGTGTTTTCGACAGTCGGACATGATCAGATCGTCGAGACGACAAGAATATAAATAGTTTAGGGGGACGAATATTTCGAGGTGTTACAAACGGAATGATTAGATTATACCCCCATCCTATGGGGGTAGGTACAAAAAATGCCATTCGGACACTAGTAGGTTATGTCGCATGGGGACGATCAGTATTCTTCTGCTTGTTCTGACAAACTCCAGTTGCTCGTAAAGATATTCTGGCACTTTTTTTGTATACGATTTTATGTAGCATTATAAGAGCTCTGACATTTAGTTGAAATCGCTTTGAAAATAGTGAGCAGCTTTTATATTTTCTAAGGCCGTAGACCTATATTATGATGGCGGTTTAAGCTGTTTGCAATCTTTGATTGCTTCTTGAATCACATTTTCCAACAATTCTCTAGTCCTAAGAAAATGCTTGTTCAAGACTTTAAGACCTGTACTTTGAACACAAATTAACATGAACAGACAGACGGACATAGCTAAATCGACACACAGTGATTCTGAGTTAATCGGTACACTTATCAATGAGCCGTCTCTCTTCCTTTTAGGTGTTACAAACAAATTCATTAAGCCATAATAAAAAAAGGGTATTGATTAAAAATAGTCGTCTCAAAAAGGGTCAATATTTCAAAAAATTGTCAAAATGGCCCTTTATGTTCACAACGGTAACGTTGGCTGGCGCCCAACAGACCAATAGGTACCAATACACAGTACTTCAATCATATTTATCTGCTAATGTTGAACTGCCCCTAGGGCAGGCCCTTGTGGTGTTTTGTGCAGGCACCTACCATGAAGGCTTAATCCTGCAGCGCTCTTAACCCCGGGTGAATAAGATGCGTCTACCAACGACCCCATACATAGCCGAAACTATCATGAGTACCAATTTGGACGTGTTCTCCTTCTTGGTTACGAGCAGACCACTATACAAATTCTAGCCTACCTATGGGTCACGGCACCCGGTTGAGTACATGCAACTCCACACCAAGCATCGAAATGCTTTGCGATTTCATTTAATTTGTTTTATTTTAATCGAGCCCATAAGGGTCATATATCCTTAATAAAGTAGCATCACAACGTAATGATTTTACTTGTAAACCACAGCCAGCACGTTGTTCCCTCCTGCGGCCTCACCAATAATCATGCTGGAACCGAAGTTCCAGAGTTTGACTGACTCCTGACTCCCGTGGTACCAGATTAAGGACTCTGGTTCGACCACGTAGTCCAACTGCTTCCAATTGAACTCTAAAAAGCTCCGGACCGCTCACTTAGTGCCATGATGCAAGCACCATCCCGTAGCAAAACGTCCTTGAGAAATCAGGTGGCATAACCCAAAATGACTGAGCCAAAAGAGGAATGCCACCGAAACATTCACACAATACGGTATACATTCTTCTATTCGCAAGCAATTGCAACGACACCGTGACGAATCCATTAAAAACCTCAGAACTTCAACACACACACACCCACTCGACCAGCACTGAAGACTTCATGGACTTCAATCCCATGGCAGCCGGTTGTACGTACCGGATTGACCCGATGGAGTTATCCATCGGCAAGGGCTGCCGCCTCAGTGTACAACACACTGCTACAACAACAACAACAACTTCATGGTCCAGCATCCCTCAACTCACCGACCTTATCGATGCAGCCTATTAACCACACATCCATCCCTCGTCCCATCGCTTCATCGTCCATCACCATCTTCCCATCCATCACCACCTACCCATCCATCAACTTCATACCATCATTCCTACTGTCTACCAATCTACTCCGAAATAAACAGCACGTTTTTATACTCTACACCACTACTATCGTACAGGGTATTATAACTTAGTGAATTTGTTTGTAACACCCAAAATATAGACCCATTGATAAGCATACCGATCGACTCGGAATCACTTTCTGATTCGATTTAGCTATGTCCGTCAGTCTGTCTGTCCATGTTAATTTGTACACAATGTACAGGTCGCAATTTTCATCCGGTCATCTTCAAAATTGGCACAAGCACTTTCTAGGGCCTGGAGACGAAGTCTATTGGAGTTGGAAAACATCGTTTCAGATTTAGATATTGCTCTCATATATATATATCTTCACAAATTTGGCACGAAGGATTCTCTTATAACTCTTCTGATGACTGATGAACTTCATTTAATTTTGTTCAGTTTTAGATATAGCTTGCATATATATGCAACTCCCGATTTTCGCTTTTAAGGCCTTTGCTAAGCCATTTATCAATCGATCTTCTCAAAAACTCAAATTTTAAATTCGACGACTTAGCCTGCATATCCAATGTGGTGTAGGGTACAAAAGGTCGGTTTCGCCCGATTTTGGCCCGTCTTTACCGTCTTTGTTGGGTCTTACTTGGACAAAGTAAACAAAATTCCATATTCCATATTTATTCTATTTATTTGACAATCGTTGCAATACTTTGTAATACTGTGGAAGGACTATCTATTGGCAACTATCATCAATTTGAACTTGAATATTTACAATTTTTTTATTGAGCAAGTTTTTATGCCAATATACCCCGCAGGCACCTTATTATCTCTAAAGTCAGAGGGTTTAAAAAATATTTCCATCGGCCACCTCATTATCTCAGATGCAAGAACATATATTTCAATGTAAATGCCAAACGTGTTTGGAAACTGGTTAATGCATCTTGCAATTAATGATTCACTCATGCAACTATTGTTTATAGCCAAACATTAAAAGTTGAAACAGGTACATAAATTAAAGAATTCCAATAAAAAGTTTATTTAAACTATAATAAAATGTGTATATAATTGGCTTTGGCAAAAGTGGTCGGTCTTTGGTGCACCATACATTGGTTAGCAATCCCAAGAGGGATAATGTTACCACACAAAAAATTTGAAAAGAGAATATTTGTTTGTATGTGGATATACCACTTTAGATATTACATCCAAGTACTTTTAAAAGTCAAAACGACATCGTATAACAGATCATAGGAGTTATGCAGTAAATGTGAATTGGAGCTGTTGAAAAGAAATATGATCTGCATTTAAGCTGTTTAAAACACATATATGTTTGAGTACGACGTATATGTATGTTATTTAGCTGCATAAATTTTAAGACATTGAAGTTGGTGGGAAAATCAACTCCGTTCTATAAATGGCCATATAAACAAAAGTTATTTAAAACTGCATACATATATGCCCAATCGTTTTCTTTTTTCTATCGTGTACTTACTTTTCTTGCTTTTTCTCATATTTGGCCAAATATTCTTTGGCCACTGGAACTTGATTTAAATCATGCACAATATTTGTCTTGATATTCTGTAATTGTTTGTAGTCCTGTTCAGGCGTATCTGATGCATCCAGAGGTTGAAGTATATAACCAAATGGCACCTCATTTGATATAAACAGTGGTATCTTGGAACAATTGGCCGAAATAGCAAATACTATGATATCATCCACGGGTCCATCATACATACGGCATTGTTCTCCCAAACTGGCTGCATATTCAAGACCATTATTCAGTTGCTGTCTAAGATTGTCACGGTCAAAGGTTAGATAAGCTGAGCCATTGTAGTTGACATTAATCAAAACAGCACTATGTATCATGGGCACTTGGAAGATACCTTCCTGATTGACATTGTAGATTTCCTTATACATATCCGTACGCAAGTAATAGTAATCGGGTGTCATGCCACACCAGAAATTCGAGTATAAACCTTCAGACAGCAACATAGGAGCTACTACCGGCAAACCATAGCTGGTTAAAAGTTTGAGTGTTCGTGCTTCCGTCAATAAAACATCGGCATCCAGATACTAAACAAAAAATACACATGTACATATACATATATATATATATATATATATATATATATATTAAAAACACGGAATGCATAAGTAGAACAGCAATGAGAGACGACTTAATGAGATAAGGAATTTATGTTAGTTTTTTGTACTGTGAAACTTACGAATATGTAGTCTGCCCAGATTTGTTGTGCATAGAGTAGAGCCTCCTCTTTCATATTGATAAGATGATGGAAACGTGATGTTGGCCAATCGAATTGAGAACTTTCATTTTGATGACGTTGCTGGGTATCATTGAGAACCTTATTAACGCTATGGTACAAAGGATCCACATGCTTTAGCCATTCGGTTAAGATTTCTATGCTATTATCGGAGTTATGATCGGAGCGGATCCTAAAAAGGGGAAAAGATGTAAAAATTATGATGAAGCCTACAAAAAGTGAAAAATAAAAAGAAAATGCCAGGATTAACTGCCCAGGCATCTAGACACTAGCTTAGAATATCTAGCCTTCCACCTTCAAACATGGTTTTATCTTCTTTTTCTAAAATATTCTTTAGTCTAATTTTTACTCTTTGCCGTACTTACCACAATGATATACGCTTCTTGGGATATTCTAATTGCTCCAAATATGTCAAAAACAAAGGCAGGATATGTGCTTTATTTCTCACCATCAGTGCCACCATCACAGTGGGTGGGTAATCCTTTAAGTCATCTGGCAACAAATGTGCCACATTTTCAATGGATGCTGGAGTCTTGCCGTGTACTCCATTTCCATTATTCCACAGGCCACAACATCCGGTTGCGAGCAGAACCCATAAAAAAGTTCTCATAGTAGTTTTGGCGTCGTATGTGCGACGACGTCGTTGACGTGGTTTTTTAATGATCTGATCTGCTCTATGTTTATGTTTTGTTGATCCACACACTTGTCCCCGTCGTTGTTGAAATGCTTATGATTTCATTGCTCAGTGCAAGTTTTATTTAGCTCTAGCTCCTGTGTATTGTGTATATTACGGCCTCTTCGAGTTGCACTTATCAGCTGTTTGCAAAATGTTCAACGAGTACTTTTCAAACTGTTGATTTAATGACAAAACAAAATAAACAAGCCAACCACAGGCGAGTGAATGACGGCGGCGATCAAAATTATTCGGCTTCGATGTAGTAATTTGAATTATTCCATTTCTAACGACTTATAAATTTTCGAAAGCAATGAAATGAATGAACGCCTGCATTAACTAATAGAACCCGTACCCTGGTTCTGTTTGGTTTGCCAGAACCGTCTCCGTCATTGGTCGGTGAGGTGTAACCGTTGCATGGAGTGGGTACATTCCGATCTTCCTCTGGCCTTACGTCACTACGGGAGTATAGTCACACTGAATATGTTGCAGGGTGCTGTGCGAGCATAGACAGCAGTGTGTCACAAGTGTCGTCGTCGTCGCCTCTCCCGTGTGGTAATATACGCAACAGCAGCATCCCACTGTACAACACACTGCTACAACAACGGCCGTATAGTCACACTGAATATGTTGCAAGGTAGTGTACGAACATAGACGGCAGTGGGTCACAAGCATCGTCGTTGTCGCCTTCTGCGTCCGAGAGGAAATTCCGAGACATCATTAATGAGCAGCCGCCCGCTTTATACCAGCATAGTCGAATACCCCAAGTTCGGCCCAATTTCCAGGCGCAGGCAGTGGTACTCGCAGACGAGCGTGATGGGATTTGTTGCACGGACCCCAGAATCAGCGAGCTGAATTTGGAAATAAACAGGGTAGTCAACGAACATAAGAGGAATTTGTGGCTGGAACTCTTGGAGCAATGTAACTTAGGTACCGGTTGAGGCAAGCTCTGATCTACTGTTAAGTTACTCTCGAACCTCGGCAAACGGGATGACGAGACCTCTGTCACTCTTGGCGACGTACATTTGACCGAAAATATGCGTCAGGTTGTTCAACCGTCAATTTATTGTACATCCCGTGAGTGGCAGGGCTAGGAGGAGAGCTATTCGTCGTACCCGTGATCTCCGAGCCGATGGACAGCCATTACAATTTACCGTGGGCAAAGTTACGACTGTCTTCCAAGGCGTTGAGCCCCGACGGAATCTCTACACTGATGTTGAAGAATCTGGATCAACCTGGAGTTGAGCACTTCACAATTGTCCTCAATGTGCCTTTGAACACTTTTATAGTTCCCGATGTCTGGAAGATGGGCCCAGTGATTCTGCTACTGAAGCCAGAAAAGGACCCGAGTTTGGGAGAGTTGTGCAGACCGATCTCCCTTCTCTCGCCAGTAGTCAAGACGCTTGAGGCACTACTCCTCTCGAGCCTCGTTGGATTTCGAAGACTGCACAGTACAACAACTGCTTTGCATGCCATCACCGCACACATTTGCCGTGGCTTCAATCAGTCCAGGTCATGTGATAGGAGGGTGCCCGTGGCACTGGACCTATCGAAGTCAAAGGCTAAACTTTGAGGACATGACATCGCCAATACGTTCCTTCAGCCAGGCCTGAAAAACCTGGGTTGCGAATTATTGGGTTGCCCAAAAAGTAATTGCGGATTTTTTAAAAGAAAGTAAATGCATTTTTAATAAAACTTAGCTAAAAGTAACAGCTGATAACTGACAGAAAAAAGAATGCAATTACAGAGTCACAAGCTGTGAAAAAATTTGTCAACGCCGACTATATGAAAAATCCGCAATTACTTTTTGGGCAACCCAATATCTGTGTGGTTGCCAGATATTTGGGGAAACGATATCGAAACACCGTAGATTGAAAAATGGAGTTCCCCAAGGCAGGGTGATATCTCCCCACCAATTGATGACGTCTGCGATAGGTTGAAAGTCTACCTTAACGAACTTGCATCATATTTCGCTGCAAGAAATCTGAAGATATCTGCCACCAAATACTCAGCCCCATTGTTATCTACAAATATGCGTGAGGTGAATACTGAGCTGAAAGTAATGGTCGGTGGAGAAATGAGTCTAACCGATCCGATCAAGTATACCAAAATAATTGGCATCACATTTGACAGCCCTTACACATTCTCCCCACATGCCACAGCAATTTGCAATAAAGTCAGAAGTAGAAACAAGGTGCTCAAGTATCTTGCCGGCAGCACTTAGGGTGCTGCCAAAGGAGTCTTTTTGACCACGTACAAAGCAATTGGCCGGTCTGTGGTAAGCCATCCAGCGCCTGAGTGGTTTCGTCAGCTCTGTGACACGCAGTGGATTAATATTCAGATCTGTCAGAATGCCGGCCTTCGAACTGCGACGGGCTGTCTCCTCAGTTCTCATGTGGACCACCTTCATTAGGAGACAAAAATCCTATCCGTGCGAAGACATAACAACATGCTGTCTAAAGCTGCCATTACACGATCAGACAACGCATATGTTATTTCAAAAATAGCAACTCTGAAAGTTGTACGGATCGTATGATACATAGAAAAAATTTAGTATGACCAATGGATATTGAAATAAATATGCAATTTTTTCAATTAAATCAAGCTTTTAATTTATCCAATATACAACCAAATATATATGTAGATACATGTCTATAAAAAAAATACAATACATATGAGAATACATGCCGATTAGAGCGCGTATATTGCATACATAAGACAAAACTTATGAATACAGAAAGTGACATGTCTGATCGTGTAATGGGAACTTAAGCAATACCTTTTGGACAGAAACCATCCCAATCGTCATTTTGTGGATGGGTAGAAACCCTCAGCTATATCTACATGATCTAGAGCGTGGGATTCAGCGCTACAAGAGAGAACCTCTAGATCAAGCGGGTCGATACTAAATTCACGCAGACACGGCAGCAGATGCGATAAATAACTGCCGGGTGAATGTAGTCCTTGGAGAACGACCGCCTCTCATTGCACCTCAAGAAATTTACCTCCCCCGGCAAACCAGAGTGCTTGTAGCTCAATTATGATCCGGCAGATGCAGCCTCCTCAACTCCCACAGAGCAAGGATTGATGCCGACATGCAGGATGTATGTCCCGATTGTGACCAGGGACCACACGACACACGTCACCTGTTTTACTGCCCAGCCAGACCCAGATCCCTCTGGACGCTCTCCATCTTAGTCGCGGAGTTCCTAAATCTGGATACTTAACAGAATCAAGCAGACGAAAGATAGAATACAACAACAACAACAGATTTGCCAAATTAATTCTTGACAAGCTTCCTCTGGGAACCAAGGTCGTAAGGTGCATAGACTCGATAGCTGAGGAACGGTTTAATGTTTATTGTTCATCGCCTTGTCAATCGAAAATTACGCTAGATCTCCATGATCTCTCCGTTAAATCTGAAGGAAAAAAAGTTAGACAAAATGTATCATAGAAATCAAAATTATGGATATTTCAATGTTGTTTTAAATTTTTAAAACGGCTTGAGTTTCTTAGCGTTTATTTATTTATTGGGAATAAGGCGTTGAAATTGGCGCCGACATAGAACTATTAGTTTTTAACGGTAATTTTGACGAAGCCAACAGTTAAAAATGCTTCGGCTGCGAATTAAGAGCTAAAGACGGCACCAGTGTTTTTAAAACTGTACACAGAACCAAAATAAAGCTTTGAACGATTAACGATCAAAACTCCGCCGGAAACCCAGGATTGGACTCAATTTTAAAGTCTTTGGAAGTATAGTGTCCCGGATGAAAAATATGGGTTTATATATTTTTCATCCGGGACAATATGGGGCGCAAATAAAAGGCGTTTGGAAGTAAAGTACGAAGGTCATATCTAATTTTGGGGACACCCAAAGAAACTCCCCTAGATGGAATATGGGTCAGTTGGAAAATATAGGATTTGATTTAAACGACTTTGGGAGATTCTTACGTATTTAATATATTTGGGAGGAAGGGAGGACTGGGCCGCTCAGTTTCGGCCACTTCAGTCCGCTCCAAATCCCCGATTATAAGTAAGCAAAAACACCTTAAGATCGGCCAGGCTTAAATTCGACAAAAAAAAGCAATATTTATAACGCAAGAATTTTATTCGAACAATTTTTTTAAATTTATACACCTGTATCATATTACGTTCCGATCTAGACTATATCGGGAAAGTGTTTTAAGGTGTCAAAAACAACTCACAGTTTAAAATTTTGTTGATATCGGATATTAAGTACAATTTGGGCCCATTCTTTCTATTTTTAATCGCAGATCGGCCTATATGACAGCTTTACATATTTAGAGGACCCTAACACAAATCTCTTTTCTAAATTTCAGCGAAATCGGATAACAAATACGCCTATTATTGGCCCAAGACTATACATTGGGCGATCGGTCTATATGGCAGCTATATCTAAGTATGTTCTAATCTGGATCATATTCGGGCCGGATGTTGCGAGGATTTATACAATTCACAATTTTAAATATCAGAGGAGTCAGATAACAAATGCGGCTTTTGTGAGCTTCAGACCCTAATTTGGGATATTGGTCTATATGACAGCTTTATCCACATATTGTCGGATATGGACGCAAGTTAGCATAAATGTGTAGGTGTCTAATATGACTAACTGTTGCAAATTGCATTAAAATCGGATTTAAATTGAGACTTCCAGCCCATTTTCAAACAATGCCAAATACCGTTATTTTTCAAAATACCTTTTTCTTTCAATCCCATGGCAGCCGGTTGTATGTACCGGATTGACCCGATGAATTCTTTCATCGGCAGGGGCTGCCGCCTCAGTGTACCACACACTGCTACAACAACAACAACAACCGTTATCTTTATTTAAATGAACAACATGTTTATACCACTATATGCTATGATTTATTAAATAAAAACCTTCTCCTGTAAAGTTGTGATATTGGCACTTACACAAAGAGAATTTTGCTTCATAAATGTAATGATCGGGTTCCATAACCCTTTGTTCATAAATATTATGAAAAGTTTTATTATATTGGGTTGCCCAAAAAGTAATTGCGGATTTTTTAAAAGAAAGTAAATGCATTTTTAATAAAACTTAGAATGAACTTTAATATACTTTTTTACACTTTTTTTCTAAAGCAAGCTAAAATTAACAGCTGATAACTGACAGAAGAAAGAATGCATTTACAGAGTCACAAGCTGTGAAAAAATTTGTTAACGCCGACTATATGAAAAATCCGCAATTACTTTTTGGGCAATCCAATATTAATGAAAAAATCATAAATATTATGAAAATTCTTAATGAAAGGAACATGTAAAGAAACTTTTCATAATACTAATAATTTGTATCATAAATATAAAAATTATGCTATTGAAATATGTCCACGTAGGTATACAATGAAAAATGTCTCATTTGCAAGTCAAGTTCAAGTAAACAACTAAATGTATACTTGAAAGAGATTCAGCATCCCGAACTGAATATTGCCTGTACGAGGAATTGAAGGAATTAAGAGCTTGTAAAAATTTGCAAAGTGAAGCCATTGATAGACCATTAAAATTTAGATAAAAAAGGTAACCGTGTTCGTGTACAGCGTCGATTTCATGTATCGGAACGATCCAGTCTTCCAAGAGGCAAATTTTGTATTAAAAAATTTAACTAAATATCCAAGCTTTTGGTTTTATTTTTCTTTTTAAAAGATGTAATGAAAACATTTTATAAACAGTGGACCAGGGTTCCATGAATATAATAAATATTACTATAAATTTTATGAAATTTGTTCATAAATTTTATGAAAAATACTCATAAATATTATGAAAGTTTTTCATATATGTTATGACAACTTTACATAAACTATATGTTGGATTTCATAAATATTATGACATGTTTCATTGAATTGAGATTCATGAAACGTGTTTCATTAGGTTAGATTAGGTAAGAGTGGCAGTCCTTTACAGACTCACTTAGATAATTCTACGTCTATTGTGATACCACAGCAGCGACAGACCAAGGCTTTTGGACGGAATCCAACCCACGACCCCTGCACTGGTAATCCAAGCACGCTATCAAACCGGCTAACGGGGCGTCCTTCAGGATACCCCTACGAATACGTGTTTCATTAATGTTATGAAAAGTTTCAATGGAATGTATTTAAACATTTTCTTTGTAAATGTTATGGCAAAATCATTAATATCATGAACATGTTTCTTTTTGTGTACATCTTTTTGGCGGTTAGGGGATGATATGATACAATGAAATGAAATCAATATAAATATTGTGTACCCTAATAACTAAACTTATGACTAATTATTAACACGAGCATGGATGACAACAATCTCCGATTTATTAACAATGATCTCTGCATAGTTAGTGAACGGTGTTGTTGTTGTAGCAGTTTGTTGTGTTCTATCTTTCGTCTGCTTGATTCTGTTGAGTGTCAAGACCCAGAAACTCTGCGACTAAGATTGGGTGCGTCCACAGGGATCTGGGTCTAGCTGGGCAGTTAAACAAGTGACGTGTATCGTGCGGTCCCTGGTTACAACCGGGACACACATCTTGCACGTCGGCATCAAATCTTGCTCTGTAGGAGTTGAGGTGGCTGCATCTACCGGAACGTAATTGAGCCAGAACTACTCTGGTTTTCCGGGGGAGGTCAATTTCTTGAGGTGCAATGGGAGGCGGTCGTTCCCCAAGGACTACATTTACCCGGTAGCCATTTACCGCATCTGCTACCGTGTCTGCATGAATGTTATCTAGACCTGTTTGATATGCCGCTTGATCTAGAGGTTCTCCCTTGTAGCGCTGAACCTCACGCTCTAGATCATGTAGATCTACCTTAAGGCTTCTGGGCGGTGGATATCTATCCACAAGATGATGATTTGGATGGTCTCTGCGATAACAGCCCAAAAGGTATTGCTTAGACAGCATGTAAGCTGGTAAGATCTTTATCTCCTGATAGAGGTGGTCCACATGAGAACTGAGGAGACAGCCCGTCACAGTTCGGAGGGCGGCATTCTGACAGATCAGAATATTATTCCACTGCGGGTCACAGAGCTGACGAGACCACACTGGCGCTGCATAACTTACCACACATCGGCCAATTGCTATGTACGTGGTCAACAAGATGTCTTTGTCTACTGGTTTATTACTCCTCCTAAGAACTAAGGAGACAGCCTGTCGCAGTTCGCAGTCGTCGCAAATCTGAATATTATTCCACTGCTGGTCACAGAGCTGGCGAGACCACACTGGCGCTGCATAACAGAGCGGCCAATAGCTTTGTACGTGGTCAATAAGATTTCTTTGTCTGCACCCCAATTGCTTTAAATCACGGACCAGAAGCTTGCGGAGGAGGTACTACCCCGGGATGTGCCTCTCCCATGACGGAAAAAGGACGAACACACGTTCTCTTTCAGGTGAACATTACAGGTTCATTCATTTACGAGACAGTTTGCAAGTTGTGGAAACTAAACGAGGCCCCTAATGGTGTAGTCATCCGCTTAAGCACCCTCACAGTCACATCCTGAAATGGTGTCAAGATCCTATTCATGATCGAGAGCCACAAAAGAGAGGACAAAGCCCTCTCCACACTGGATACTCCTGAGGTTATGCAAATCTGCCCATGAACATTCAATTAATGAACAAACTTCTCACATATTAATGAGTGCTGTCCGATTCAAGTTTAAGTCCAATGATAAGGGCCTCCTTTTTATAGCCGATTCCGAAAGGCATTCCGCAGTGCGACACTTCTTTGGAAAGAAGTTTTTACATGGCATAGTACCTCACAAATGTCGCCATCATTAGGAGGAGAAAACCACCACTGAAATTTTTTTTCTGATGTTGTCACCAGAATTCGAACCCAGGCTTTCAGCATCATAGGTGGACATGCTAACCGCTATGCTACGGTGGCCTCCAAAGTTTATACACAAATGATTCTTGCCGACTCATTTGCAATGAAGGGTTTCTTATTGATAAGTTGTAATCGAGTTCAAACGTCAACGGCATTATTCTAACTCGGCTATGGTCCCCAGATCCAGCTCCGAAAATCCATCTGATCCCTTCAATTGAAGCGGTCCAAAGTGACTCTGCTGTTAGATAAGTTCGTTTTGCCGGGCATGTAAATGGGTGATTGGTGTTATGCAGGGCATAACGCCTGCATTCGAATGTTGACGAGAACTACTGAAAAAATTTTAGTAGTGTTTACTCCTCATTCATGCAGGCGACATTTGTCAGGTATTTACCTAAGTAAAACTTCTCTACAAGAAGGTGCTGCCTTTCGGGCGCAGCAAAAACAGCATGTCTCTTATAGTTGAGCTTAACACTTTAAGGGAATGCCCTTGGTAGCGGGATCACCTTGTATGGGTTCATGGGACAAGTTTATTAGAATTGACATAAACTCAATTAACATTAAAGCCTTTTTAAACGTCTTCTTAAACGTAAACACTCTTCATTTTCAAGTACTTGTAGCCACATTGGACCTGCTGTGCCTTTACCGGTAAATGCATGTTAAAAAAATTTTGTCCATTATTTATTTGCTAATAATCAATAGTAACAATAATGAAATTCACGCCGCATGAGGTTTGACATAGGCAGGGAAATTAAGTTGCAGACCTTCTCGTGCTTCAAAAAATGTATAAGATAATGTTATGCTGTCGACATTTTCCAATTTAGGATCTTTAACATATTCTGGGTCAATGTAAAAGAAGACCGGCATATCAACCTACATTAAAAAGAAAAATAAATTAAAATCGGATATGTAAAAGGAAAGCATCTGTATGATTTATTTACCTCCTCGTGGGGGTTCAGCTGTTGTTCCTCAAAACAAAAGCACTGTATCTTATTAAAATATGCTCCTGCCTCAAAGGGCACTACATTATAGGTACTTATACCTATTACCGGATGATCTGTGGGATTTTTCGCTGTATAAAAAGCTAAAGCTGTTTCACCAGGAGCCACTTTTATCTCATACTGTTGAGGTCGGAAATTCCAACGCATTGAAGAGGCCACATCAGCATTGAAACGGACTTTTATAATGCGATCTTTAACCTTTTCCATGGTCTCCACTTTTTCGGCATCATGACCTTGACTGGTGGTGCCACCATAACTGTAGGCCTTAGTGTTATTGAAAAAAAAATTGATAACATTAATCTGTGACTGAGATAAAAGTAAAGCCAACTTACTTGGCAAAACATGCGATACAAGGGAACTGCAGCATAGCTCAGACCCACTATTAAAACTCCTCCAGCTGTCACATAGTAAAGAGTGGACCTTAAGTTCTTTTTTCTCATTGCTTCAGCGGAGGCATTTCCTTTTGGTGGTGTTGGTCTTGGCGGTGGCGGCAGATTTGTTGCAAAACACCTTTTTTGTGTGGCTTTTGAGGAAGTGCTTACACATTTCGTACTTAACTGTCTAATAAATCTTAACATTTTAGTGTGCTATGTTTATTATTGACTAGTTTTCATTTATTTTAACTATTTCTATAAGTTTTATAACTTCTCGTAGTTGTTTTTTTTTCTGCTTTCAGCTGTTTATTGTTTTCGTAGTTGAGGTTAGAAGAACAGATGATTTGCGGCTTGCCTTGGCTAGTGGTTTTCAAACTATAGTATTAAAGAGGGTTGCCAGGCAACGGTTGCAAAATAATTTATTATTATTCAATTTTCGTAGAATAAAAGAAAAACTTTGTGTACAGTTTTAATAAATAGTATTTAATGTTATAAAATAAACAAGTTTGGAGACTGAAAGTAGACTAAATGATTCTTTACAAGAAAAGCTGAGAATTTACTATAAATGTGGTGACACTTAAGTATGAATTACGCAAATTATTGTCAATTTATTTATTGTGTTGCCATCATTAGAAACGTAGAAAAGTAGGCTGTGCATTTCAAAGTTAAACAAGTTGAGGGAAAAATCTCTACCCCCGGCACGGGATAGCTGTGAGCACCACATTGGCTGGAACATTGAGGTCCAATCTGTGTGATGTTCATTGCTGTCACGATAAACTTAGCAGCGAGCTACCGGGCACGTCCACAGGTTGCGGGTAGGTGAATGTTCCATACGGAGTAGCTGCAACGGTAGTCGCGAACAATCAGCGATATCGAGCGGAGAGTCTCAGTGAGAGGCCGGGCGGCACCGGCTCTTGCACAAATACTGAGTGCCTATGATGCTCAATATGACAAGGCGAGTTATTGGTGCCTTTAAATAACCAATGGCTACCATGTTCACCACCTCCACATGACAATGTGGCTACCACAACAAAATTTTTACCTAAGGCCAATAAGGTCAATGATACATATAGTACATGGCATAATAGGTCGTACTGCAAGGGTTTTCTGGCGACATCAACTGACTGGCACTCAAGTATAGGGCAATTTGCTGAATTTATATTCAGCTGCACCAGTCAAACGAAGATACAGATTGCAGGGGAATTTTTCATTCTCGTCGATTGCTAAGTGCAGGTAAATTGTAAAAGATCTTAGGTTAGATCCTGGATATGAGATGGTTAATGCCATGGGGTCATCTGAATGGTGTGTCAATGATACATACAGGACATGGGACAGATAAAAATGCAGAGTTTTACATTATAAATATTGAATGGATTGACCCGTTGAGATCCTTCATCAGTGTACAACACACTCCTACAACAACAACAACAGCTGACATCAAGGCTTACGACAGGTTACTGCGGATAATATCCACCACTGGCCAAACAACGATTCCAGGAGGGTTTCTCATTCTCTGGTATTGATGGCTGAGTACATGCAAATTGCCAAATATCATAGGTTTGGTCCTGGGTCTGGGATGGCTAAGGCCCAGACTGTCTGGATGATGGATGGATAAAACATGAAAGGATAGGTCGGACTTCAGGGTCGCCGGAGCCCTCTGGGCGGAGGTAACATAAAGACAATGTCCTGCGTTGGTCAGAAGAAGGCACAGATGATAATATTAATCTGTCATTGAGATAAGAGTAAAGCCAAGGGAACTGCAACATAGCTCAGACCCACTATTAAAACTTCTCCAGCTGTCACATAGTAAAGAACCTTAAGTTCTTTTTTCTCATTGCTTCAGCGGAGGCATTTCCTTTTGGTCGTGTTTGTCTTGGCGGTAGTGGTGGCGGCAGATTTGTTGCAGAGGTATCATAGAATGGGTACTCTGAAGACAACAGATAACTGGCATTTAGGTTTGCGTCAGATTACTGCAGACAATGTCCTGCGTTGGTCAGAAGAAGACACAGATTTTAGGGGGACTTCTCATTCTGTGGGATTTCTAAGTACATTTAAAATGAGAAGAGTCATATGCATCGTTCTGGGCCTAAGACGGTTAAGTACCAGAGTACATTATCCGGATGGTGGGTGGATATGATATTGTAGAATAGATGGAACTGTAGATTTAATGGGGCTCTCTGAGTTGAAATATAACAAAGTGTGTATTCCGAACACCTCAGATATTTTTCTGTAAATAAGGTATTGGTCCGTTAGCCCAGAAAGACTATAAATTTTAGTTTGAGGCCAGAAACTATGGATTAAAACTTTTTGACTTTCAGCATACATATAAGTCTCCCTGAAATTTAAGAAAATACCAATATTGTTATTTTTGTTTTTCAATCTATGAAAATATCAGTTCTTTGGGCATCATGGATTTGAGTGACAATGGCGATGAATTTGATAGTTTCTTCAATGCTGCCAAGAAAAACAAAAAAGCCTCAGCGAAATCAACAAAATTTTCTGATCCCATGGAAGATTTGTTTGGCCTGGATGATCCCAAGGAAGGTGGCAAAAATGCAACATCACGCAAATCTACAGGAAAAGGTGTGGGCACCAAATCTCTGTTAGCAAAGCAGCATGAGGATGATGATGATGATGATCTGGGTTTTGATCCCAAAAAGCCCAAGAAAGGTCTCAGTAAATCGCAAAATCTTTTTGATGATTTGCTCACCCCATTGGAAAGCAAAAGACCACAGACTGCAGGTCCATCAACAAAACCAGCGGCTATATCAAGACAATCTACAGACACCACAACAGATACTTCGAATATTATGCAAACCCAAACAAGGCCTAAGACAGCACAAGGACGCAGAAGCTCAAATATGTCGAATGTACAAAATATAGATCCCTTGGGACTGTTTGGAAAAGATGGCAAAGAAGCAACCACAGCAGCAGTTTCTTCGGGCATATCAACACCCAATGTTAAAAAGAAAGGCACCACTGCTGATTGGCTGGGATTAACAGTTGAAGCGGAGCCCGAATCCACCCCACAAGTTGTTGAGGTACCCAAGATGGATGTCCGGCCGGAATCTCCTAAACCCTCTAAGACTATTAAGGAAACGGCAGAGATATTGCGCATACCCGAAGTCAATGAACACTATGAGGAATCTGGAGATGAGCTTTTGAATACCGATAGGCAAGGTGCAACTGAAAAATTTCAAGAAACTTCTGAGCATATGATACTTGATTCCACTGCCCATAATATTATGCTGATGAAAAATATGAATTTGGAGACCAAACATAGTTTTACCGCTTTAAAATATCAAGAGCAGCAACTGATAATGGCCTCGCAAATGAAACAGCAGGAGAAGGTGTTGATGGAAATGCAGCATAAGCAGGATACTTTGCTGCAGCATCAAGAGAAACAATTCCAGGCTTTACTGCAACAGCAAATGCAACGTCACCAGCAATTGGAGGAGCTAATAAGACAACAGCAAAATCGTATCAATACACATTTGCATCTGCTAATGTCTCAACCGCCTGCCCTGGAAAACAAGATGCCAGAGTTCGAAGCAACTGAGGAATCTTTGTATCAAAGAGAAAACCTTAACTCAGAGAAGTTTACAGAGGATCAGGTGCTTAGTAAAAAGCAAAAGGAAAAACAAACCGAGCTGCAGCTCATACAAATTGAGGCGGATAATAAACGTTTGGAGTTGGAAAATTTGCGCTTGGAGGAGATGGTGGCCAATACCAGGAACAACTACGAAAGGGAAATAGAGTTATTGGAGAAGACCTACAAGTGAGTATATAGACTCCAAAATCTGAAAATCCTTGTGCTATTTTTTTTTTTAATTTTAGAAAACAAATTGAAGTCCTCGAACAACATTTGGCCAATCTGGAAAAACGTTTAAATACTGAGATTGAAGACCTTCAGGCACATTTTCAAAAGAAAATCGAATTATCAGAACAAGAGAAGGCCAATCTAAAAAGCTCTTATAGCGAGGAATTTTCAAATCTCAAACAGGATCATGAGGACGAAATGAGAAAACTAAAAAAGAATCAGGAGGAGGATTTGGAACTGCTTAAAGAGGAGCACCGACGTATGCTTGATAACATAAGGCAAGCGAAAATGCTGGAGTTTGCTGCTGTGCAAGAAAATGGTTCCTATTTGGAATGCCTTAGGGTGGCCTCTTCCAACTTGACAGATCTGACTGGTGGTCTAACAGAGCTAAAGGAAAATATGCAAGCCAAGATAGACAATCTTCAATTGGAGAAGGAGAAAAAGTTGGAATTGCGCGAGAAACATCTAGAGGATGCTGAAAGACGCCTCAAGATCAATGAAGAATCAAATCAAAGCGAAAAACAGCGACTCTTGGACTTGGTTAGCACTTTGGAACTGCAAATGTCGAAAATGTCCAAAGACACCGCAGAGGAAAATTGGCAACTTCGCCAAAAACTAGCTAGTCTTGATGCCGAAAAGACTGCCTTTGCCAAAGAGCGAGAATTCTTTAGAGAACAAATGCTGAGAGATGAGGAGCGCATTAAGGAATTAAAAGAACTGCAACTTTTGGAGACCCAGCGTTTACAATCTCAAATACAAGATGAACGTGCCCAACTGCATGTTGAAAAATCTAAATTTGATTTGGAAAAACGTCTGTATGCCAATACCGATACCCAAAAGGAACGCATGGAGGTCGAAGCTGCCATGCAGGTGGCGCAAGATGCTGCTCGCAAGGCTGATGCCGAACGGGAACGTTATTACAAATTACAGCGGCAAATTGAGCAACAAAAACGTGATTTAGCTGACAAAGAACATGCCCTTAATGTAAAAGAGGAAGAATTGCAACAGGAACTCATGTCATATCGCATGGGCGAAAGGGTGTCGCAAGAGGCCCAACAAAAAGCCAAACTTGCCGAACAATTCTATCACAATAAAATACAAATGCTGCAACAAAGAACTCAAGAAATTGCCGAAAAGGAATCCAACTTATCCCAAGAACGTCTATTATTGGCCCAAGATCGCATAGCCTTGCATGCCCTAAAGTCAAAACTCTCCCAACAAACCAAATGTTCTCTATGTCAATTGTCTCAGAAAAATAAGGAAATAACCGATAACCTAACTACTAATATGGCCGCCTATGAAAGTCCTTTGGGCAGGGAATTTCAATTGGGAAATCCCACACGAAGACAAGAGCTAAACATGGATTTTATGGGCCAAGCTAATGCGGTGGAACGTTTTTTAGATGCCAATATAGCTGATTCTTTGAGAAAGATGACTTCCTGCTCTACACCAAATGTATTAGGTTGGGAAATGTTGCTACTCGATGATGATCACAAGAAAATGGTGCAAACCAATAATGTGGGGGAAAACCACCATGATGAAGACAATGATAATAATGATGGAAGCAGCAATATAAGAAAAAATACAAACCCAACAAAACGTTATACTTAAAAAAAAAAATGATTTTTATTTTAGCATTGAGTAAAATGCAAAAAAGATTTTTTTTAAGAAACTTAATAATAATTTTATTAAACATTTTTTTAAAGATTAAAAAATAAAGAATTTTGTCAAAATTTTATTTATTTAAGAAAATTTTGTACATTTTTCTTCAGTGACTTGGCCCTGAAAGTATATATCAGATTTGCGATCTACTCTTAACCTACCTTTCATTTGAGTCCCACATAGCAATGGTCAGCAAATACGTCATGTTTTGGGGGTGTTATGGGATTCGTGCTTTGCTCCCAAATACCTTTCATTTGAGCCCTCAATTGCAATGGTCAGTAAATTTGTTCTCTTTGCGGGGTGTTTTGGGGAGGAGCAGCCCCAAAAACTTCGTCCCAAAATTTGGTATCAGATTGCTATTCTACTCTAAAATACCTTTTATATGAGCCCCATATTACCATGGTAAGTTAATAATTCCTGTTTGGTGGGTGTTTTGGGGAAGGGGTGGACCCCCAGAAACATGGTGCGGAATATGAGTAACAATTTCGTGCTCTTCTCCCAAATATCTTTCATATCAGCTCCATGGTCGGTAAACATGTCCGATTTAGGATTGTTTTGGGTGGACCCCAAACATCTGGTCCCACAATTGGACATCAGATACGTTTTCAGCTCTTTAATACCTTTCATTTAAGTCCCATATTCTCGTCATTGGTCTATATATATATATATTTGACGGAGTTTGGGGTGAGGGCGGCCCCCTCAGTACCCCGTCCGAAATTAGGATAACAAATTTTTGGTTTTACGTTACTATAATATTTCGCTTAAATCGAACTACCCATCTCCGAGATTTGGCGTTTATGAAAATTAGGGTAAGGAGGAAGGTCCGCCCCACTTCAGATATCAAGAAACGTAGTACTCTATTTTCACCTCGGGATCATTATGCACCACCTGTGGAAATTTAAAGAAAATCGGGTTAGCCTTTTTTGTGTCTATACGGGACAGACAAACAAAAAAACCAAAAAACAAACACAAATTGATTTTTATAAAGGGTGATGGGTTGACCGGTCCCGAACGTGAAATAAAATGTTCTGCGAACTCGCCTCTCAATAAATCAATTGTTACGCGTGCTGTGTGGCTTGTGGCACCGTCTTGTTGAAACCGCATGTCATGGAAGTCAAGCTCTTGCATTTTGGGCAAAAAAAAGTTGAATATCATCTCACGGTAGCGCCCACCATTCACAGTTACGTTACCATTCATATTTCATATGCAAGACCCTTTCGGCCCTTCTGCATAGCTGGAAATGGCCTATTACGGATGCTGACTGAGGAGGGATTTTAATCAGTCTGCTACGCAGACGATAGGAAGCCTGGAAGGAAGAGGTTTCCGATCGGATGAACCTTGAGGTCGAGTACGAGGTACAGTCTTGGACTGATGAAACCCTAGTATTGCTATCTGGAAGATCATGTTACACGGATGGATCAAAGCCGGAGGACAGAGTGGGCCTGGGGTCTACATTGAGAACCCAGGGACTGGGATCTGTCTTAGACTGCCTGACCATAATACGGTTCTGCAGGCGGAGATCCGGGCGATCACGGAATGCGTGAAGTGGTGTTCACACCCGACGTCCACCTTTACGGACAGTAAAATTGCCACAAGGGCAATAACAAGCAGGACGGCAAGGTCATGAACAGTCTTGCAGTGTAAGAAGGAGACGCTTTCTCTGAGGATGGGTGCTGGGCCATAACGGAGTAAGGGGGAATGAAAGGGCAGACGATTTGGTGGTGAAGGCCAGAGGACTACCGTCAATAAACTTGGTTAACCCGAAGCCTTTGGGTCGACGCAGTTGGAGTTAAGGGAGTGTGCGTCGAATGCGCATGCAACATTGTGGAACAGCGAAACAGTCGGCCGTCGAAAATCCTATGGGGGCATCCAGATCGTGAGAAGACGAGGCTATTACCGGAAGGAACTAAGACAGAGGTCAGTATAGCTGTTGGTATCATGACGGGGCACATAGGACTACGAGTTCACTTATGTAAAGACGGTGCGGGAAGCGATAGCATGTGTAGGGCATGCGGGAAAGATGATGAGACGTTGAAGCATTTCCTTTGTCGTTGCCCGGCTTTCGCGTTTAACAAATACTGGCACTTAGGTGGGGACACTATACCAGACATTTATCAACTTAGGGGAGTGGCATGGAGATAGATTTTCTTTTTCCAAGTTACTTTTTTTGTATTTAGAGCGCACAACAAGCCGATTACTAGATAAGGTGTATGTCAATAGTGGCATGGGGCGGATTAATATCTGCACCCTCTTTTCAACCTATATACCTAACCTACGATTCGCATCATCCTTGAAGAAGTACGGTCCAATGATGCCACCAACTCATGAACCGCACCAAACTGTGACTTATTCTGGATGCATTGGTAGCCCTTGCAATGCTACGTACCCTTTGAGCCAAAAATGACGTTTGTAAGACGATTCATAGTTAAATCATAAACCAAACTGAACACAGTGACACAAAACGTGCGTGAGTTGTATAAACCAGTGTTGCCAAAAAGATAATAGCTAAAAAATCACCATATATTTACAGATTCTGTCAACATTTTATTTTTATAGAAAACTAGCCGAACCGGGTCCGCTTCGCTACGCCTTCTTTTACATTCTTTTACATATCAGAATCGTATTCTACTCCCAAATTCCTTTTATTTGAACCCCATTTTGCCATGGCCAGTAAATAAGTCCTCTTTGGGGGGTGTTATAGGGAAGCGGTGGACCCAAAGAAACTTGTTCCTGAAAGTTGGTATCAATTTCGTGCTCTTCTCCCCAATACCTTTTATTTGAGTCTTATATTGCCACGGTCAGTAAATAAGTCCTGTTTGGGGGTGTTTTGACGAAGAGGAGGAAACTTGGTCCCGAAAGTGGATATCAATTTTGGGCTCCACTCCCAAATACCTGAGAGCCATATTGCCATTGTCGGTAAATATGGCCGATTTAGGGGTCTCTTGGAGGTGGGGCAGCCCCCAAAACACTTGACTCCATATTTAAATATCAGATTCGATTCCCACTCTCAAATACCTTTCATTTGAGTCCCATTTTGCCGTGATTGGTCCATAAATAAATCCCCCTAGGTACCAAATTTTTGGCTTTAGATTACTTAAAGAAGGCATACAAAATTTCGTTTAAATCTCTCCACCCATCTCCTAGAGTCGTCAGCGTTAGGGGGTCCGTTTTTCCTATTCCTTTGGTTCTCTTTGTGATTCTCATAGTTTTCAGGGGACGGGTTACTGGTCCAGCGCCCCAACCGCATGGGTTTTGTGGGATCGCAAATGTTACCCTCGTTGTCACGAGCCGCTTTCTCCAAGATCCGACGCTCGCCTCCAGCCTCCCCTAACCTGGAAACAGACGCTGATGTTGGCCATTGGTTAGTAGAAGATGCCAATAACTCGCCTTGTCATCTCGAGTATTATTGGCACTCAGTATTTAATTAAGAGCCAGATCCACCTGACTCCTCATTGTGACTCTCCTCTCGAAAATCGGTGGCTGCCCGCGGCCGTATTTGCAGCTACTCCGCATAAAAACGGAGCTAAGCTTCCAGTGACAACGATGGACACCACACAAGTCGGAGCTCAAATTTCCAGCATGTGTGGTGCTCATAATTATTCCATGTCGGCCGGGACATTTGAGCTACATATTGCTATATTCGGTAAAGACGTCGTGGTTTAGTGGGAGTTTATGGGGTGAGACGACCTCCAAACACTAAGCCCCAAAATTGGATATCAAATTCGTTTTCTACTATCAAATACCTACTATTGAGCCCCTTATTGTTTGAAGGGAGTTTAGGGGCGTACCCTAAAATAATATCAGCATCGTGCTAGAACACGATTTTGTTTGAGCTCCGCTGAACTATTTAATACCGGAGGCGACACGCTGGTAAGGCGTATGCATCAGCTTGTCTGCGCAATCTGGCTAGAAGAACGCATACCCGACGATTGGAACGTCAGCATACTATGTTCCATACACATGAAAGGAGATAGACGGAATGTGCCAACTACAGGGGAATAAGTCTCCTCCCCATCGCATACAAGCTACTCTCGAGCGTACTCTGTGAAAGATTAAAACCTAAAGTCAATGAGATAATTGGGCCCTATCAATGCGGCTTTAGACCTGGTAGATCCACCCTAGACCAGATATTCACACTGCGCCAAATCCTGGAAAAGACCCGAGAAGGACAAATCTACACCTACCATCTCTTTGTTGACTTCAAAGCCGCATTCGATACCCCTATACGTTCAAAGGTATTTCAAGCCGTGTCTGAGTTTGGTATCCCTGCAAAATTAATAACACTGGTGGATGGCACTTGCTGATATACGTTCCTCAGTAAGAATAGGAAAGATTCTCTCGGAATCATTTAATACCAAATGAGGTTTCAGACAAGGAGACAGTCTATCGTGTGATCTCTTTAATATCCAGCTGGAGAAGATTATACGAGATACAGATGTGAATAGATATGGCACACTTATCACAAGAGAACACATGCTACTTGCCTATGCCGACGATATCGATATCATAGGTCGGTCACCGGAAGTAGTAACTGCAGCCTTTGAAAGAATCGAAAGAGAGTCAGTGAAAATGGGTCTGGCAGTAAATGGAGATAAGACGAAATGGATGGTCTCCACTCCCAAAAAGCCTTGTACAACCGAGCAGATAAAGAACATGGAGAAAGTTGTGAACCACAACTTTGAGATAGTCAGCAACTTTATCTACCTCGGCACCGACGTAACCAAAACGAATGACATAAGTTTTGAGATAAAGCGAAGAATAATACTGGCAAACAGATGCTTCTTTGGATTAAGTGAGCAGTTTAGAAACAAGGCCACCTCTTGACAGACGAAGATTACACTATACAAGACACTTATACTACCCGTGTTGTTATACGGTTCTGAGGCATGGGTACTTGTGATAGCAGACGAGGCAGTGCTTGGAGTATTTGAAAGAAAGATTATTCGTAAAATATATGGACCAGTTTGCGTTAACGGAGAATATAGGCGTCGTATGAACCACGAGCTGTATGAAGACGATATCATAGTTACAGGTATCAAAATACAAAGGCTGCGTTGGACAGGTCATGTTGTCAGAATGGATGAAGAAGCTCCAGCAAAGAAGTCTTTAGAAGGCAAACACGGTGGTACACGCAAACCGGGACGACCAAAAGCCCGATGGAAAGATCATGTGGTGGGAGACTCCTCGAACCTTGGTGCCAGAGATTTTAGAATGAGCGCATTAGATCGAGGCGCTTGGAACGCTATTCTACGTTCGGCTGGCGAAACAAATGTTCTGTCATAGCCAATTAATGTAAAGTAAAGTAAGAGAAAATTTCTTGGAAATTTTTAGCCTTTAGAGAAAATTTCTTAGAAATTTTGTCCTTAGAGAAAATTTTTCCTTAGAAATTATGGCCTGAGGGAAATTTTCTTAGAAGTTTTGTCTTGGGGGGGATTATTTAGAAAATTTTGTCTTTAGAGAAAATTTTTTAGAAATTTGGCCTTTGCCATTAGCCATGGATCGCATTTGTCGAGTTCTTTTCCCGGCATCTCTTCTTAGGCAAAAAAAGGATATAAGAAAGATTTGCTCTGCTATTAGAGCGATATCAAGATATGGTCCGGTTTGGACCACAATTAAATTATATTTATGTTGGAGACCTGTGTAAAATGTCAACCAATTCGAATAAGAATTGCGCCCTTTAGGGGCTCAAGAAGTAAAATAGAGAGATCGATTTATATGGGAGCTGTATCGGGCTTTAGACCGATTCAGACAATAATAAACACGTATGTTAATGGTCATGAGAGAATCCGTCGTACAAAATTTCAGGCAAATCGGATAATAATTGCGGCCTCTAGAGGCTTAAGAAGTCAAGATCCCAGATCGGTTTATATGGCAGCTATATCAGGTTATGAACTGATTTGAACCATATTTGGCACAGTTGTTGGATATCATAACAAAATACTACGTGCCAAAATTCATTCAAATTGGATAAGAATTGCGCCCTCTAGAGGCTCAAGAAGTCAAGACCCAAGATCGGTTTATATGGCAGCTATATCAGGTTATAAACCGATTTGAACCATACTTAGCACAGTTATTGGATATAATAACAAAACATGTCGTGCACAATTTCATTACAATCGGATAAGAATTGCGCACTCTAGAGGCTCAAGAAGTCAAAACCCCAGATCGGTGTATATAGCAGCTATGTAAGGTTATGGACCGATTTGAACCATACTTGGCACAGTTGTTGGATATAATAACAAAACACGTCGTGCACAATTTCATTACAATCGGATAAGAATTGCGCACTCTAGAGGCTCAAGAAGTCAAGACCCAAGATCGGTTTATATGGCAGCTATATCAAAAAATGAACCGATATGGCCCATTTACAATACCAACCGACCTACACTAATAAGAAGTATTTGTGCAAAATTTCAAGCGGCTAGCTTTACTCCTTCGGAAGTTAGCGTGCTTTCGACAGACGGACGGACGGACGGACGGACGGACATGGCTAGATCGACATAAAATTTCACGACGATCAAGAATATATATACTTTATGGGGTCTCAGACGAATATTTCGAGTAGTTACAATCAGAATGACGAAATTAGTATACCCCCCCCCCCCATCTTATGGTGGAGGGTATAAAAATTAGCAATTTTGTCCTCGGGGAAAATCTCTTAGAAACTTGGTGTTATTTTGTTGATGTTTGATTTTGTGTCAAAATCAAGCGAACATTTCCATCAATCTTTGTGAAAATATTCCTGTTTGAATAGCTCTTATCAACCCTTAATGTACTTAATGTGACTTTAAACACCCCAACGCAGTTGTTTGCTTTCCCCTCCTTTATACTTTCCCACCGGCAAACATATGTTGGTAAAACATTCCATCAAAAGAGATGATGTATTACCTCCACATGCTTGAGAATATGCATAAAATTTATGGATTACCCCTTGAATTCGTTTGTGGAGTCTGCAAAATAAACTTTTCCAAGGAAATGCTTATGAAAAATGATTGATAAGCCACAAAATTTCAAATAAAACTGAATTTGAAAAAAAAAAACATTCCAGTTATAACAAAGGGGGTTGAAATGGCGAATGCTTTTGATAAAAACGAAAGGGAGATATCGATTATTTACGCCAGGATAATTACAAAACAATTGAAACACCAAAGTAATGAGTAAATGATGACCAAACGAAAGGAAAATCATCTCTCCCTCTTTGCTAGAAGGATGAATAGAATATGACAATGTTATGGGAAACTGAAAGGTGTTTTTAAAATTAAGCATTAGGTTTCAAACGAAGTTCTTTTCGTCCTTGGTATAGTGGCCTGTGTTGAATGTGTTTTTATACCCTCCACCATAAGATGGGGGGTATACTAATTTCGTCATTCTGTTTGTAACTACTCGAAATATTCGTCTGAGACCCCATAAAGTATATATATTCTTGATCGTCGTGACATTTTATGTCGATCTAACCATGTCCGTCCGTCTGTCCGTCCGTCCGTCTGTCCGTCCGTCTGTCTGTCGAAAGCACGCTAACTTCCGAAGGAGTAAAGCTAGCCGCTTGAAATTTTGCACAAATACTTCTTATTAGTGTAGGTCGGTTGGTATTGTAAATGGGCCATATCGGTCCATGTTTTGATATAGCTGCCATATAAACCGATCTTGGGTCTTAACTTCTTGAGCCTTTAGAGTGCGCATTTCTTATCCGATTGGGATGAAATTTTGCACGACGTGTTTTGTTATGATATACAACAACTGTGCCAATTGTAATCCAAATCGGTTCATAGCCTGATATAGCTGCCATATAAACCGATCTTGGGTCTTGACTTCTTGAGCCTCTAGAGTGCGCAATTCTTATCCGATTGGAATGAAATTTTGCACGGCGTGTTTCGTTATTATATCCAACAACTGTGCCAAGTATAGTTCAAATCGGTTCATAACCTGATATAGCTGCCATATAAACCGATCTGGGGTCTTGACTTCTTGAGCCTCTAGCGTGCGCAATTCTTATCCGATTGGAATGAAATTTTGCACGACGTGTTTTGTTACGATATCCAACAACTGTGCCAAGTATGGTTCAAATCGGTCCATAACCTTCTATAGCTGTCATATAAACCGATATTGGGTCTTGACTTCTTGAGCCTCTAGAGGGCGCAATTCTTATCCAATTTGAATGAATTTTGGCACATAGTATTTTGTTATGATATCCAACAACTGTACCAAATATGGTTCAAGTCGGTTCATAACCTGATATAGCTGTCATATAAACAGATCTGGGGACTTGACTTCTTGATCTTCTAGAGGGCGCAATTCCTATCGGATTTGGCTGAAATTTTGTACGAAGGATTCTTTCATGACCATTAACATACGAGTTTATTATGGTCTGAATCGGTCCATAGCCCCATACAGCTCCCATATAAATCGATCTCCCTATTTTACTTTTTGAGCTCACAAAGAGCGCAATTCTTATTCGAATTGGCTGAAATTTTACACAGGTCTCCAACATATAATTTAATTGTGGTCCAAACCAGACCCTATCTTGATATCGCTCTAATAGCAGAGCAAATCTTTTCTTATATCCTTTTTTTTGCCTAAGAAGAGATGCTGGGAAAAGAAGTCGACAAATGCGATCCATGGTGGAGGGTATATAAGATTCGGCCCGGCCGAACTTAGCACGCTTTTACTTGTTTTTTTTTTATTTTGAAACTCCTTTTCTCCAACTAAAATTCAGTTTGTTTCAATTGAGGTCATCGGCCGTCCTTTCTCTCTACCTTCATGTTGTGTATTAGTATTTCGGCATTTCCTATTCCGTTTCATTTGTTTGTTGAAGGTTTGTGGGAAAATCTGTTTGTTTTTCTTCGGTTTAAAAGTGGCCGCTGAAAAACGTCTAAACAAACAGGGTTACTGTTGGTAGGTTGATTTCACCCGGTGTAACTTTAAATACCAATTCAAATAAATAATTAAAAATGTAATTAATTCTCAGAAATGTGACAAAATTAGTTTTTTGCTGCCACCTTTGTTGGGCTTTTACACTGCTTCCCTTACGGCTTGTATGTTCTTTCCCCCCACAATTTTCTTGTTTTTTTAATTTTCTTAGAACTCTTTTGCCCTTCTGCTGCTGTTGTTCGAAGAGAAAAAAGACTTTTAATGTAAATATTGAAAAAAGTGTTCTTTACATTTAAGACTTAAACAAATGACTTGGGCGGCAGCCGCTTCTGTTCTTTTTTTTTGTGGTTGGCCGCCCCCTACTTTCAACTAAACCAACAGACCGACCTACAACCAACCAAGCAACCATCGTTGACAGACATCCAAATGCAAATATTTGTCCAATGTAGTTCATTTTTCGAGGTTGTAGAATACCGAAAAAGAAAACCCATATTTTTTTTTTTTTAATAAATTCATGGTCGTTTTAGCGCCTATAAAACAATAGCATAAAATAAACTAAAAACGGGAGGTGGATAATACAAAGGGACACATTGTGTCAGGTTGCGGTTAAAGGGAAAATTGGGGCAATTTTTTTTTATTATTTTCCACCAACTCTTTGGCTGAGTTATATTTGGTAACTCTAAATTATTAAGTTTATGCTATGACAGATAAACCTCATTAGATGTTATAAATTTGAAATTTCGGCTTAGTTGGGATTATATTGGTTGCCCAATTGTAATTGCGGATTTTTCATATAGTCGGCGTTGGCAAATTTTTTCACAGCTTGTGACTCTGTAATTGCATTCTTTCTTCTGTCAGTTATCAGCTCTTACTTTTAGCTTGCTTTAGAAAAAAAGTATAAAAAAAATATATTTGATTAAAGTTCATTCTAAGTTTTATTAAAAATGCATTTACTTTCTTTTAAAAAATCCGCAATTACTTTTTGGGCAACCCAATATATGAAATTTTTATAATATTTCTAATCACAAAACAAGTAAAAGCGTGCTTAGTTCGGCCGGGCCGAATCTTGGGAACCCACCACCATGGATTCTGCTAAAATATGGGAGCTAAATCTGGTTATAGACCGATTTGTGGACCGTATTTGGCACAGTTATTGAGACGTATAACATAAAATTTCAGCCAAATCGGATAAAAATTGCGGCTTGTAAGGGCTCAGGAAGTCAAATCGGGAGATCGATTTATGTGGGATCTATATCAGGCTATACATAGATTTAAACCATACTTGGCTCCGTTGTTGGGAGTCATAACAGAATACTATGTGCAAAATTTCAGCCATTTCGGAGGCCTCCAGGGGCTCAAGAAGTTAAACCGGGAGATCGGTTTATATGGGAGCTATATCAGGTTCTTGACCGATTTGGACCGTACTTAACACAACTGTTAGAAGTCATAACAAAACACTATGTGCAAAATTTCGGCCAAATCGGACAAAAATTGTGGCTTCCATGGGTTCAAGAAGTCAAATCGGGAGATCGGTTTATATAGGAGCTTTATCCAAATCTGAACCGATGTGGCCCATTTGCAAAGTATCTGAGCAAAATTTCAAGCGGCTAGCTCTACGAGTTCGACCGCTATCGTGATTTCGACAGACGGACGGACATGGCTAGAATATATATACTTTATGAGGGTCCTAGATCAATATGTCGAGGTGTTACAAACGGAATGACTAGATGTATACCCCCATCCTATTGTGGTTGGTATAAGAAAATGAGAATCAAGTTGCAATAATATTTTCTGTGATTATAAAGAATTTTGTTGGACTCACTTCGGGGGTCCAGAATACATTTTACAGTCAAACGGCTAAATGGATTTTAATGACGAATAAATATGAAATTTAATTTTTCTTAAAGACAAGCCATGAAAATGAGGAATTAATTTTCAATAAAAGACGAAGAAGCATAAACACAGCAAATTGTTGTTGGTTTTTTTCTAAAGCTTTCGTTATGGGTGTGAATGAAAAGCCATAGGTCGGAGTATTGGTGGTGAGAGTAGGAGAAACAAAAGGTGAGAGAGAAAGAGTATCACTATGTAGGTGAGGGTGTTGTGGGGTGTGATGTGCGTGGCCCATGGTTGCCAGATTTTTTGGACAGATCCCCAAAATCCCAAACAAATTTCCCCAAAAAATCCCTAATTAAAATGTTTTTCTCCTAAGAAAATACCTTAAAATAATTAATATACTGATAAAATTTTTTTATGCCCTCCTTCATAGGATGGGGGTATACTAATTTCGTAATTCCGTTTGTAACACCTCGTAATATGCCTCTAAGACCCCATAAAGTATATATATTTGTGATCGTCATGACATTTTAAGTCGATCTAGCCATGTCCATCCCTCTCTATTTGTCCAAAGCACGCTAACTTTCGAAAGAGTTAAGCTAGGCGTTTGAAATGTTGCACAAATACTGTTTAATAGTGTAGGTCGGTTGGGAATGTACAAATGCAGCAGGAGCAAACTTCTCACATATCAATGAGTGCAGTCCGATTCAAGTTTAAGCTCAATGATAAGGGGCCTTCTTTTTTTAGCCGAGTCCGAACGGCGTGCCGCAGTGCGACACCTCTTTGAAGAGAAATTTTACATGGCATAGTACCTCACAAATGTTGCCAGCATTAGGAGGGGAAAACCACCGCTGAAAAATTTTTTCTGATGGTCTCGCCAGGATTCGAACCCAGGCGTTCAGCGTCATGGGCGGACATGCTAACCTCAGCGCTACGGTGGCCTCCGGTTGGGAGTGTAAATGGACCAAATCGGTCCATGTTTTGATATAGCTGCCATATAAACCTATCTTGGGTCTTGACTTCTTGAGACACTAGAAAACGCAATTTTTATCCGATTTGGCTGTAATTTTGCTGGTGGTGCTGTTTTGGTATCACTTCCAACAACTGTGCTAAGTATGGTTCAAATCGGTTCATAACCTGGTATAGCTACCTTATAAACCGATCTGGTATCTTGACTTCTTTAGCCGCTAGAGGGCGCAATTTTCATCCGATTTGGCTGAAATTTTACAACGGCTTCGACCTTTAACATACGTGTCCAATATGGTCTGAATCGATCTACAGTTTGATACAGCTCCCATATAAGTCGATCTCCCGATTTTGTTTCTTGAGCCCCTACCAGATTGCGCCTTATCCGAATGGACTGGAATATTACACAATGACTTTTACAATGTTCAACATTTAATTCATTTATGGTCCGAATCTGACTATAACTTGATAATCTTCGTATAATTCGATCCTAGATAGATGAGCCTCAAATTAAAGGTATTTGGTAGCAGATTACGAATATGACATTAAACTTTGTGTCCAAGAATCTAGATATTGCTTTACCTCCAATAAAGCAATGGGGGATCAAGTGATAGATATTTGTGCTCAAGTGACAGATGGAGTGAAGCGCACAATTCTCCTATAGACGCCCCCCCGCACCAAATGCTGTCTACACCAATTAGGACAATATGGGGTTCAATTCAAAGTATAAGGTTGTGGACTGCGAATATGATATCTTTATTCTGCTCATATATTTAGCGGACCACCTCACCTCAAAACAGTTGATCAACTGTAATGAATGGGTTTGTAAAATAGTTTGTTCCGTATAGACTCAAAAACGGCTGAACCGATTTCTTCCGATTCAAATTTTCACAGATTGTGGGGAGTGGTCCCGAAGGAGCAATAGGCTATATAATTCTTTGATATCTCGAGGGGGGCGGACCCTCCCCCTCACCACAAAATACCACCCAAAAATAAAAGTGGACCGTTCGCGGCAATATGGGACTCAAATGAAAGGTATTCGGAAGAAGATTACGAATATGACATAAAAAATTATTTCTAAGTATTTCGGATCGCCCCACCCCCATAAGGGCCCCAAATGGGAGTTTTATTCTATCATAGTTGATTACGAATATGACATTAATCTTTGTGTCCAAGAATCTAGGTAGCGCTTTACCTCCAAAATCGCCTCCAATAGATTATTTGACTAATTAAAACAATGGAGTGCGTCATAGACATTTTTGAAGAAGAATAGGCCTTATAATTTGCTGATATCGGAAGGGGCCGAGCCTCCCCCATTTTCTCAAAAATACCGCCCAAAATCAAAAGTGGACCGATAAACACAACATGGGTATCAAATGAAATGTATTTGGGAGTAGAATACGAATATGGAATTAAAAATTAGGTCCAAGTACCCAGGAAGTCGCCCTAACTCAAAACTCCTCCAAGCAGGGAAATTGAACATTCCCATCAATATGGAGCTTAAATGAAAGGTATTCGGGAGTAGATTACGATTCTGGCATACAATATAAGGTCAAAGTATAGGGGATCTCCCACCTCCCCCAAATGGGCATATTAGCCAATCACGATTATATGGGACACGGTTTGTTTGTTCGTTCCGTATAGACTCAAATATAGCAGAACCGATTTTCTCGTAATTTTCGCAGATTGTGAAGGTTGGTCTGGAAGGAAATAAAAAAATAGGGTATATAATCTGTCGATATCGGAAGGGGGGCGCACCCTCTCCTTTACCCCAAAAACACCACTCAAAATCAAAAGAGGACCGATCGCAACAAAATGGGTATCAGATGAAAGGTACTGGAGAGTAGAATATGAATATGGTAATAAAATTTGAGTCTAAGTACCCAGCGGTCTGCCCCAACCCCAAAACTCTCCCAAACAGACATAATGGACGTTCATGTCATTATGGTACTCAAATGAAAGGTATTCGAGAGTAGATTACAAATATGGTAAACAAATGATGCGACATGTCTCCACCCCAAAAACCGCCAAATGGGAAAATTAGCCGATCATGACTATATAGCACTCAAATGAAAGCAATTTGGGAGTAGATTAGGAAAATGGGCATATTAGCCGATCATGGCTATATGGCCCTCAAAGCAATTTGGGAGTAGATTAGAAAAATGACATTAAATTTTTTTTAAGGGTATTTAGGTGGCGCTTAACCTCTTAAAAACACCTCAAATAGGTTATTCGGCCCATCATGACAATATTGGATTCAAATGAATGGTATTTGAGAGTAGAAAAGTAATCCAGTTATGGGGCCAAGTGTTTGTGGGTAAGCCCCAAAGCATTGATTTCCCGAACATATAAATATAGGGCTCAAAGAACGAATTTGATACCTATTTTTAGGGCTAAGTGGCGGAGTGCCAGACCCAGCCCCAAAACGCCCTCCAATCTGTACATATATATCCAACATGGTAATTTTGGGCTTAAATGAAAGGTATTTGGGAGTAGAGCACGAATTCTGTGGCACCATCCTACCTTCAAAAAGCACTCCCCGCTAAATGGATATATAGACCAATCACGACAATACAGGGCAGAAATGAAAGAGGAATTTTTTAATGACTATGGTAATATGGGGCTCATATAAAATGTATTTGAGAGTTTAGCACGAAGCTTATATTTACTTTAAGGGCCAAGTGTCTGGGTGACCCTTAAAGTAAATATGTCCAAAACCGGACATATTTTTTACCCACTACAATATAGGAGTCCAATAAGGGAGTAGAGCCAAAAAATCTCACATATCAATGAGTGCTGTCTGATTCAAGTTTACGCTCAATGATAAAGGACCTACATTTTATATGACTTCTATGCATGGCATAGTACCCAACAAATGTCGCCAACATAAGGAGGGGATAACCACCATTTACAATTTTTCTAATGTTGTCCCCAACATCATTGGCGGACTTGCTTACCTCTGCGCTTCAATGACACGAATTCGATATCCACATTCGGGGCAAAATGTCCCCATCTTTAAGCTCTACCAAAACAGGACTTATATATCGGCCATTGTAATATAGCGCTCAAATAAAAGGTATAAGAGCGGAGCGGGCCCGATTCGCTTAGTTATTACATACAATTGGATCTGTTTATATCTGGGACTCATTCGAGATACAATTGTATCGAATTGTATCATATTGTAAACAATTAGATCTAATTTGACACAAATAGATCCAATTATATATAACCATTTTTCGGGTCCAATTATAAATGATGTCAGATATAATTGGATTTGACCATATCAACTTTTTTTACTCGGGATGAACTGGGTTATATTTTATTGCAATATATTTAACATACGCCTATTGTAAAAAAAGGACACATATATTCCTGTTTCTACCTTGACATAAAACGGAACACCACCGACAGATGTCATCATTTTCAATGTCAATACGAGACATGTGTTTACCTAACCTATTATGTCCTGTTATAATTCCGATAACCTTACTCAGATGTGCCTTTTCCATTGACAACAGACTATCTATGTTCGATTTCGACCGTTCATCCCACAAAAGCTTTGTTTGTTCACATCCAGCTTATAATGCTCCTTAATTCCATGGAAAATGTTTGATAGTGTGATTATACATCCAGTATTGACACAGGAGAAGGCTAACACCCGATCTCGCGAACAGGTCCGCCTTCTCATTTCCTACCATATACTAATGTCCAGGAACCCAGCATAAAGCCAGATTATGATTCCTCTGAAGACAATTTAAGACTTTTCGACAGCGACCCAAAACCTTAGATCTTATACCCGATCTATACCTCTGGAAAGCACAATTTCTGCCGCTCTAGTTAGGGCAAAGACCTCTGCCTGGTAAATGATGCAGTCATCACGCATTTGCAAAGAGACGTTGATGTCAAGTTCACCGCAATATATGCCACAACCGGCTCCGTTCTCCATCTCTGATCCATCTGTAAATATATTGATATGCGTAAACCTAATTCGACCCTTTAGACATTCCGTCAGACTCAGTATCCTTGTATATAGTCGGTGGTCTACTATTTCCGTTCCTACTTGAAAGTCCGTCTGTAGGTCTTTCAATGTGCGTTTCATCAAACGGGTATGTCTAACTGGAGTTTTCCTAAGCAGGTCAAGCTGTAATAGTCTAAACAGAATCCTCTCTGCCAACTCCTTTATAAACAAATCGATCGGCTGGATTCCTATCATAACCTCTAGGAACCTTGACGCAGTAGTGTCCATAGCTCCAGTTATGAATCTCAAGGCATTTCTACTAACCCTGTCAAGATCACTCACAAGTGTCCCTTACCCTTACCGTATACAGCCAGTGCATCAACCTAGGTCATAGACCCCACTTCCACTACTTCCTATAAGCTTCTGACACGAGTAAAGAGACGCAAATGCCTTCTTTAACCAAGAGGCTCTTTCAAATTCCAGCCCAATTTACTATTAAAAATAAAGCGCCAATATATTTAGCTGATTTAGTCCAATCCAAAGTTACCCCCTTCATAGTGGGTAGTTCGAACTCCGGAATCCTTTTTCTCCTTGTGAATAAGACCAGTTCCGTCTTCCTAGAATTCACTGTAAGCCCGCAATCTGCGGCCCAAAACGCCGTGCACCCAAGAGCACCACCAAGAATGTCTGATATAGTGTCAAGAAATTTACCGGTAGCGAAAATGACAAGATCGCCTGCATAAGCCCAAACCATAACACCTTTCACCTCCAATCTGAATACAATTATATCAACAAAAAGAATCCAGAGCAGCGGTGAAATGACGCCGCCCTGGGGCGTACCCCTAGTGGCGTTAATTCTTACCGTTGTTTGCCCAATACTGGTCAAGATTTTTCTATTCGAAAGCATGGTTTTGTGGTTAGTCTCCAGCTTTACTCCGGTGGATGAGAGGCTAGACGGAAGACAGAGGGTATTTTCTACAAGCGCCTAGAGAGAGAAAAAGACCGCTGCCCCCCATGATATTAAAAAAAAATGTGGGAAATTTTAATGCGAAGATAGGAAAGGATTGTGATATTAACCGTTGAACGGAGCGGACAAGTTTTCAATTCGCTCCTCAAAGAAAAATATCTGTATTTTGGAATAGGTACTACCTATTAAGCTCAGGAGTGGGCTCAAAATGGTTCCAATCACTCAACAGCTGCGGTGGTGGCATCGGACTGTAGCATGTTGTCCGCCCCTCCTTTAGGAGTGGGTGCCTTGGCACCTGTAGTCGAGAACAGTCGGCAGTCTTACAAATGAGGAACAGGCGTATAAACCAGAGGGATGCTCAGTTCGTCCCCAGACTTTAGGTAAAGGTGTCGACGAAGGAGAGAGTATGCACCGGCAGCGCAAACAAGCAAAAATGCACGATGCTGGAAGGGATAGATAGAACTGAAATTTCACGCACTTCTATAGAAGCTGGTAAGAGAATTAGTTATCCGGAAGAGCATAACTCTGCTAAGACGTTGAAGAAGAAAAAGGTCTCCCCGCTTTCAAGTACTCTGAGAAGAACAAGCAATGGAGACTCCAGACTGAGGGAGACAAAGTCGGAAGAGGAACAAAGGAAGCGCGCACGGCCCCTGGGTCTTTATGGAGGACTGTGACTTCCAAGAGGATGCCACAGCCATCACGGTAGGGAAAGAGTAAGGAGCCCTCATCTTACACCAGAGTGGCAAAGAAGCACAACAGAGATGAGCTTACTTATGCGGTCATCAATGTCGGCAGTGTATTCGGTAGGATTCCTAGGCAGTGATAGGATAGGCAATGCTCCTTAAATTTAAGACATCAGGCCGTGCAGTGGCAGGTGACTCAATACCGCCTAACGAATAGAGGGCCAACGACGAGACCATTACCGACTCTTTCAATATTGGAAGACTAGGATAAGCAAAGATCCTAATATTAAATCTTCAGGCAGTGCAGGGACGAGAAACTCAATACAGCTTAAAAACGGAGACCCGACAATGGAACCATCACCGACTCTCTCAAGATTCGTAAGGCTTGGTATACAAAGATCCTAATATTGAAACATCAGGTAGTGCAGTGACGGACTACTATATGCAGCCTAAACAACAGGGAGCAGAAGATTAGATCATCACCCACTCCCAAGAAGTCGATTTACTCAAGATTTGGAAGACTGGGATAGACAAAGATACTAAACTCAAAACAGCCTATCGAAAAGAGACCGGACGATGAAACCATCACCGACTCTCTCAAGATTCGTAAGGCGAGGATATGCAAAGATCCTTATATTGAAACATCAGGTAGTGCAATGACATGAAACTCAATGCAGCCTAAAGAACAGGGAACAGAAGATGATACCATTACCAACCCCCAAGATGCCCATCTACTGGAGGACCAATGATTGAGGTAATCCACATAAACCTCTACCGGAGTGAGACTGCTACACTCGCTCTGATGGAGAAAATCAGCAAGGACGAGATTTATATTGCATTAATTCAGGGGTCATGGACGACCCGGAAGAAAGTTTCAGGACTGAACCATATTAACTACCAATTATTCTATGCTAACACTTGTACTCGGAGATGGGGGAGACAGGTTGAAGGTGGAGCATACCTGACATCATTTTATCCGCCTTTCGTCTCTCCCACAGCGTCACCCACGTCGGAGCTGCACCGGCTGGTTAGGAAAGCAGAACAAACAGGACTTAATAACAGAGCACGTCCTTGAGGCTTTTGATGAAAACGCATTTTCCACTGTACTGTAAAGAAGGCTTATGTGGATTTGTTTTAAGTGTTATTGTATTTTAATTAATTGTCTTATCCTTAGTAGGAGATCTGTGAAGTGAAATATTGACATTTTTTAACAAATAAACTGGGAAAACCCTTCGAGTTCTCAAACCGCAAAGCTGAGACCCCCAACTTTATAACCTATTTTCATTGCCCCAAGTAATAACTAATTGCATGTAAAAAAATTTTTCCGTCATCCAAGGATTGAGTGCTCTACGGACTTTTTACTAAAAAATATCAATTTTGAAAACATCTTTTCCCAGTGTGGGCATTTTGGGTATTTTCATCAAGAAATGTGGCCAAAATTTGTTCTAATCTTTTTAAAAAATATATTTATCTAAAAATTTGTGAAAAATTAGAACGATGTCTTCAGTAGTTTTGGTTTTATGATATTTTCAATTTGAATTTAATTTTTCACAAAAGTGTATTCAAAACAAGTAAAAGCGTATTAAGTTCGGCCGGGCCGAATCTTATATACCCTCCACCATGGATCGCATTTGTCGAGTTCTTTTCCCGGCATCTCTTCTTAGGCAAAAAAAGGATATAAGAAAGATTTGCTCTGCTATTAGAGTGATATCAAGATATGGTCCGGTTTGGACAACAATTAAATTATATGTTGGAGACCTGTGTAAAATGTCAGCCAATTCGAATAAGAATTGCGCCCTTTGTAGGCTCAAGAAGTAAAATAGAGAGATCGATTTATATGGGAGCTGTATCGGGCTATATACCGATTCAGACCATAATAAACACGTATGTTAATGGTCATGAGCGAATCCGTCGTACAAAATTTCAGGCAAATCGGATAATAATTGCGACCTCTAGAGGCTCAAGAAGTCAAGATCCCAGATCGGTTTATATGGCAGCTATATCAGGTTATGAATCGATTTGAACCATATTTGGCACAGTTGTTGGATATCGTAACAAAACACGTCGTGCAAAATTTCATTCCAATCGGATAAGAATTGCGCACTCTAGAGGCTCAAGAAGTCAAAACCCCAGATCGGTGTATATGGCAGCTATATCAGGTTATGGACCGATTTGAACCATACTTGGCACAGTTATTCGATATAATAACAAAACACGTCGTGCACAATTTCATTACAATCGGATAAGAATTGCGCACTCTAGAGGCTCAAGAAGTCAAGACCCAAGATCGGTTTATATGGCAGCTATATCAAAACATGGACCCATTTACAATACCAACCGACCTACACTAATAAGAAGTATTTGTGCAAAATATTAAGCGGCTGCCTTTACTCCTTCGGAAGTTAGCGTGCTTTCGACAGACAGACGGACGGACAGACGGACGGACATGGCTAGATCGACATAAAATTTCACGACGATCAAGAATATATATACTTTATGGGGTCTCAGACGAATATTTCGTGTAGTTACAATCAGAATGACGAAATTAGTATACCCCCCATCTTATGGTGGAGGGTATAAAAATGTGGGAAATTTTAATGCGAAGATAGGAAAGGATTGTGATATTAACCGTTGAGCGGAGCGGACGCTCCTCAAAGAAAAATATCTGTATTTTGGAATAGGTACTATTCAGATTATGAATCATATTTGACACAGTTATTGGTAGTCATAACAAAACACTTCATGAAAAACTGCAGCCAAATCGGATTATAATTGCGCCGTCAAGCTGCTCAAGAAGTCAAGATCCGAGATCCGTCTATATGGCAGCTATATCAGGTTATGAACCGATTTAGGCCATATTTGATACAGTTGTTGGAAGTCATAACAAAACACTTCATGAATAATTTCAGCAAAATCGGATAATAATGCGCCTTTTACCGGCTCAAGATGTCAAGATCTGAGATCGGTTTATATGGCAGCTATATCAGGTAATGAACCGATTTGAACCATACTTAGTACAGTTATTGGAAGTTATAACAAACAACTTCATGCAAAATTTCAGCCAAATGGGATAATAAATGCGCCCCCTATTGGCTCAAGAAGTCAAGATCCAAGATCGGTATATATGGCAGCTAAATCAGGTTATGGACTGATTTGGTCAATATACAATCCCAACCGATCTACGCTAATAACATAAATTTGTGCAAAATTTCAAGCGGCTAGCTTTACTCCTTCGAAAGTTGGCGTGCTTTCGACAGACGGACGGACGGACGGACATGATTTGATCGACTCAGAATATCATGAAGATCTAGAATATATATACTTTATGGGGTCTTAGACGCATATTTCGAGGTGTCACAAACGGAATGACGAAATTACTATGCCCTTCATCCTATGGTGGAGGGTATAAAAAATAAAATAAAAGTAGGTTCCATACTCTTTGGACAAACAGGCGCGTTGTACTAGAATGCATTTAACTTATATATCGAAATTTTTCGTCAAAGTTCACAGCCGAATTGGACTTATATGATACCAGAAATGTAAACGAATTTTCGTCTTTGGGAATCACTTTACCATTTTGTAAAAATTTCAACAATCGAGTACGCCATCGCCAACCAGAATAAGGGGGAATGTCGCTTGCCAAATTTAAGAAAAATTGGACTAAATAGGTGGGTTCCAGAGCAAAACTACCGAAAAGGGGGGGTACGTTTGTATGGAACTTACACCTAAAGTTGGCCGGATCTGAACCATATTCAGCACAGTTGTTCCTGTTCGAAATTTCAGACAAATTGAATAAATAAATACGCATTTTATAAGCCTAAAATGTTTAATCTAGATATTGGTGTAGCTGCCACATAGAACAATCTTCAAATTAAACATCTTATGCTTATAAAATGCGTATTTTTTCGTCATTTGACCCACTGTGCGACATTAAGATATGTATTAGTTAAACGTATCAAAATACAACGGTTGCATTGGCTAGGTCATATTGTCAGAATGAATGAAGAAGCGCCAGCGAAAAAGTCTTTTGAAGGCGAGCATTGTCCTACACGCAAGCCTGGATGACGAAAACTCAGTGAAAGACATTTCGAAACTTGGTGTCATAGATTTTAGAAGTAGTGCAGAAGATCGAGGGAGGCCACCGTAGCGCAGAGGTTAGCATGTGCGCCCATGACGCTGAACGCCTGGGTTCGAATCCTGGCAAGACCATCAGAAAAAATTTTCAGCGGTGGTTTTGCCCTCCTAATGCTGGTGACATTTGAGAGGTACTATGCCATGTAAAACTACTCTTCACAGAGGTGTCGCACTGCGGCTCGCCGTTCGGACTCGGCTATAAAAAAGAAGGAGGCCCCTTATCATTGAGCTTAAACTTGAATCGGACTGCACTCATTGATATGTGAGAAGTTTGCCCCTGTTCCTTAGTGGAATGTTCATGGGCAAAATTTGCATTTTTATACCCTCCACCATAAGATGGGGGGTATACTAATTTCGTCATTCTGATTGTAACTACTCGAAATATTCGTCTGAGACCCCATAAAGTATATATATTCTTGATCGTCGTGAAATTTTATGTCGATCTAGCCATGTCCGTCCGTCCGTCTATCTGTCGAAAGCACGCTAACTTCCGAAGGAGTAAAGTTAGCCGCTTGAAATTTTGCACAAATACTTCTTATTAGTGTAGGTCGGTTGGTATTGTAAATGGGCCATATCGGTTCATGTTTTGATATAGCTGCCATATAAACCGATCTGGGGTCTTGACTTCTTGAGCCTCTAGAGTGCGCAATTCTTATCCGATTGGAATGAAATTTTGCACGACGTGTTTTGTTATGATATCCAACAACTGTGCCAAGTATGGTACAAATCGGGCCATAACCTGATAAAGCTGTCATATAAACCGATCTTGGGTCGTGACTTCTTGAGCCTCTAGAGGGCGCAATTCTTATCCAATTTGAATGAATTTTGGCACATAGTATTTTGTTATGATATCCAACAACTGTGCCAAGTATGGTACAAATCGGGCCACAACCTGATAAAGCTGCCATATAAACCGATCTTGGGTCTTGACTTCTAGAGCCTCTGGAGTGCGCAATTCTTACCCGATTGGAATGAAATTTCGCACGACGTGTTTTGTCATGATATCCAACAACTATACCAAGAATGGTTCAAATCGGTCAATAACCTGATATAGCTGTCATATAAACCGATCTTGGGTCTTGACTTCTTGAGCCTCTAGAGTGCGCAATTCTTATCCGATTTGAATGAATTTTGGCACGACGTGTTTTGTTATGATATCCAACAGCTGTGCCAAGTATGGTTCAAATCTCTCCATAACCTGATATAGCTGTCATATAAACCGATCTGGGATCTTGACTTCTTGAGCCTCTAAAGGTCGCAATTATTATCCGATTTGCCTGAAATTTTGTACGACGGATTCTCTCATGACCATTAACATACCTGTTTATTATGGTCTGAATCGGTCTATAGCCCGATAAAGCTCCCATATAAATCGAACTCTCTATTTTACTTCTTGAGCCCACAAAGGGCGCAATTCTTATTCGAATTGGCTGACATTTTACACAGGTCTCCAACATATAATTTAATTGTGATCCAAACCGGACCATATCTTGATATCGCTCTAATAGCAGAGCAAATCTTTTCTTATATCCTTTTTTTTGCCTAAGACGAGATGCCGGGAAAAGAACTCGACAAATGCGATCCATGGTGGAGGGTATAAAGGATTCGGCCCGGCTGAACTTGCTGTGTTGTCCATATGTTGCAGTTTTACTTTATGACAGTCCATCAAACTACGGAGGCTTTCAAATCTCTCCTCAGTCTGTATAAAATGCCAACCCGTGCCAAGTGCCCTGTGCCACTTTCTCTCTTATCTTTGTGGGTCCCATCACAATTTATCCACCAGTTCCTTATCGTATAAGTTTATCCAAAGGATAAAAGTCTTGTTTCGACAAAATTTTTTATGAAAAAATTTATTTCTTTTATTCATACCAATGTCTATATGAAGTGTGTGTTCACATCGACCAGTCTGTTCGATCTTGTAAACACCTGTGATTGTTTAACTTGCATTGCATGACATTTACACAAACTTTTTGATAATTTGAAATTTAGGGTGCTTTATTTGTACATGGCCTATGATGAGATAAAGCGGCGGCCAAGCGCAAGGGGACAAGTTTAAATGTCATACTAAGCGGTGAATTATCAAAGAAAGCAAAACAAAACAAAATTCAGCTACCAAGTAGTGAGCGGGGGCGGCATCGCTCTTAAAAACAATTCCCCCAAAGAGGGGGTACCAAGCCAAGTGATTTGTTTAAGCAACATTGTAATTAATTCATATTGTTGGTCGAAGATTGTTTTGTTTTTAATTAAATTTCAAATAATCCCCAACAAATCTTGTTGTCAAGGTGCCATTGAAATGGTATTAAACAGTTTTAGGAATGAGCGGGCGACCCTACATTCGATGTAGCACATTATTTCCATTTATCCTTTGACAAAATAAGGTGAGAAAATCATAGTAAATCCCATGAATGAATTTTGCCAAAGGCAAATACAAAATAAATCAGAAAACAAAAATGGGTTTTTGGTATTAATAAAGCAAAGACTTAAGAGATGAATCCACCTGTCAAAGCGACCAATAGCCCACATCTCATGGTCTAACAGGTAGGCAGGTGCTTAGAAACCCTAACGGTGAAAATATTAAATGAAGACCAAACAGAAAGGAGCTCGATGCTAGCTAGAACCAGCATGGACCAGCAACAATCTGAGGGGTATTCAAAATATTCTGTCAAAGATTGTGTGCCAACAAAGGTGTCACTCGCACATACCAAATAACCGCCACCACCATTCATTCCCTCACTCACACCCATGTGTGCGTACGGGGCTCATTATAATAAATGACCGAGATTTTGCAAGGGATTTTATATTGTTTTTTTTTGGCTTCATAGAACGTAGCAGCGAACACTCCGTTTTAGTCGTGCCAACCCTAAAAAGGATCATCAGCTCCTTCCTAGGTCACATTAGAAACCTTGTGAGTGAGTGAATCCTAGTGTGTGTTTGTGTGAATATTTTATTATTATAATTTGTTTTACACATAATCACACTCACACATCCCTTGCTTAGATTGTAAGAATTGCTAAGATGAGGTGTGAGCGAGCATTAGGGAGGGTATAGAAAAATTTGTGACAAAACACATGTTGACAAAATGCTCTGATTTTAACGGACTATCGATGAGCTGTAGACAGCTTGTTCTTATATCCACCACAACTCGAAATATTTATCTTCTATTCCATACAGTCTTCCTATCGTCGCACAGTGGGTCAAACGGCAAAATCTATTGGGTTGCCCAAAAAGTAATTGCGGATTTTTCAAAAGAAAGTAAATGCATTTTTAATAAAACTTAGAATGAACTTTAATCACTTTTTTATACTTTTTATCTAAAGCAAGCTAAAAGTAACAGCTGATAACTGACAGAAGAAAGAATGGAATTACAGAGTCACAAGCTGTGAAAAAATTTGTCAACGCCGACTATATGAAACATCCGCAATTACTTTTTGGGCAACCCAATACAACTTTTTATCTGTTGACCTTAGCGGTACACCATGTTCTGGACATTTGTAGAGAAGGCCATAGACTTTCGTATTTTTTATTCGATTGCGCTGAAATTTGGAATATTGAATATCTACAACTGTGCCGAATATGGTCGAGATCCGGTGAACTTCAGGTGTAGGTCCCATACAAACGTACGCCCGATTTTTATACCCTCCACCATAAGATGGGGGGTATACTAATTTCGTCATTCTGATTGTAACTACACGTAATATTCGTCTGAGACCCCATAAAGTATATATATTCTTTATCGTTGTGAAATTTTATGTCGATCTAGCCATGTCCGTCCGTCCGTCCGTCCGTCTGTCTGTCGAAAGCACGCTAACTTCCGAAGGGGTAAAGCTAGCCGCTTGAAATTTTGCACAAATACTTCTTATTAGTGTAGGTCGGTTGGTATTGTAAATGGGCCATATCCATGGGCCGGTCCATGTTTTGATATAGCTGCCATATAAACCGATCTTGGGTCTTGACTTCTTGAGCCTCTAGAGTGCGCACTTCTTATCCGATTGGGATGAAATTTAGCACGACGTGTTTTGTTATGATATCCAACAAATGTGCCAAGTATGGTTCAAATCGCTTTATAACCTGATATAGCTGCCATATAAACCGATCTTGGGTCTTGACTTCTTGAGCCTCTAGAGTGCGCACTTCTTATCCGATTGGAATGAAATTTTGCACGACGTGTTTGGTTATGATATCCAACAACTGTGCCAAGTATGGTTCAAATCGGTTCATAACCTGAAATAGCTGCCATGTAAACCGATCTGGGGTCTTGACTTCTTGAGCCTCTAGAGTGCGCAATTCTAAACCGATTGGAATGAAATTTTGCACGACGTGTTTTGTTATTATATCCAACAACTGTGATAAGTATGGATCAAATCGGTTCATAACCTGATATAGCTGGCATATAAACCGATCTTGGGTCTTGACTTCTTGAGCCTCTAGAGTGCGCACTTCTTATCCGATCGGGATGAAATTTTGCACGACGTGTTTTGTTATGATATTCAACAACTGTGCCAAGTATGGTTCAAATCGGTTCATAACCTGATATAGCTGCCATATAAACCGATCTGGGGTCTTGACTTCTTGAGCCTCTAGAGTGCGCAATTCTTATCCGATTGGAATGAAATTTTGCACGATGTGTTTGGTTATGATATCCAACAACTGTGCCAAGTATGGTTCAAATCGGTCCATAACCTGATATAGCTGCCATATAAACCGATCTTGGGTCTTGACTTCTTGAGCCTCTAGAGGGCGCAATTCTAATCCGATTTGAATGAATTTTTGCACGAAGTATTTTGTTATGATATCCAACAACTGTGCCAAGTATGGTTGAAATCGGTTCATAACCTGATATAGCTGTCATATAAACAGATCTGGGGACTTGACTTCTTGAGCTTCTGGAGGGCGCAATTCCTATCCGATTTAGCTGAAATTTTGCATGACGTATTTTATTCTTACTTTCAAAAACTGTGTCAAATAAGGTTCGGTTCATGACCTGATTTAGCTGCCATATAAACCGATCTGGGATCTTGACTTCTTAAGCCTCTAGAGGTCGCAATTATTATCCGATTTGCTGAAATTTTGTACGACGGATCCTCTCATGGCTGACATTTTACACAGGTCTCCAACATATAATTTAATTGTGGTCCAAATCGGATCATATCTTGATATCGCTCTAATAGCAGAGCAAATCTTTTTTTATTTCCTTTTTCGTCTAAGAAGAGATGCCGGAAAAAGAACTCGACAAATGTGATCCATGGTGGAGGGTATATAAGATGCGGCCCGGCCGAACTTAGCACGCTTTTACTTGTTTTCTTACTCACTCATTCACTCAGCATGAACTTTGCACCTGAAAGTGAGAACGGAAGGCATGACTAGCGACAGAGGAAGGAGTAGCATTGTATAAATGTTCGTTCTGTGTGTTCTCCAATCTCATTCATTATGTTATGACTGTGGCCTGGAATTGCTTTTGTTTTGTTAGAATTTTCAAGGATTATAGAATCCTTGAAACCGAAACAGGCAAGAAACCAACACAACGCCGCATCACTGTCATTTCAAACAACAAAATTGATTATTTACTTAAAGAGCGGTGCATGTTTCTTAAATTTGTTTTGCCATCTATGAGTCCTTTGGCCATACAGATGGATGTATTTGTTGGGTTATATCCTTCCGTATCTGTTTTGGTTGGTTTTTGCCTTAATGGCCAATGCTGCTACTCTTTTTTTTTTTTGCACTTCCAACTCTCACATCTTTCCCAAAAGGTTGTTGGTGATCATCTTTCACGAATGGGACCATTAAAAATAATATTTTCTGTTAATGTTTTCAAATGTTGGGTTTTGGATTTGGGATTCTTTGTGCCTACCTATCTAGGATTTCGTTTTTCTGGATGTTCTGGGTTCTGTCTCTCTTAATGTGACAAATCCTCAAAATGAGAATAACTTTTAATTTCCATTAAGTGTATTGTGGTTTGACTCTATGGAAGAGGATTAACAATAGTGCGGTGTTTGGTGTATGGTGTGTTGTATGGGGTTTGGACTGTGAAATAAAGGTGTTTAGTTTGTGCTGTCACAAAATAAAGATTTGTGAAAACGATATGCTAAAATTATACCCATAATAGGGTCATTTTGTTTAAGGCATTGTTAAATTTTTTTTTTTGGCAAGGGTTGTTTAAGTTTGAATGGTAAATTCTATAAAAATCCTATTTTGAAGCAAATTTCCATGAATATCGAAATTTAAAAGAAATTGTCACCTAATTTTAATTTTTAAGAAAAATTCCCATGAAAATAAAATTTTGGGACATTTTCCAATGAAATGATAATTCGAAATTTTTTATAAAAAAAATTTAGCAACATTTTGAATAATTGACAAAATTTTTTGCAAAATTATTTTTGAAGAAAAATTTTCTAAAAATATGAATAAAGTTTTGACAAAATCTTTATATATAAAAATTAATTTGTGTTTGTTTGTATGTTTTTTTGTTTATTTATTTGTGGGTATACGCAAAAAAAAATAATTCGTTTGATATAAAGGAAATTTTCCCCAAGTAAACTTTTTTTCTGGAAAACGTTGGACTTTGTTTATGATAAAAGTACATGTTTTTTGCGATAAATTCTTTCAAGATTTTGTGACAAATATAAAGTTTTTTTTACCCTGACAATAACATTCATTTTTGATATATAGAACATATTATTCGAAATTTCAACTAGTTCTTTATTTAAAAATAAATTTAACATCAAAAGTTTAAAATTGATTGTGCACAATGAAAAGGATGCCAAGTTCAATTTAATATTGTAAAATAATTCAATCTCAAATTTATACGAATTATAAGCACATCTCAGTTGGTAATTCAAATTCTTTAAGAGTATATTTGGAATAACTTGGATATTACGATATACAGTTATATTAAATGCCTTCCATTTTCGCTCAACCCATTATGGTTGTGGTTATGTATGATCTACTGCATTCGTTATGCTATAAATAAAATATTGGGTTGCCCAAAAAGTAATTGCGGATTTTTTAAAAGAAAGGAAATGCATTTTTAATAAAACTTAGAATGAACTTTAATCAAATATACTTTTTTTACACTTTTATTCTAAAGCAAGCTAAAAGCAACAGCTGATAACTGACAGAAGAAAGAATGCAATTACAGGGTCACAAGCTTTGAAAAAATTTGTCAACGCCGACTATATGAAAAATCCGCAATTACTTTTTGGGCAACCTAATAAAAACTAGTGAAACCGTGCTAAGTTCGGCCGGGCCGAGTCTTATATACCCTTTGCCATGGATCGCATTTGTCGAGTTCTTTTACCGGTATCTCTTTTTGAGCAAACACAGGATAACAGAAAAGAATTGCTATGGTATTGGAGCTAAATCAAGTTATGGTCCAATTCGGACCATAATTCAATTGAATGTTGGAGACCATGGTAGAAGTCATTGTGTAAAGTTTCAGGCAATTCGAATAAAAATGGCGCCCTTTAGGGGCTCAAGAGATAAAAAAGGGAGATCGATTTATATGGGTGCTGTATCGGGCTATGGACCGATTTAAACCACATTTGACACGCATGTTGAAGGTCATGGGAGAATCCGTTGTACAAAATTTCAGCCAAATCGGCTAACAATTACGCCCCCTAGAGGCTCAAGAAATCAAGATTCAAGATCGGTTTATATGGCAGCTGCATCAGGTTAAGTACCGATTTGAATCGTACTTAGCACAGCTGTTGCAAGTTACAATGAAACCCGTCAAACCCGAATTCCTGCCAAATTGGATAAAAATTGTGGCTTCCAGGGGCTCAAGAAGTCAAATCGGGCTATCGGTTTATATAGGAGCTATATCAGGTTGTAGATCGATTTAAACCGTACTTATAACAGTTGTTGAAAGTCACAATACAACACTCTCTGTAAAATTTCAGTCAAATCGGACAAAAATTGGAACTTGTAAGGGCTCAAGAAGCCAAATCGGAAGATCGGTTTATATGGGAGCTATATCTAAATCTGAACCGATATGGCTCATTTGCAATCTCCAATGACATATATCCAAAATAAGTATCTATGCAAACTTTCAAGCGGCTAGATCTATTCGTGTTCGACTGCTATCCTGATTTCGACTGACGGACGGACATAGCTCAATCGACTCAGAACATCGAGACAATCAAGAACATATATATGCTATATGGGGTCTTAGACGGATATTTCTAGGTGTTGCAAACAGAACGACTAGACTACATCCTATGGTTGTGGGTATAAAAAATGTTGTTGCTGTTTTTGCACATTTAAATACCTACTTTGTGATGTATATTTCTTTATCCCGTAAATGTTACCTAACAATGTATGTGCCTTAGAAATTCTTGTGCCTGGCAGCCATTTGTGTGTTGCTGTAATGATTTTTGTCATTGGATATACTAGCAACTTAAAAATTGACATTTTCCGAGTTTACCGTCCGCACTTGTCTGAGCTGCTTTATATACTGACTCTACTTTGCTCAGTCAAAACAAAAAAGGAAAAAAGTTGTGTGTGGTAATGTGTCTATACCAGTGACGACCACACAATTGGAATTATTTGCAAGCCTACGGATCTGCTTGGGATTATTTTCATGTATGCGTACACAGTTATGTGCAATAAAGTGAGTATTTTTGCAAACCACTGATCTATACACTCAAAAATACTCACCCTTTCTCTCTTGTAGGAGAGACACAAGAGAATAACTAATGGCCCGGCACACAAATAATCGCCTGAGGCTATCGAAGCACTTTTGCATTTAAAGAGTTTTTGGATTTACAACAAAAAGAAGGTCCTTTTACCGTAGACGAAGCTGATAAATGGTTTAAATTAACAAAGTTGGATACGTCCAATAATACTATGTTATGACTACCGTTTGATATGCTGAAGCGAAACGTTCCACGGTTACAATAAAAGTAAAACTTCGTGATTAAAGTATTTGGCTTGTCGTAAAAGTTTCCCAAACGTTTTATTTTCTTGGGTGTATGTTAGTTTATTTATTTCTTATAGACTCAAAAAAGGCTGAACCGATTTTCTTGAAATTTTCGTAGATTGTGGGGAGTGGTTTGGAAGGAACAATAGGCTTTATAAATTGTTGATATCGGAAAGGGGGCGGACACTCCCCTTACCCCAAAAGGACCATCCAAAAACTAGAAGTACACCGATCGGGACAATACCGGACTAAAATGAAAGGTATTCGAATTTGAATACGAATTTGATATCAAAAGTTGGTTCCAAGTCCAACTACGAATAAGACATAAAAAATGAGGTCCAAGTAATTGGGGGTTGCCCCTCAAAAGCTCCCCAAATGGGAATATAGTAGCCGATCATGGCTATGTGGGATTCAAATGAAAATTATTTGGGGGAAGATTACGAATATGACATTAAAATGTGTGTCCAATTATCTAGGTGGCGCTTTACCTTCTAAATTCAAATAGGTCGTATTGCTGAACACATTGGAATGGGTGAACAATTCAAAATTCACCTGTTCTGGATGCCAAGCCACAGAAATATCGCAAGGAATTGTTAAGCGGACGAACTTGCGAGACTAGAAACTATCTTCCACATTCCAGGAAAACTGGAATCTGTTGGTATGTATGCCTCTAGCGACATGTAAGCTAAGTTTTCAGAACCAGGCCCGAAGTACAACGAATGATAGATGGTCACAAAGATGGAGCTGTTAGCATTCCAAAACTATGTGGCCTTATTTAGACTTGAAGAGGTCTAACGTTTTGCTGTCACTGGCAAGAACATACTTCTCAGTCATTGTGTCCGTCATCGCAGGTCACTGTCTAATCGGAAAATATGCTGACAGACTGAATATTGCCAGTTACGACTTTTGCAGAAGCTGTGAGGACGTTGAGGAAGAAGACACTATAGAACACCTTCTGTGTGTGTGTGTCCCACTGGCAGTCAAAAAGAGTGCCACTTTAGGTTCTCACTTCTTTGAGAACCTGTCTGATTCGCAAGAGATTGGGCTTTTTGGCGGTTTGGGTGGTTCATCGGTAGGAACTAGAAGATATCTTCCTTCTTCTGTTGCTGTGGCTAACAGCAGGGATATATCTCACATATGAACCAGATTTTGCCATTCAAATTTTAGCTCATCAACACGGGACATTCTTTCCTAAGCAAGTTCAAACAACGTGCCGCTGGGCAACACGTGGGAATGACCATCACAAAATTTTTTCTAATGTTCTCCCCATGCTTCGAACCCAGGCGTTCAGCGGTACAGGTGGTCATGCACTCATATACGAAAATGTGGTTACCAAATATATAGACTGGAAAATTAGTATCTTGGACCTGAAAATCGATTGATATGGTAATTTGAATTGATTAAAAAAAGACTAAATGATGAAGATCAATGTTATAGGCGTTAAGCCACTCCAAGCAAGTAGAAATAACATTTACCTTAGCGCCCTCTACTGGGCGGAGTGGTCAAAGTTGATGACAACCTATTGGTTTTCTGAATAAAAAAAAATTAATATTGGAATTTAATTGAGGTTGTTTGCGCTATTATTTTTAAACTTTCCTACCCTGAGACGAGCCTTAAAACAAGTAAAAGCATGCTATGTTCGTCTGGGCCGAATCTTATATACCCTCCACCATTGATCGCATTTGTCGAGTTCTTTGCGCGGTATCTCTTTTTAGACAAACAAAGAACAATGAATAAGAACTGTTATGATATTGGAGCTTTATAGTTATAGTCCGATTCGGACCATAAATGAATTGAATGCTGAACATTGTAGAAGTCATTGTGTAATATTTCAATCCATTCGGATAAATATTGCGCCTTGTAGGGGCTCAATAAGCAAAATCGGTAGATCGGTTTATATGGGAGTTTTATCAATCTATATATCGATTCAGACCATATTGAACACTGTAGAGGCTCAAGAAGTCAATACCCAAGATCGGTTTATATGGCAGCTATATCAAAACATGGATCGATTTGGCCCATTTACAATCCCAACCGACCTACACTAACCCAACCGACCTACTACTAACAAAAAGTATTTGTGTGAAATGTCAAGCGGCTAGCTTTACTCCTTCGAAAGGTAGCGTGCTTTCGACAGACACACGAAAGTAATTGCAAATTGCAAATTTTGTCTATGAACATTCCACTAAGGAACAGGGGCAAACTTCTCACATATCAATGAGTGCAGCCCGATTCAAGTTTAAGCTGAATGATAAGGGGCCTCCTTTTTATAGCCGAGTCCGAACGGCGTGCCGCAGTGCCACACCTCATTGGAGAGAAGTTTTACATGGCATAGTACCTCATAAATGTTGCCAGCATTAGGAGGGGAAAACCACTGCTGAAAATGTTTTTCTGATGGTCTCGCCAGGATTCGAACCCAGGCGTTCAGCGTCATAGGCGGACATGCTAACCTCTGCGCTCGATAGAACTGTCCATAAAATTTAATGTTTGATCATTATTTCATGCAAATGTTGGCCGTGACTGCGCCTCATATGGCCCATCCGCCGGGCGGTATATCACGAATGTTGTCTTCTGACGCATTGAAGAGGTTTTGACCGTATAAAAACGAGCTTTAACATAGCTCCACAAAAAAAGTCTAAAGGCGTTAAATCGAACCATCTAGGCGGCCAATAGGCCGGTCCTGAAAGTGAAATAAAATGTTCGCCGAACTCACCTCTCAATAAGTCCATTGTTACGCGTGCTGTGTGGCATACGGCACTGTCTTGTTAAATCTACATGTCATACAAGTCAAGCTCTTGCATTTTGGGCAAACAAAAGTTGGATATCATCTCACAATAGCGCTCACCATTCACAGTTGCGTTATGATTTGATATTTGAAGAAGTACGGTCCAATGATGCCATCAGCCCATAAACCGCACCAAACTTTTTCTGGAAGCATTGGTGGCTCTTGCAATGCTTCTGGCTGATCTTCACTCCAAAACCGACAATTCTGCTTATTTATTTACCCATTGAGTCAAAAATGAGGTTCGTCCATACAATGGAAGAAGCGCGCCATGAACTTTCTTAACAGAGCACGCATTTTGATAATAAAATTCAATAATTTGCAAGCGTTGTTCGTTTGTAAGACGATTCATGGTTAAATTATAGACCAAACTGAAGATGTTTGACAGTGAATCTAAAGAGTAGAATATCCGTATCTGATATCCAATTTTTGGGCCAAGTGTTTGGGGGACCACCCCACCCCCAAAAATATCCCTAAATCGGACTTACTAACCGACTTTGGCAATATGGGGCTCAAATGAAAGGTATGTGAGAGTAGAGCACGAGTTTGATATACATTTTCAAGGCCAAATCACTGAATAGCCGCGTCATTCCTCAAAACAAACCGGGCATAATTGCTGTCTATGTAAATATGAAGCTCAAACGAAAGATATTTGGAAGTCGAGCACGAATCTGATGTAAACAGTCGGGATCAAGTGTCTAGGGTCGTCCCACCCCCTAATAGGACGTTTTGGTGACAATTTAGGTTCAAAGAGAGTGGAGCACGATGATGGTAGTTTAGTAGTTTGCCGTCTATAGGTATAGGGGCTCAAATAAAAGGTATTTGAGAGAGTAGAAAACGAATTTGATATCCAATTTTGGGGTCAAGTGTTTGGGGGAGACCTCATCCCATAAACTCCCCCTAAACCAATGACAATTGGGGCACAAATGAAATGAAATTAAAAGTTGAGCACGTTGTTGATATTTTTTCAGGGCTAAATGTGCGGGTGGCCGCACCATTCTATACATACCCCTCAAACTGGACATATTTGTTAACTATGGTAGAACGGCGCTCAAATCTGATGTCTGTTATATGACAAAGTGTTTCAGAGACGCCTCACCTTTTATACTTCCCCTAAACCAGACATGTATACCGACCTTGGTAATATGTGGCTCGAATCTGGTTTTTGGGAGTAGAGTATGAACCTCATTTCCACTACCAAATCCAAAGAAATGAAGTAGATCTTATGCGCTTTAGTAAAGCAATAACAAAAAATGCGAGCTAGCTCAGCCACATTTCGAAATGTATACCAATGGATGGACCAGGTAGCTGATTTACAGTTATATTCCACAAATTAATATCATCTCTTCCAACAAAATTTCTAAAAAAAATTCAAAAAAATGCCTAGAGTAATCAAAACAAGTAACAGGCGACCATAAAAAGTAGCATACGAATTTTTTCAGCAGATTTGTGTACTCAAAAGAGCAGATTTTATTAGTTGAAATAGCAGCAAGGTATTCTAATTTAGGGTGAGATATCTGGGGGGCCACCGTAGCGCAGAGGTTAGCATGTCCGCCTATGACGCTGAACCCCTGGGTTCGAATCCTGGCGAAACCATCAGAAAAAATTTTCAGCGGTGGTTTTCTCCTCCTAATGCTGGCAACATTTGTGAGGTACTATGCCATGTAAAATTTCTCTCCAAAGAGGTGTCGCACTGCGGTACGCCGTTCGGACTCGGCTATAAAAAGGAGGCCCCTTATCATTGAGCTTAAACTTGAATCGGACTGCACTCATTGATATGTGAGAAGTTTGCCCCTGTTTCTCAATGGAATGTTCATGGGCAAATTTGCATTTGTATCTAGGGGGCCGCCCCACCTTCAAAGCTCACCAAATGGATAAATAATAAAATGGAGAGTAGGGCATGAATCAGATATCTGGGGGTCCGCCTCACCCCAAGATACCCTCATACCGGACATATTTACCTATCATAGCAAAATAAGGCTCAAATGAAAGGTGTTTGGGAGTAGAGCACGAATTTGATATCCACATTGGGGGTGAAATATCAAAAAGGCCGTACCACCCCAAAATAGGTCTTATTTCCTGACCATACTGGCATGGTCATGGCTCAGATAAAATAAGAGAGTGAAAGACGGCGCAGCGGGCCCTGTCCAGCTAGTTTTCCATATGGTGACTAAATTTCGCACCAAATTTATTGTTGGACATTAAACCTTAAACACGCTTACGTAGAATGCGAACTGAAGAAAATATCGCAGCTGTATCGGCCAGTGTTTATGATGACCATCAACTATCAAATCGTTGCCGTTCACAGCAATTGGGCCTATGTTACTCAACAACGTGGAACATTTTGCGGAAGGTTTGAAGGCTTTCCAAAAACAGCTGGTGCAAGAATTGAAACCGAACGACCTATCGCAAGGTAGAATTTTTGGTGAATGGGGTCTTGGAAAGTTGGCCGAATATCCACTTTTTTTATCGAAAAATGTTGTTTGGCGATGAAGCTCATCTTGGCACAATGGGTACGTAAATAAGCTGAATTGTCGATTTCGGAATGAAGATCAGCCAGAAGAATTGCAAGAGCTACCAATGCACCCATAAAAAGTCACACTTTGGTTTGGTTTATGGGCTGGTGGCATCATTGGACCGTACTTCTTCAAAGATGATGCGAATTGTAACGTAACTGCGAATGGTGAGCGCTACCGTGCGATGATATCCATCTTTTTTTTTGTCCAAAATGCATGAAATGTGATTTCAACAAGACGGTGCCACATGTCATACAGCAGGCGTAACAATTGGTTTATTGAGAGGCTAGTTCAGTGAAAATTTTATGTGTAATACGGGACCGTTCAATTGGCCGCCTAGATAGTGCGATTTAACGCCTTTAGACTATTTTTTGCTGGGCTATGTTAAAGCTCATGTCTATACAGACAAGCCCACTTCGATTGACGCATTGGAAGACAACATTGCAGCGTTTATTCGTGACATACCGAATATTTCGAGATGTTACAAACGGAATGACTAGATTTGCATAGATTAGATTAGTATCTTATGGTGGTGGGTATAATAAATAAATAAAACTAAACTTTCCTAAAAGAAAGATTAATATATCTACCCTTTCTGAGAGGGAATACTATTGGGTTGCCCAAAAAGTAATTACGGATTTTTTAAAAGAAAGTAAATGCTTTTTTAATAAAACTTAGAATGAAATTTATTCAAATATACTTTCTTGACACTTTTTTTCTAAAGCAAGCTAAAAGTAACAGCTGATAACTGACAGAAGAAAGAATGCAATTACAGAGTCACAAGCTGTGAAAAAATTTGTCAACGCCGACTATATTAAAAATCCGCAATTACTTTTTGGGCAACCCAATATATGAGAGAGCACAAAATTTCGCTTAAATCGCACCACCCATCTCCGAGATCTGGCGTTTCTGAAAGTTAGGGTAAGGGGAGGGCCCGCCCCCTCTTCAGATATCAAAAAATGTAATACCCTATTTTCACCACGGGATTATTATGCACCATCTGTGAAAATTTCAAGAAAATCGATTCAGCTGTTTCTGAGTCTATAAGGAACACACAAACAAACCTACAAATAAACACATACTGATTTTTATATACAAGATTTTGAAAAAATTATCTTTGAAAACTACTTCTTCACAAAATTTTCCATAAAAATTTTATTTTTACAAAATTTTCTTCAAAAAAAAAAAAAAAAATTTTATAAAAATAAAATTTTAAAAAATTTTTTATTTTATTTATTTATAATCGTATATATTTTTCCCTAATTTGAAAAAATTATCTTTGAAAACTACTTCTTCACAAATTTTCCATAAAAATTTTATTTTTGCAACATTTTCTCCAAAAAAAAAAAAAAATTTATAAAAATAAAATTTTAAAAAAATTTTTATTTTATTTATTTATTATCGTATATATTTTTCCCTCCCCTCCTCCTAATTACTTCTCAATCAATTAAGCTCGTTTAGCGTTGAATATCGTTCAAAGTTTCAGCGAAAATTTTATCATACATCTATTATCACAGTAATCCTTTGGGCTTTTTACTGTCCATTAAACATATCCTGCCTTTTTGTTAGATGGTTGCTCTGGTTTACTTCAAGCATTTGCTGTGTGGTCCTGGACCTATAAGAAAATATTGTCATTAATAAAAAAAACCTTTTTGTGAAATAATTTTACACATAATTTACAAATGAGCCCTTCATCACCAGAAAATTTAACATCGAGCAAGCTGTTTAAAAATTAAAAAAAAAGAAAAAAACAATTTGACGCCAAAGGCTGCAGCAGCGACAGCATTTCCTTTCATAAAATAAAAATTGACAAGTTAAAAACCTGTCAACACCATAATAAAACATTAATCAAATTTAACGGACGGCGTTTTTCGCCCCAAAAAAGAACTTGGGCAAGCTTTGGAGGGGTGCTCACTAAAAGTGAAGCGTAAGAGATATTAAACAACAATGTTACATTTTCCATAATGTTGATGATACTTTGGGTCATTTGGATGATGATTTTAGTTTAATAAAAATAAAAAAAAAAACAAGTAAAAAGGCGTTAAGTTCGGCCGGGCCGAACTTTGGATACCCACCACCTCGGGTATATATGTAAACCACCTTTCATCAAAATTCGGTGAAAATTTCATACGTTATACTCATGTACCTCATACCGATCTGAACTATATACGACACGGATGTCGAAAAGCCGAACATAAGTAGCTGTGTCAAATTTCAGTGAAATCGGATTATAAATGCGCCTTTTATGGGGCCAAGACTTTAAATCGAGATATCGGTCTACATGGCAGCTATATCCAAATCTGAACCGATTTGGGCCAAGTTGCATAAACATGTCGAAAAGCCTAACACTAAGCACTGTCCCAAATTTCTGCGAAATCGGACAATAAATGCCTCTTTTATTGGACCTAAACCTTAAATCGAGATATCGGTCTATATGGCAGCTATATGCAAATCTGGACTGATCTGGGCAAAATTGAAGAAGGACGTCGAAGAGCCTAACCAAACTCACTGTGTCAAATTTCAGCGACATCGGACAATAAATGCGTCTTTTATGATCCCAAAACCTAAAACCTAAATATCAGTCTATATGGCAGCTATATCCAAATCTGGACCGATCTGTGCGATATTGCAAAAGTATGTCAAGGGGCTTAACTTAACTCACTGTTCCAAATTTCGGCGACATCGGACAATAAATGAGCATTTTATGGGCCCAAAACCATAAATCAAGAAATCGGTCAATATGGCAGCTATATCTAAATCTGAACCAATCTGGACCAAATTGAAGAAATATGTCAAAGGGCCTAACGCAACTCACTGTCCTAAATTTCAGCAAAATCGGATAATGAATGTGGCTTTTATGGGCCTTACACCATAAATCAGAGAATCGATCTATATGGCAGCTATATCCAAATCTGGACCGATCTGAGCCAAATTAACGAAGGATGTCGACGGGCCTTACACAATTCACTGTCCCGAATTTCATCAAAATCGAGTAATAAATGTGGCTTTTATGGGTCTAAGACCCTTAACTGGAGGATCGGTCCATATGGCAGCAATATCCAAATCTGAACCGATCTGGGCCAATTTAACGAAGGAAGTCGAAGGGCCTAACACAACTCACTGTCCCAAATTTCAGCGAAATCGGATAATAAATGTGGCTTTTATGGGCCTTAGACCCTAAATCGGAGGATCGGTCTATATGGCAGCTATATCCAAATCTGGACCGATCTGAGCCAAATTGACGAAGGATGTCGAAGGGCCTAACACAACTCACTGCCCCAAATTTAAACAAAATCGGATAATAAATGTGGCTTTTATGGGCCTAAGACCCTAAATCGGCGGATCGGTCTATATGGGGGCTATATCAAGATATAGTCCGATATAGCCCATCTTCGAACTTAACCTGCTTATGGACAAAAAAAGAGTCTGTGCAAAGTTTCAGCTCAATATCTCTATTTTTGAAGACTGTAGCGTGATTTCAACAGACAGACGGACAGACAGACGGACATGTCTAGATCGTCTTAGATTTTTACGCTGATCAAGAATATATATACTTTATAGGGTCGGAAATGGATATTTCGATGTGTTGCAAACGGAATGACAAAATGAATATACCCCCATCCTTCGGTGGTGGGTATAAAAATATGGAAAAATTTACACAAAGTCTTGTTGCTGTAGCTGCGTTTTTAGAGATGGCATTATTGGTGTCCCATTTGATGAGTGCTTGGTTGGTGTCGCAACAACGTTATTGCTTTCAAAGATCTCTTGTGTGTATCTATCATTGGTTGGTTGGTTGGAATCGAATTCACCTCCTACTCCAACTACTCCGCCTCTTTCTCATCTACAATACAATGTTGTTGTTATTTGGTGTGGCAACATTAATTTGGCAAAGTAGATTCATCCATGGCATGTCATGGATGATGAGAAGGAAATGGAAGAGGATTGTTTGTCAAAATGCCATCACAATTCGGCTGAATGCTTTCACTCGTTCGCAGATGGCATAGCCCAAAAACCATGAAGACTGGGCGAGTGAGCGAATGAGTTAGGGAGTCTAGTAAACGTTACGGATATGGGTGATAAAAGTGACAATTGCGCTGAAAGGCTAAAAATGCTAAAATGAAATTTCATCAATCACTGTCATCACTTGAAATGCAAGATTAATAAAAACCATTTCATTGAGCGTTGCCCACATTTATTTGTTAGCTTCGTTTGAATACTTGTTGTTTGCACTTCCTTTTGCTTGTTGTTGTTTGTCACCAATAAATTTTTGTTTTTTTTTTTTTTTTTTTACAACTATCCCTTTGGGAATAGCTAAAGGCTTGTTTGCTTTGCGTTTAAGCGAAAAACTAGAAATTTTGAGGGTTTTTTTTTTGGGAGATTTTGGACTTTATTAAAAATTTTCCCAAAATGTAATTTTCATAAAATTGTTGTCAAAATTGGCCCATTTAGAAAATTTTATATCTTTTCGAAATTTTGTCAAAATTTTATTTCCATAGAAAGTTTTGTCAAAATTTTATTTTTATACAAAATCTTGTCAGAACTTGATTTTTATAGAAAACAAGCTAAACCGGGCCCGCTCCGCTGCGCCTTCTTTTACTTTTATTCGAACAAAATTATCTTTTGCAAATGTATTTTCGACAATTAAAGAGCTTTTAGTGAAATACCATGCTACGATAATATTGGGTTGCCCAAAAAGTAATTGCGGATTTTTCATATAGTCGGCGTTGACAAATTTTTTCACAGCTTGTGACTCTGTAATTGCATTCTTTCTTCTGTCAGTTATCAGCTGTTACTTTTAGCTTGCTTTAGAAAAAAAGTATATTTGATTAAAGTTCATTCTAAATTTTATTAAAAAAATGCGCAATTACTTTTTGGGCAACCCAATAGTATATGTATAATCTCATTTAAACTCCGTAGCGCAGAGGTTAGCATGTCCGCCTATGACGCTGAACGCCTGGATTCGAATCCTGGCGAGACCATCAAAAAAATTTTGAGACCATTTTTCCACGGTGGTTTTCCCCTCCCTATGCTGGCAACATTTGTGAGGTACAACGCTATGTAAAACTTCTCTCCAATGAGGTGTCGCACTGCGGTACGCCGTTCGGACTCGGCTATAAAAAGGAGGCCCCTTATCATTGAGCTTAAAACTTGAATCGGACTGCACTCATTGATATGTGAGAAGTTTGCCCCTGTTGCTTAGTGGAATGTTCATGGGCAAATTTTGCAATTTGCATATCGCTTGATTTACAGTATAAGAACATAAATGCCTTTATCTGTATCCTATATGATCTTTATTGGTCTATGAATTCGCTCGGAGGGTTTAGGGTCATTAACGTTTGGGTCTTTGATATACTCTATTCTTAAAAGTCTTTATTTCAGCCCGATATTGTCATGATATCCGATTTGGAGGTGTTTTCGGGGGTGAGGTGGTCCCCTAGACACTTGGCTCTCAAAAAAATAGCAGCATCGTGTTCAAATACCATTTATTTAAACCCCATATTGTCATTGGCTTAAGGGGAGTTTATGGGATGAGGCGTCCTCAAACACTTGGCTCCAAAATTTGAACTCTTTGAGGGGTGTTTTGGAAAATGGGTGGTGCCCCAAATACATGGTCCAACATCTGGATATCAGATTTATTTTCTACTCCCAAATACCTTTATTTGAGCCCCATATTGCGATGGTCAGTAAAATATTGCTGTTTGTGGGGTATTTTGGGAAAGGGATACACCCCCAGAAAATTGGTCCAGAAAGTGGGTATCAATTCTTGCTCTACACCCCACAACCTTCCATTTAAGCTCCACATTAACATCGTCGGTATATATACCCGATTTAGGGTTGTTTTGGGAATGGGGTGATTCCCCAAACACTAAGCCCTGAAAATATATCATCAACGTGCTCTATTCTCATATATCTATATATCATTTATTTGAACCCCATATTGCCATTGGCCTCAAAATTGGATATCAAATTCGTTTTCAAATCTCATTTAAACTCCTTATTGCAAAAGTCATCAAATATGTCCAGTTTGGGGTATTGACCCTAAAAACTATAAATACTTAGTTTCACTCTCTTTAAGACCCAAATTGCAAATACGTCCTATTTGGGGGTTGTTTTGGTGGTGGGAAGTCCCCTAGACAGTTGGTCCCTAATGTTGATATCAGATACGTGGTCTACTACCAAATACCTTCAATTTGAGCCCCATATTTCCATAGTCGGCAAACATGACTGGCTTGGGGGATGGGTGGCCACTCAGTGAGTTGGCCTTGAAAATGTATAACGGATTCATGTTCTACTCTAAAAACCATCTTTTTATACCCTCCACCATAAGATGGGGGGTATACTAATTTCGTCATTCTGTTTGTAACTACTCGAAATATTCGTCTGAGACCCCATAAAGTATATATATTCTGGATCGTCGCTACATTTTATGTCGATCTAGCCATGTCCGTCCGTCTGTCTGTCGAAAACACGCTAAGTTCCGAAGGAGTAAAGCTATCCGCTTGAAATTTTGCACAAATACTTCTTATTAGTGTAGGTCGGTTGGTATTGTAAATGGGCCATATCGGTCCATGTTTTGATATAGCTGCCATATAAACCGATCTTGGGTCTTGACTTCTTGAGCCTCTAGAGTCCGCAATTCTTATCCGATTGGAATGAAATTTTGCACGACGTGTTTTCTTATGATATTCAACGACTGTGCCAAGTATGGTTGAAATCGGTCCATAACCTGATATAGCTGCCATATAAACCGATCATGGGTCTTGACTTCTTGAGCCTCTAGCGTGCGCAATTCTTATCCGATTGAAATGAAATTGTGCACGACGTGTTTTGTTATTATATCCAATGACTGTACCAAGTATGGTTCAAATCGGTCCATAACCTGATATAGCTGCCATATAAACCGATCTTGGGTCTTGACTTCTTGAGCCTCTAGAGGGCACAATTCTTATCCGATTGGAATGGAATTTCGCACGACGTGTTTTGTTATGATATCCAACAACTGTGCCAAGAATGGTTCAAATCGGTCCATAACCTGATATAGCTGTCATATAAACCGATCTGGGATCTTGACTTCTTGAGCCTCTAGAGGTCGCAATTATTATCCGATTTGCCTGAAATTTTGTACGACGGATCCTCCCATGACCATCAACATATGTATTTGTTATGGTCTGAATCGGTCTATACCCCGATACAGCTCCCATATAAATCGATCTCTCTATTTTACTTCTTGAGCCCCCAAAGGGCGCAATTCTTATTCGAATTGGCTGACATTTTATACAGGTCTCCAACATATAATTTAATTGTGGTCCGAACCGGACCATATCTTGATATCGTTTTAATAGCAGAGCAACTCTTTTCTTATATCCTTTTTAGCCTAAGAAGAGATGCCGGGAAAACAACTCGACAAATGCGATCCATGGTGGAGGGTATATAAGATTCGGCCCGGCCGAACTTAGCACGCTTTTACTTGTTTGAGCCTCATATTGCAATGGTCAGCAAATACTTCGTATTTGGGTGGGGTTGTAGAGGTGGGATGGCCCCGAAGACACTTTTCCAGAATATTGATATCGGATTCGTGCTTTACTCCCAAAGACCTTTCATTTGAGCCCCATATTACAATGGTCGTAAATATGTCCCTTTTGGGGGATGTTTTTGGGGAGAGGTGGCCCCCAATCACTTTTTCCCATATTTGGATATCAGTTACAAATTCTTCACTCAAATACCTTTTTTTTAAGCCCCATAATCCCATGGTCAGTAAATAAGACCTGTTTGGGGGGTGTTTTTTTGGGAAGGGGTGGACCCCCAGAAACGTGGCCCCGAAAGTGGGTATCAATCTCGTATTCTACTCGCAAATACATTTCATTTGAGTCCCACAATATGTTTGATTTAGGGGTGTTTTGGGGAGTGGAGTGGTCCCCCAATCACTTAGCCCTGAATATATATCGGCATTGTTCTCTATTCTCAAATATCATTTATTTGAACCCCATATTGGCATTGGCCTCAAATCTGGATTGGATGTCACATTCGTTTTCTAATCTCAAATACGTTTTATTTAACACCTAATTGCAAAAGTCAGCTAATATGTCCGGTTTGGGTAATGGGCCCTAAAAACTACAATATCAAGATCGAGATCCACTCGCTTAAATACCCAAATTGTCCTTTACGGCAGTTGGTCTCGAATTTTGATATCAGATTCGTGGTTTACTCCCAAATACCTTTCATTGGAGCCCCATATTTCCATAGTCGCAAACATGACCGGTTTGGGGAATGGGCGGTCGTTCAGTGACTTGGCCCTGAAAATATATATCAGATTCGTGTTCTACTCTAAAATACCTCTTATTATAGCCCCATATTGAAATAAATGGTCAGCGTCCTATATGGGTGATGTTATGGGGATGGGGTGGCCCCATGGACACTTTTTACCAAATATCGATATCAGATTCCTGCTTTACTCCCAAAGACCTTTCATTTGAGCCCTTTATTGCTATGGTCGTAAATTTGTCCCCCCAAACACTTGGCCCCACATTTGGATATCAGATTCGTATTCTACACTCAAATACCATTTATTAAAGCTCCCTATTGCCATGGACAGTAAAGAAGTCCTGTTTGGAAGGTGCTTTTGGGGAAGGGGTGGACCCCCAGAAACTTGGTCCCACATTTGGATACCAAATTCGTGTTCTACTGGCAAATACCTTCCATTTGAGTGGTGTGTGTTTCGATCTCTGGCTTTCCTTTTCCATTTGCAAAGAAAAATCTCCGATCATTTAGCTCGTCTCGAAAGTAAAACAAACGAAAAGTCTGAAGTTTAATGATCTTCGCCCTAACAGGCAAAAATAACTTAAAAATTAGAATTTTTATACCCGCCACCGAAGGATGGGGGTATATTCATTTTGTCATTTCGTTTGCAACACATCGAACTATCCATTTCCAACCCTATAATGTATATATATTCTTGATCAGCGTAAAAATCTAGGACGATCTAGCCATGTCCGTCCGTCTGTCCACCTGTCAGATTCTTTTTTTGTTCATAAGCAGGTTAAGTTCGAAGATGGGCTATATCTTGATATAGCCCAATATTTGGGTTGCCCAAAAAGTAATTGCGGATTTTTCATATAGTCGGGGTTGACAAATTTTTTCACAGCTTGTGACTCTGTAATAGCATTCTTTCTTCTGTCAGTTATCAGCTGTTACTTTTAGCTTGCTTTAAAAAAAAGTGTAAAAAAAGTATATTTGAATAAGGTTCATTTTAAGTTTTATTAAAAATGCATTTACTTTCTTTTAAAAATCCGCAATTACTTTTTGGGCAACCCAATAGATCGATCGGGCGATTTGGGATCTTAGGCCCATAAAAGCCACATTAATTATCCGATTTTGATAAAATTTGGGACATTGAGTTGTGTTAGGCCGTTCGACATCCTTCTTCAATTTGGCCCAGATCGGTTCAGATTTGGATATAGCTGCCATATAGACCGATCTCTGGATTTAAGGTTTTGCGCCCATAAAAGGTTCATTTATTGTTCGATGTCGCCGAAATTTGGGAGAGTGAGTTGTGTTAGGCCCATCGACATCCTTCTTTAAATAGGTCCAGATCGGTCTAGATTTTAATATAGCTGCCATATAAACCGATCTCTCGATTTAAGATTTTGGACCCATAAAAGGCGCATTTATTGTTCGATGTCGAAAAAATTTGGGACAGTGAGTTGTGTTAGGCCACTCGACAACATTCTTCAATTTGGCCTAGATCGGTCCAGATTTGGATATAGCAGCCATCTAGACCGATCTCTCGAACTAAATTTTTTGTTACCATTAAAAGCGCATTTATTGCCCGATGTCGCAGAAATTTGGGACAGTGAGTTGTGTTAGGCTCTTCGATATTTTTCTGCAACTTGGCTAAAATCGGTTCAGATTTGGATATAGCTGCCATATAGGCCGATATCTCGATTTTTAGTCTTGGCCCCATAAAAGGCGCATTTGTAATCCGATTTCACTACAATTGGGCACAGTGACTTATGTTAGACCTTTCGACATCCGTGTCGTATATGGTTCAGATCGGTTTATTTTTAGATATTGCAAATTGCTTATTTTGCCCATGAACATTCCACTAAGGAAGAGGGGCAAACTTCTCACATATCAATGAGTGCAGTCCGATTCAAGTTTAAGCTCAATGATAAGTATTTGGACCAATCATAACATATTTCGATACAGCTGCTTTGGGGCATAAGGTATGCATTTATGACGGGATTTTGATGCATTTTTGACCATGTTACCATGATCGGTAAAAAAGTCCTGTTTCATTTCTGCCTTATATTGTCGTGATTGGTCTATATATCCATTTTTGGAGGTGGGATGGTGCCTCAGACATTGTCAAATTCGTGCTCTACTCCCAAATACCTTTCATTTAACCCCAAATTACCATGGTGGCTATATATGTACAGATTGGAGGGCGTTTTGGGGCTGGGTCTGGCACTCCGTCACTTTTCCCTAAAAAAAAAGGTATAATTTCGTTCTTTACTCCCAAAAACCTTTCATTTGAGCCCCATATTGAAATGCACGAGAAATAAATGCTTTGGGGATTACCCACAAACACTTGGCCCCAAAACTGGATTACTTTTCTACTCTCAAATACCTTTCATTTGAGCCCAATGTTCTCATGATGGGTCAAATAACCTATTTGAGGTGTTTTTAAGGAGGTTAAGTTCCACTTAAATAGCCTTAACAAAGATTTTAACGTCATTTTTCTAATCTGCTCCCAAATTGCTTTCATTTGAGTGCCATATAGCCATGATCAGCTAATATGCCCATTTTCCTAATCTACTATCAAATTGCTTTCATTTAAGTCCCATATAGCCATGATCGGCTAATTTTACCATTTGGCATGTTTTGGGGCTAAAGACACCTCGCATCATTTTTTTACCATATTCCTTTCATTTGAGTCCCATATTGACATGAACGTCCATTATGTCTATTTGGTAGAGTTTTCGGTTTGGGCCGTCTCGCTGGAAACTAACAATGCCATATTCGTTTTCTACTCTCCAATACCTTTCCTCTGATACCCAAATTGTTCCGATCGGTCCACTTTTGGTTTTGAGTGGTGTTTTTGGGGTAGTGCGACACCTCTTTGGAGAGAAGTTTTACATGGCAAACAATTTTCTGATAGTTTCGCCAGGATTCGAACCCAGGCGTTCAGCGTCATAGGCGGACATGCTAACCTCTGCGCTACGGTGCCTTCCAACTATGGCAAAAAGGGGCTCAAATCTCATATCTATTATATGGTCAAGTTTTTCAGGGACGCCTCACCTCATATACTCCCCCTAAACCAGACATATATGTATACCGACAATGACAAAATGTGGTTTAGGCGAAAAGAGTATGAATCTGATATCCACTTTCGGGACATAGGGTACGGCAACTCCAATCCAAGCCCTTCAACTGGATAAATAGGCCAATCATTACAATATGGAGCTCAAATGAAAGGTATTTGAAAGTAGAGCATGAATTTGATATCTGGGGGTCCGCCTCACCCCCAAGATACCCCCATACCGGACATATTTACCTATTTTAGCAAAATAAGGCTCAAATGAAAGCTATTTGGGAGTAGAGCACGAATTTGATATCTATATTGGGCCCGAAATATCGGAAAGGCCATACCATACAGTCGTTGGAAGCCATAACAGAAGACTACATGCAAAATTTCAGCCAAATCTAAAAATATTACGACTGGTAAGGGATCAAAAAGTCTAATCGGGAGATCGGTTTATATGGGAGCTATATCATGTTATATACCGATTTGGACGTTACTTGGCATTGTTGTTGGAATTCATAACAGAACACTACATGCAAAATTTCAGCCAAATCGGCGGAATCGAAAAATTTCGGCTTCCAGGGGTTCATGAAGTCAAATCGGGAGACCAGTTTATATGGGAGCTATATCTAAATCTGACCCGATATGGCCCATTTACAATCCCCAATGACCTACATCGATGTTTAGTATCTGTTCCAAATTTATGCGGCTAGCTTTACGCGTTCGAACGCTATCGTGATTTCGACAGACGAACCGACGGACATGGCTAGATCGACTCAGAGCGTCGAGACGATCAAGAGTATATATACTTTATGGGGTCTTAAACGAATATAGCCCCCATATAGACCGATCCGCCGATTTAGGGTTTTAGGCCCATAAAAGCCACATTAATTATCCGATTTTGCTGGACAGTGAGTTGTGTTAGGCCCTTCGACATCCTCCGTCAATTTTGCTCAGATCGTTTCACCTTTGGATATAGCTGCCATATAGATCGATCCTCAAATTTAGGGTCTTAGGCCAATAAAAGCTACATTTATTATCCGATTTTGCTGAAATTTGGGACGGTGAGTTGTGTTAGGTCCTTTGACATTCTTCGTCAATTTGGCCCAGATCGGTCCAGATTTGGATATAGCTGCCATATAGACCGATCCTCCGGTTTAGTGTCTTAGGCCCATAAAAGCCACATTTATTATCCGATTTTGCTGAAATTTGGGACGGTGAGATGTGTTGGACCCTTCGACATCCTTCGTCAATTTGGCTCAGGTCTGCCTAGAAGAACGCATACCCAATGATTGGAACCTCAGCATACTATGTTCCGTACACAAGAAAGGAGGCAAGACGGAATGTGCCAACTACAGAGGAATAAGTCTCCTCGCCATCGCATACAAGATACTCAAGAGCGTACTGTGTGAAATATTGAAACCTTAAGTCAATGAGATAATTGGGCCCTATCAATGCGGCTTTGGACCTGGTAAATCCACCCTAGACCAGATATTCACACTGCGCCAAATCCTGGAAAAGACCCGAGTAGGACAAATCTACACCTACCATCTCTTTGTTCACTACAAAGCTGCCTTCGATACTCCTTTACGTTCAAAGGTATTTCAAGCCATGTCTGAGTTTGGTATCGCTGCAAAATTAATAAGACTCTGCAGGATGACACTTGCTGATACACGTTCCTCAGTAAGAATAGGAAATAATCTCTCCGAATCATTTAATACCAAATGAGGTTTCAGACAAGAAGACAGCCTATAGTGTGATCTCTTAAATTTCCTGCTGGAGAAGATTATACGAGATGCAGATGTGAATAGATATGGCACACTAATCACAAGAGAACACATGCTACTCGCCTATGCCGACGACATCGATATCATAGGTCGGTCATCGGAAGTAGTAACTGCAGCCTTTGAAAGAATCGAAAGAGAGTCAGTGAAAATGGGTCTGGCTGTGGATGGTCTGGAAGGTTTCAGCTCCCAAATAGCCTTGCTCAACCGAGCAGATAAAGAAAATGAAGAAAGTTGGGAACCACAACTTTGAGACAGTCAGTAAATTTATCTACCTCGGCACCACCGTAACCGAAACGAATGACACCAGTTTTGAGATGAAGCGAAGAATAATACTGACAAACAGATGCTACTTTCGACTAAGTAAGCAGTTTAGAAACAAGGCCACCTCTCGAGTGCTTGAGAGAAAGATTCTTCGTAAAATATATGGACCAGTTTGCGTAAATGGAGGGAAGACCAAAAGCCCGATGGAAAGATCAAGTTGTGGGAGACACCTCGAAACTTGGTGTCAGAGATTTTAGAATGAGCGCAGAAGATCAAGACGCTTGCAACGCTATTCTACGTTCGGCTAGTGGAACAAATATTCTGTCATAGCCAATTAAAGTAAAGTAAGTTAACACACACACTGACAATAATTTGAACGTGTGAATATACAAACCGGTTTATAATGGTGAAGAACAATCCAGGGGTAGGTAGCATTTAGTTTCCGATTAAGCTTAAATTATTTAGTTTTAAGCGCTGGCAAGCTTGTAAACCGTTTGTTTGAAAGAACGTCCATAATGTAAAATTCCCAATTTCCGCTGCCCGATTAAACTTATGTTTTCTTATTTAGGGCGCTGTTTTCTTTGTTTTGATAGTGTTCACACTTGATATTGCCAATTGAGCCCATTGTCACTTAAAATAAGTATGCTTAGTGTGGGTGTAGTTGAATTTTCAACTACGAATTTAAGCTTAAAATGAGAAGTTTAAGATTAATTTTATTACGACTTTTTTGTGTGTAAACACCCTTTTGAAGTGTCTGCCTCTTCACCTGATAGTCACCTATCCAACTCCCCTATGGTCCAGAACAGATATTATCAATTCTGTATCCACGAAACTAAAATGCCCCTCGATATCCAGAAAGGTCACCATGGAGTAGGTTTGGCTAGGTTGAAAAGTGGGTGAAAATATTAATCCACCCCATGCCACTATGGGCATATACCTAAGCCAGTAAACGACTTGTTGTGCCCTCGAAAAAGAAATTTTAAATTCGGAATATCGTGCTAATTACATAATCCTTAACCCTTTTTCCATACCACTCCTCTAAGTTGGTTCATGCCCAGGCGATGACATAGGAAATGCTCCAACATCTTATCATCTTCCCCACATGATAAGACGTTGGAGTAACGTTTCCACATCTCGCTCCAGTTCGCGGAGAGTCGTTTGCTCAGACTTGCCTTTTAGGATGCTTGTTGTGCCCCACTGATGTTGTTCCATGTCAGTCGCTCTCTCACTTTTTGGTAGATCACTCTTTCAAGTGTTTTGAGATGGAAAGTCTGTTGTAATAAAAATTTTATTTTAATACAGATGTTTGTTAAACTATGTTTTAATTAAAAAATGTTTATATATAAATTTTTTTTTACAGAAAATTCTTTCAAAATTTTCGTTTAGTAGATATTGATGTACAAATTCTATTTTAATAGAAAATGTTGTAAATTTATTTCTTTAAATAAATTTTGTCAAAATTTTATGTTAAAAAAAAAATGTTTTCACAATTGATGTTTTTAAAAGAAATGTTTATCGCTTTCAATATTTTTAGCCAATTTTTTTTTTTTGACAATTTGTTGTTAGAGAAGTGGCAATCTGAAATCAAACTCATTAAGACGTTTTCGTCCATTGTGATACCACAATTTTAAGATAAAATACTGTCACAAATGCAATTGGGAAAAAAAAACAAGTAAAAAGGCGTTAAGTTCGGCCGAGCCGAACTTTGGATACCCACCACCTCGGGTATATATGTAAACCACCTTTCATCAAAAATTCGGTGAAAATTTCATACCTTATACTCATATACCTCATACCGATCTGAACTTTATACGACACGGATGTCGAAAAGCCAAACATAAGTCACTGTGTCAAATTTCAGTGAAATCGGATTATAAATGCGCCTTTTATGGGGCCAAGGCATTAAATCGAGATATCGGTCTACATGGCAGCTATATCCAAATCTGGACCGATTTGCGGCAAGTTGCATAAACATGTCGAAGAGCCTAACACAAAGCACTGTCCCAAATTTCGGCGAAATCGGACAATAAATGCCTCTTTTATGGGCCCTAAACCTTAAATCGTGAGATCGGTCTATATGGCAGCTATATGCAAATCTGGACTGATCTGGGCAAAATTGAAGAAGGACGTCGAAGAGCCTAACCAAACTCACTGTCTCAAATTTCAGCGACATCGGACAATAAATGCGTCTTTTATGGCCCCAAAACTCAAAATCTAGATATCGGTTTATATGGCAGCTATATCCAAATCTGGACTGATCTGTGCGATATTGCAGAAGTATATCAAGGGGCTTAACTTAACTCACTGTTCCAAATTTCGGCGACATCGTACAATAAATGAGCATTTTATGGGCCCAAAACCATAAATCAAGAAATCGGTCTATATGGCAGCTTTATCCAAATCTTAACCGATCTGAACCAAATTGAAGAAAGATGTCAAGGGGCCTAACACAACTCACTGTCCCAAATTTCAGCAAAATCGGATAATGAATGTGGCTTTTATGGGCCTTACATCATAAATCGGAGTATCGGTCTATATGGCAGCTATATCCAAATCAGGACCGATCTCAGCCAAATTAACGAAGGATGTCGATGGGCCTTACATAATTCACTGTCCCGAATTTCATCAAAATCGGATAATAAATATAGCTTTTGTGGGCCTAAGACCCTAAACCGGAGGATCGGTCTATATGGCAGCTATATCCAAATCTGAACCGATCGGGGCGAATTTAACGAAGGAAGTCGAAGGGCCTAAGACAACTCACTGTCCCAAATTTCAGTAAAATCGGATAATAAATGTGGCATTTATGGGCCTTAGAGCCTAAATCGGAGGATCGGTCGATATGGCAGCTATATCCAAATCTGAAACGATCTGAGCCAAATTGACGAAGGATGTCGAAGGCCCTAACACAGCTCACTACCCCAAATTTCAACAAAATCGGATAATAAATGTGGCTTTTATGGGCCTAAGACCCTAAATCGGCGGATCGGTCTATATGGGGGCTATATCAAGATATAGTCCGATATAGCCCTTCTTCGAACTTAACCTGCTTATGGACAAAAAAAGAATCTGTGCAAAATTTCAGCTCAATATCTCTATTTTAAAAGACTGTAGCGTGATTTCAACAGACAGACGGACAGACGGACGGACATGTCTAGATCGTCTTAGATTTTTACGCTGATCAAGAATATATATACTTTATAGGGTCGGAAATGGATATTTCGATGTGTTGCAAACGGAATGACAAAATGAATATACCCCCATCCTTCGGTGGTGGGTATAATAAGGTTTTCTGAGACCAAGTAGCTACAATCGTAACAAGCACAGATCTTACAAATATCCTTAACCATGAAAACTATATCCTCCTATCATCACAACTTATGATTTATGTGTGAAATTTTTCACACTGCTCTGCAAAACTTTAACCAATATATTTTTAAAATTTCTCTACAGTAAAGTTAGAAAATAAAGTTTAAGGCTTATGGGACAAAAGCCCACAAGACGAAGGCGAAAAAATATTCTTTCTCACCTTACTGTCTCATACCTGATGTATTCCCATTTTTGTGAGTAACTTCCAGGTGTTCTGGGCACTGAAGATGAAGGTGATGCTATTAAATAAATTTAAATATATATATGTTGCAATTTGGTGTTTTTTTTTTTGCTCCACTTATATTTTTTTAAAAACAGTTTTGGCAAGTGTAAAAGTAGAGGGACTTCAAAAACGAAATGATTATGTAAATACAACTAAACTTGGTCTATAGAATTCTCGAGGCTATGCCGAGCTTCGTGTACAACTTCAAGAATAAATGAATAGAATGCTCAGTAGATTTGACTGTGGTGTTGCAATTTCACTTGCGAAGAATGAATGCGCGTGTGTGAGTGCCAAAGGAAAACGGAAAGTGTTATCAATGTTATGCAATAGTTTCCATTTACATTTGCACACTGTTACATATATTCACGCATACCATTCTATTCCCCCTTAACTAGAGGGAGGGGAAACTTATGGTATTGCACAATGGGTGGAAATTAATTTTTTTTTTTTTTTTGAAAAAGAAAAAGTTTTTGTATCTTCTGGGACGCTCTTGCCCCCCATCATGTCAATGGCCTTAAAATTGCTATATTCATCGATTACATCATTTTTGTTCTAAATCTTCCCCCTTATTACAGAACATCCTCCTGAGGGAGTTTTAGGGGCACAATGTCTTACGGCTTCTTTCCTTTGTATTCTTTTTATACCCTCCACCATAGGATGGGGGGTATACTAATTTCGTCATTCTGTTTGTAACTACTCGAAATATTCGTCTGAGACCCCATTTTATGTCGATCTAGCCATGTCCGTCCGTCTGTCCGTCCGTCCGTCTGTCTGTCGAAAGCACGCTAACTTCCGAAGGAGTAAAGCTAGCCCCTTGAAATTTTGCACAAATACTTCTTATTAGTGTAGGTCGGTTGGTATTGTAAATGGGCCATATCGGTCCATGTTTTGATATAGCTGCCATATAAACCGATCTTGGGTCTTGACTTCTTGAGCTTTTAGACGGCCCAATTCTTATCCGATTTGAATGAAATTTTGCACGACGTGTTTTGTTATGATATCCAACAACTGTGCCAAGTACGGTTAAAATCGGGCCATTACTCGATATAGCTGCCATATAAACCGATTTTGGGTCTTGACTTCTTGAGCCTCTAGAGTGCGCAATTCTTATCCGATTGGAATGAAATTTTGCACGACGTGTTCTGTTATGATATCCAACAACTGTGCCAAGTATGGTTCAAATCGGAGCATAACCCGATATAGCTGTCATATAAACCGATCTTGGGTCTTGACTTCTTGAGTCTCTAGAGTACTCAATTCTTATCCGATTTGAATAAATTTTTGCACGAAGTATTTTGTTATGATATCCAACAACTGTGCCAAGTATGATTCAAAAATGTCCATAACCTTATATAGCTGCCATATAAACCGATCTTGGGTCTTGACTTCTTGAGCCTCTAGAAGGCGCAATTCTTATCCGATTGGAATGAAATTTTGCAAGACGTGTTCTGTTATGATATCCAACAACTGTGCCAAGTATGGTTCAAATCGGTCCATAACCCGATATAGCTGTTATATAAACCGATCTTGGGTCTTGACTTCTTGAGTCTCTAGAGGGCGCAATTCTTATCCAATTTGAATGAATTTTTGCATGATATCCAACAACTGTGCCAAGTATGGTTCCAATCGGTCCATAACCTGATATAGCTGCCATATAAACCGATCGTGCGTCTTGACTTCTTGAGCCTCTTGAGGTCGGAATTCATATCCGATTGGAATGAAATTTTGCACGACGTGTGTTGTTATGACTTTCAACAACTGTGTTAAGTATGGTTCAAATCGGTTCATAACCTGATATAGCTGCCATATAAACCGATCTTGTTTCTTGACTTCTTGAGCCTCTAGAGGGCGCAATTGTTAACCGATTTGTCTGAAATTTTGTACGACGGATCAATCATCATGACCATCATCATATGGGTTTATAATGGTCTGAATAGGTCTATAGCCTAATACAGCTCCCACATAAATCGATCTCTCTATTTTACTTCTTGTCTTGTCTAAGAAGAGATACCGTGGCAAGAGCTCGACAAATGCGATCCATGGTGGAGGGTTTATAAGATTCGGCCCGGCCGAACTTAGCACGCTTTTACTTGTTTCAAATCATTTTAAAATTGAGACTTTGGTCCAGGTATTTTGTCTGACAGGAATCTAATTTGTGGTACAGTCGAAACCGCTTTAATATGCTTTAGTGAAAAATCCCTCTTAAGTAAAAACTTGATGGATTAATTGTTGGTGTAACTTAATGCCATTGAATTCGCATAAGTGAATATCGGGTCTGATTCTTGGGAACCCATCACCATGGATTCTGCTACAAATTTATACAAAATAAATTTAGTTAAAGGGCATAATATTATTCTATACACCAGACTTCCGCCAAACCAGACCGATTCGCACAGTTGTTGGAAGTCTTAACGGAACATCACATGCAAAATTTCAGCCAAATCGGACAAAAATTGGTGCTTGCAAGGGCTCAAGAAATCAAATCGGGAGATCGGTTTATCAGGTTATAGACCGATTTGGACCGTACTTTGCACAGTTATTGGAAGCACAGAACACTACTAGCAAAATTTCAGCCAAATCGGACAAAAAATTGCGGCTTGTAAGGGCTCAAGGAGTCAAATCCCAAGATCGGTTTATATAGGAGCTATATCAGGTTAAAGACTGATTTGAATCGTATTTGGCACAGTTGTTGGAAGTCCTCACAGAACACAGCATGGAAAGTTTCAGCCAAATCGGACAAAAATTGGAACTTGTAAGGGCTCAAGAAGTCAAATCGGGAGATCAGTTTGTATGGGAGATATATTTAAATCTGAACCCATGTGGTCCATTGCAATTTCCTACGATCTACATCAATATTAGTATTGATGTAGGTCGTAGATGATGTTAGCGTTCGACCGCTATCGTGATTTCAACAGACGGACGGACGGACATGGCTAGATCGATTCAGAACGTCGAGACGATGAATGACTAGATTAGTATACCCCATCCAATGGTGGTGGGTATACAAATGTTCCATTTGTGAAAGTGTATTTGATGCACGTAGTAAGAATTTTTTACTTCAATGGTAGTTTTATCTTGGGCGAACTTCCTAATTCATAATAGGCTTACAGTGTCAAAATAATTTTAAACTGAAGACTTGGTTAAGGTATTTCATCTCCTGTCGCGAGACGAGTCTCAAAATTCCGGTTGCTTACATCTCCAATCAGCTCCGTTTTTGTTGGTTACGACCGCAACCCATTTCTCGTCGTAAATTTCGATATTCTTCTCATTTAACTTTTCATGGTTTATGTTTTTACTTGACAGCGTCACATTTATATTCTTGTCATCGCGCCAGAAGTGTTGTTGAGCTTTGAACTTAAAATATTGTAGCCATTATAAAATATTTATTAAACCAATAAATAAAATATTTTAATACAGTTGAGTGCGTAAAAATTTGTTCAGATACTCGAAAGCGGTGAAAATCGAAATTGTACAAATTCACGGTGTAGCATTACTTTTTACTTCCACCACCGAAGGATGGGGGTATATTCATTTTGTCATTCCGTTTGCAACACATCGAAATATCCATTTCCGACCCTATAAAGTATATATAACTTGATCAGAGTAAAAATCTAAGACGATCTAGTCATGTCCGTCCGCCGGTCTGTTGAAATTACGCTACAGTCTTTACAAATAGATATATTGAGCTGAAATTTTGCACAGATTCTTTTTTTTGTCCATAAGCAGGTTAAGTTCGAAGATGGGCTACATCGGACTATATGTTCTTATAGCCCCCATGTAGACCGATCCGCCGATTTAGGGTCTTAGGCCCATAAAAGCCACATTTATTATCCGATTTTGATACAAATTGGGTTGTGATAGGCCATTCGACATCCTTCTTCAATTTGGCTCCGATCGGTCCAGATTTGGATATAGCTGCCATATAAACCGATCTCTCGATCTCAGGTTTAGGGGCCATAAAAGGCATATTTATTGTCAGTGAGTTGTCAGTGAGTTGTGTTAGGCCATTCGACATCTTTCTGCAATTTGGTCCAGATCGGATCAGTGAGATGTGTTAGGCCATTCGACATCTTTCTGCAATTTAGTCCAGATCGGTCCAGATTTAGATATAGCTGCCATATAGACCGATCTCTCGATTTAAGGTTTTGGGCCCATAAAATCGCATTTATTGTCCAATTTTGCTCAAATTTAAGACATTGAGTTGTGCAAGGCCCTTCGATATCCTTTTCCAATTTGGCCCAGATCGGCTCAGATTTGGATATAGCTGCCATATAGGCCGATCTCTCGATTTAAGGTTTTGGGCCCATAAAAGGCGCATTTAATGTCAGTGAGTTGTGTTAGGCCACTCGACGTCTTTCTGCAATTTGGTCCCGCTCCGACCAGATTTGGATATAGCTGCCATATAGGCCGATCTCTCGACTTAAGGTTTTGGGCCCATAAAAGGCACATTTAATGTCCGATGTCGCCGAAATTCGGGACAGTGAGTTAAGCTAAGCTCTTCGACATACTTCTGCAATATCAGATTTGGATATAGCTGCCATATAGACCGATCTCTCGATATCAGGTTTTGGGGCCATAAAAGACCAATATTTTGTTCTACACAGGTAAACAATGACTTGTACTTATAAGTATTTGGTCCAAATCGGAACATATTTTGATATAGCTGGTATGGGGCATAAGGTATGCATTTTTATACCCTCCACCATAAGATGGGGTTATACTAATTTCGTCATTCTGTTTGTAACTACTCGAAATATTCGTCTGAGACCCCATAAAGTATATATATTCTTCATCTTCGCGACATTTTATGTCGATTTGGCCATGTCCGTCCGTCCGTCCGTCCGTCTGTCTGTCGAAAGCACGCTAACTTCCGAAGGAGTAAAGCTAGCCGCTTGAAATTTTGCACAAATACTTCTTATTAGTGTAGGTCGGTTGGTATTGTAAATGGGCCATATCGGTCCATGTTTTGATATAGCTGCCATATAAACCGATCTTGGGTCTTGACTTCTTGAGCATCTAGAGTGCGCAATTCTTATCCGATTGGGATGAAATTTAGCACGAAGTGTTTCGTTATTATATCCAACAACTGTGCCAAGTATGGTTCAAATCGGTCCATGTTTTGATATAGCTGCCATATAAACCGATCTTGGGTCTTGACTTCTTGAGCATCTAGAGTGCGCAATTCTTATCCGATTAGGATGAAATTTTGCACGACGTGTTTTGTTACGATATCCAAAAACTGTGCCAAGTATGGTTCAAATCGGTTCATAACCTCATATAGCTGTCATATAAACCGATCTTGGGTCTTGACTTCTTGAGCCTCTAGAGGGCGCAATTCTTATCCAATTTGAAAGAATTTTGGCACGTAGTATTTTGTTATGATATCCAATAACTGTGCCAAATATGGTTCAAATCGGTTCATAACCTCATATAGCTGTCATATAAACCGATCTTGGGTCTTGACTTCTTGAGCCTCTAGAGTGCGCAATTCTTATCCGATTGGAATGAAATTTTGCACGACGTGTTTTGTTATGATATCCAACAATTGTGCCATGTATGGTTCAAATCGGTCCATAACCTAACATAGCTGCCATATAAACCGATCTTGGGTCTTGACTTCTTGAGCCTCTAGAGTGCGCAATTCTTATCCGATTGGAATGAAATTTTGCACGACGTGTTTTGTTACGATATCCAACAAATGTGCCAAGTATGGTCCAATCGGTTTATAACCTGACATAGCTGCCATATAAACCGATCTGGGGTCTTGACTTCTTGAGCCTCTATAGTGCGCAATTCTTATCCGATTGGAATGAAATTTTACACGACGTGTTTTGTTATGATATCCAACAAATGTGCCAAGTATGGTTCAAATCGGTCTATAACCTGACATAGCTGCCACATAAACCGATCTGGGGTCTTGACTTCTTGAGCCTCTATAGTGCGCAATTCTTATCCGATTGGAATGAAATTTTGCACGACGTGTTTTGTTACGATATCCAACAACTGTGCCAAGTATGGTCCAAATCGCTTCATAACCTCATATAGCTGTCATATAAACCGATCTTGGGTCTTGACTTCTTGAGCCTCTAGAGTGCGCAATTCTTATCCGATTGGAATGAAATTTTGCACGACGTGTTTTGTTATGATATCCAACAATTGTGCCAAGTATGGTTTAAATCGGTTCATAACCTGATGTAGCTGTCATATAAACCGATCTGGGGGCTTGATTTCTTGAGCCTCTAGAGTGCGCAATTCTTATCCGATTGGGATGAAATTTAGCACAAAGTGTTACGATATCCAACAAATGTGCCAAGTATGGTTGAAATCGGTTTATAACCTTATATAGCTGTCATATAAACCGATCTTGGGTCTTGACTTCTTGAGCCTCTAGAGTGCGCAATTCTTATCCGATTGGGATGAAATTTAGCACGAAGTGTTTCGTTATTATATCCAACAACTGTGTCAAGTATGGTTCAAATCGGTCCATAACCTGACATAGCTGCCATATAAACCGATCTGGGGTCTTGACTTCTTGAGCCTCTATAGTGCGCAATTCTTATCCGATTGGAATGAAATTTTGCACGACGTGTTTTGTTATGATATCCAATAAATGTGCCAAGTATGGTTCAAATCGGTTAATAACCTTATATAGCTGTCATATAAACCGATCTTGGGTCTTGATTTCTTGAGCCTCTAGAGTGCGCAATTCTTATACGATTGGGATGAAATTTGCACGAAGTGTTTCGTTATTATATCCAACAACGGTGTCAAGTATGGTTCAAATCGGTCCATAACCTGACATAGCTGCCATATAAACCGATCTGGGGTCTTGACTTCTTGAGCCTCTAGAGTGTGCAATTCTTATCCGATTGGAATGAAATTTTGCACGACGTGTTTTATTATGATATCCAACAAATGTGCCAAGTATGGTCAAATCGCTTCATTACCTTATATAGCTGTCATATAAACCGATCTTGGGTCTTGACTTCTTGAGCCTCTAGAGGGCGCAATTCTTATCCAATTTGAACATAATATTTTGTTATGATATCCAACAACTGTGCCAAATATGGTTTAAATCGGTTCATAACCTGATATAGCTGTCATATAATCAGATCTGGGATCTTGACTTCTTGAGCCTCTAGAAGTAACAATTATTATCCGATTTGCCTGAAATTTTGTACGACGGATCCTCTCATGATCATCAACATACGTGTTTATTATTGTCTGAATCGGTGTATAGCCCGATACAGCTCCCATATAAATCCAGCCATATAAACCGATCTGGGGTCTTGACTTCTTGAGCCCCAAAGAGCGCAATTCTTATTTGAATTGACTGACATTTTACACTGGTCTCCAACATATAATTTAATTGTGGTCCAAACCGGACCATATCTTGATATCGCTCTAATAGCAGAGCAAATCTTTTCTAATAGCCTTTTCTTTTGCCTAAGGAGAGATGCCGGGAAAAGAACTTGACAAATGCGATCCATGGTGGAGGGTATATAAGATTCGGCCCGGCCGAACTTAGCACGCTTTTACTTGTTTTTTTTTTTTTTTTGGTTCATTATGGGTGGTATAATCAATAACGGGTTGGTTCTAAAACGAATAACAGTCTGGTGCTAAAATCAATAACAGATTGGTATTAAAACCAATACCTGTTCGGTAAAAAGGTTAGTAACAAACGGTTCGAATCATTTTGTGGTTGGAGGATCCATACCATCCGATAATGTTTATGCACCATACGGTGTTGCTTTATTATCAATATCGTATGGTACTGAAATGAGCACATTGGGTATCAACTTTTCTCCGGCTGTACATACCAAATTTGAGAACTCTAAATCAATCCGTAAAGAATGTACCAAATAGTACCAATTACAGTACCATATTTAAATTTGGTACCTATTTCACTTTCTGGTACCAAATAGTAGGAATTTAGAAAAAATCATTTAGTCACCTATCACATAGTATTTCCTCGTTGTACCTACATGCCAAATTTCATGAACATACGTTTTCTCACGTTTCCAGTAATATTTTTCAAATTTTTTCTTTCCACCCTCATACATTCGCAATAGATGTCTCTTATACCAAATTTCGAAATTCTAACTTTATCGATAGGACGTGCAAAGTTCACCTTTATCGTAGTCAAAAGTTTCGATGTAACTCAATTTAGGTTACCATAGTGTACCTAGGTACCAAAATTCAGAACTCTAGCCCAATCCATAATGAAGGTACCAAATAGTACCAATTTCGGCAATAAATGTACTATTTTTGATACTTCCTGTACAATTTTGGAAAATTTTTTCACCATATCCTATTTCATGGAGACGGTCTTTAATTTGATCCCTAATTTATTCTCCTAGCACTTTTCGTTCGCCCTTTACACACATTCACTATTTCGTACCATTTGGCACATTTAAATACCTTATAGTATGAATATCACCAAACGCCATCTTATAGCGCGCCTACGACCCAAGGCCAACATCCGTGCAAAATTTCATTATTCTAGCTTTAGCCGTTTGGGCTAGGTAGTGATCAGTCAGTAAATCACGCGACTCTTTTATATATAGAGAAGAAGACTAGCTTATCCCTAGTCGCTTCGCTACCCCCGATGCTACAACTAATATCAAGGTATACCTGTATCCGAATTTTAAGAACTTTAGCCTCATCCGTAAAGAAAATACCATTTGGTCCATCTAAATGTACGAACTTATACTTTCAAAAAGTAACTCTATCTCAATTTTAGCACTCTTTTAGTACCTGAATGTACGAGCTTGAAACTATTTTCTGGTTGCCCAATATTTTTATATCCTCCAACATAGGATGGGGGTATACTAATTTCGTTATTCTGTTTGTAACTCCTCGAAATATTCGTCTAAGACCACATAAAGAATATATCGTCTGTCCGTCTTTCTGTCGAAAGCACGCTAACTTTTGAAGGAGTAAAGCTAGCCGCTTGTAATGGGCCATATCGGTCCAATTTTTTGATATAGCTGCCATATACACCGAACTTGGATCTTGACTTTTTGAGCCACTAGAGGGCGCAATTCCTATCCGGTTTGGCTAAAACTTTGCATGAGGTATTTTGTTATGACTTAAACCTATCTGGGTTCTTGACTTCTTGAGCGTCTAGAGGGCGCAATTCCTATCTGATTTGGCTGAAATTTTGAACGGCGCGTTTCGTTATGACTTCAAACTTCTTGAGCAGCTAGAGGGCTCAATTCTCATCCGATTTGGCTGAAATTTTGCATGAGGTGTTTTGATAAAACTTTCAAAAACTGTGGTGAGTATGGTTCAAATCGGTAAATAACCTGATATAGCTGTCATATTAACCGATCTGGAATCTTGACTTCTTGAGCCTCTAGAGGGCTCAATTCTCATTCGATTTGGCTGAAATTTAGCTTGAAGTGTTTTGTTAGGAATTCCAACAAATGTGTTTAGTATGGTTTAAATCGGTCCATATTTTGATATAGTTGCCATATAAACAGATCTGGGCTCTTGATTTCTAAGGCCTCTAGAGAACGCAGTTCTTATCCGATTTGGCTGAAATGTTGCATGAAGTGTTTTGTTATGACTTTCAACAACTGTGCATAGTATGGTTCAAATCGGTTCATAACCTGATATAGCTGCCATATAAACCGATCTGGGATCTTGATTTCTTAAGCCTCTAGAGGGCGCAGTTATTATCTGATTTGGCTGAAATTTAGTACAACGGCTTCTCTCATGACCTACAACATACGTGTCCCGTATGGTCAGAATCGATCTATAGCCTGATACAGCTGCCATATAAACCGATCTCTGTATTTTACTGCTTGAGCCCCTAAAGGGCTCAATTATTACTCGAATTGGCTGAAATTTTACACAATGACTTCTACTATGGTTTCCAACATTCAAAGGTCCGATTAGGACCATAACTTGTTTTTTCCATACACCAACACGCAGGGGATGTCCCCTATGAATGCAGTGCATTGCATTGACTAATGAAAATTAGAAATTGGAGGGGGGAACGATTTAGTGTTTATTGTCATATGTCTTAAATCTCTGGATGCCATAGTAGGTGGGAAAAGCATTAGCTAGAAGCCGATTCTACATGCGAACGGTTCTGGCGAAACAAGATGCGCCAGTTGGAAGTCATGAGAGAAATCATTGCACAAAATGTTAGCCTAATCGGATGAAAATTGCGCCCTCTATAGGCGCAATGTATTATAAAGGTTACGTTCAGTGTCGGAATACTTATTTTTATTAAGTCTTGTAAAAAAATTAACTTTTGCGATAGTATCCAACGATAAAACATCAATCGATATTCTGTCAAAAAATTAAATATCGATAGTCCCATCGATATTTTGCCAGCTATACTCTGTACATGGTCCAGTAGCTCCAGGGATGACTTTGAAGCTCCAGCCCATTCATATAAGTTGTACTCCATTTTCGGCCTTATGAGATTGACATTGACAGATGTTAAGAAGATCAGAGGGAGCGAAGGAATTCTTGCACCGTTTAAGGAAGCCTAAGCACTTGAATGCTTCTATCGACACTTCAAATATGTGTTTAGCCCAACGGACATCACCTTGTATTTTCATGCCCAGAACATCAAGAACTTCTGATTGCTCAACATCTATATCGTTGATAGACAGAGATGGTCGTATTGGGTCGGCGAATCGTTGGTATGACAACAGACAGCACTGAGTCTTCCGTGCGTTAAGATCTACTCGATTCATTCGACCCCACTCAGAAATGGCCAGCACATCCTGGCAGAGTGTATCGTTCTACTAGGCCTATGGTCGATTGAGTACGAATGACAGAGATTACTGTCATCCACAAATGAGTAGATTGGATTCGTTGTCTGACTCAACAGATCCGTTGATGGAAATAAGAAAACGAGAAGTAGAAAAGACATCGCCCTGGGGTACACCTGCAGTCAATTTATGCTCATTGGATGAGAACCCATCTATAATGACTCGTGTAGTGCGATCTCTGAGAAAGCTCGAAATAAATCGAACAAAGTCATTATCGACACCAAATGCGACAAACTTTGATAGTAGTGCACCGTGCCAGACACTATCAAATGCCTTGAAATTATCCAGAGCCACAACCTTACTCTCACTAAACTGGAGGATTGAGCGACTCCAATGTTGCGACAGAAATGGAATGAGGTCGCCCGTAGAGCGATATCTGCGGAACCCACACTGTTGATCGCTAAATAGGCCATTAGACTCTAAATACCTCACAAGATGGTTGAGAGCGGAGCAAATCGCAATTGGCCGGTAATTCGCAGGGTTGTTCGCCTCACCCATCTTGGGTATTGGCTGAACCTTCGCAAACTTCCAACGCGCCGGGAAGACTCCCGCACGGTAGGCAAGGTTGAAAAGGTTGCGTAATGGACGTGCAAGCGTTGAAGAACACTTGCGCAAGAGAAGTGTTGATATACCATCAGGGCCTGGGGATTTATTTACGTCGATATTCTCAAGAATAATTTTAACTACACGAGTTCGAAAAAATATCTGGGGCATGACGCCAGATATATTTTCGATTAAGGGGAGTGGTTGATTACTCTTCCGGCAGGGAAGAGTTCCCTGCAAATATATCAGCCAACAGGTTAGCCTTTTCATCCGTGTCAGTAAATGTTACATCATCCTTAACATTAGTTGGAATAGATGAAGAACTACCCTTTTCATGAACGACCAAAAGTTCTGACTTCCTCGTTTAGAAGCAAGGATCTTAGTACTTAAGCGTTGTTTGCAAAGAAATTTTTCGCGCCTAAACACTTTGTATATGAAGATCTTGCCTGCTTGCGCAGCAGTTCAGTATTGGCATTTTTATCCAAGCGCCAGTTCCTGAATGCCACCTTTTTATACCTACCACCGAAGGATGGGGGTATATCCGTTTGCAACACATCGAAATATCCATTTCCGACCCTATAAAGTATATATATTCTTGATCAGCGTAAAAATCTAAGACGATCTAGACATGTCCGTCCGTCTGTCTCTTGAAATCACGCTATAGTCTTCAAAAATTGAGATATTGAGCTGAAACTTTGCACAAATTCTTTTTTTGTCCATAAGCAGGTTAAGTTCGAAAATGGGCTATATCGGACTATATCTTGATATAGCCCCCATATAGACCGATTCGCCGATTTAGGGTCTTAGGCCCATAAAAGCCACATTTATTATCCGATTTTGCTGAAATTCGGGACAGTGAGTTGTCTTTGACCCTTCGACATCTTCCGTTAATATGGCTCAGATCGGTTCAGATTTGGATATAGCTGCCATATAGACCGATCCTCCAATATGGGGTCTTAGGCCCAAAAAAGCCACATTTAGTATCCGATTTTGATGAAATTGACAGTGAGACAGTGAGTTGTCTTAGACCCTTCGACATCCTTTATCAATTTGGCCCAAATCGGTCCAGATTTGGATATAGCTGCCATATAGACCGATCCTCCGATTTAGGGTCTTAGGCCCATAAAAGCCACATTTATTATCCGATTTTGGGACAGTGAGTTGTGCTAGGTCCTTCGACATTCTTCGTCAATTTGGCTCAGATCGGTCTAGATTTGGATATAGCTGCCATATACACCGATCCTCCGATTTAAGGTCTTAGGTCCATAAAAGCATTTATTATCCGATTTTGCTGAAAGTTGGGACAGTAAGATGTGTTAGACTCTTCAACATCCTTCGTTAATTTAGTCCAGATCGGTCCAGATTCGGAATCTGACAGCGTTTCTGCATGTCTGGTTAATCTAACATTTGTCGTTTGATTTTGCTGTTATAGTCTTAATTGGAATAAATGTCGCCATTCCATTTATAATTATATTCTCAATAATTTCAGCAGGAGTATTAATATAGTCTTCAAGAAAACATAGTTTCCAATTAAAATGCTGAAAAATATATTCTGTTAAGGTGTTTTTGTATGCCAAAGTGATTAGGAGCTTTAACTCAATCCGTAAAGAAAGTACCATTTAATACGATTTAGTACCTAGATGTATTAATTTCAAAAATTTTCTAGTCGCTCAATATATATTGTCAAGGGGTAGCTTTATCTGAATTTTGGAGAGATTTATTGCAATCCATAAAAAAGTAAATTTTTAGAACCTAAATGTACGAATTTCTACAAAATCACAGTCGCCTGATATATACTCTCACGGTGTACCTGTACCCCAAATTTCAGAAGTTTATCTCAATCCGTAAAAAATTATCATATTGTATGTTTTAGTACCTAAATGTAAGTATTTTTTAATAATCTTCTAGTCGCCCGATAAATACTGTCGAGGTGCTTTAGCTTAATCCGTAAAGGAGATACCATTTTGTCAAGTTGTATCTGTATTTGAAATTTCAGAGCTCTAGTTCAATCCATTAAGAACCTGTATCCAAATTTTGAGAGTTGTATATCTGCTATTAGAGCGATATCAAGATATGGTCCGGTTTGGACCACAATTAAACTATATGTTTGAGACCTATGTAAAATGTCAGTCAATTCGAATAAGAATTGCGCTCTTTGGGGGCTCAAGAAGTAAAATAGAGAGCTGGATTTATATGGGAGCTGTATCGGGCTATAGACCGATTCAGACCATAATAAACACGTATGTTGATGGTCATGAGAGGATCCGTCGTACAAAATTTCAGGCAAATCGGATAATAATTGCGACCTCTAGAGGCTCAAGAAGTCAAGATCCCAGATCGGTTTATATGGCAGCTATATCAGGTTATGAAGCGATTTGAACCTTATTTGACACAGTTGTTGAAAGTAAGAACAAAAAATATCATGCCAAATTTCAGCCAAATCGGATAGGAATTGCGCCCTCTAGAAGCTCAAGAAGTCAAGTCCCCATATCTGTTTATATGACAGCTATATGAGGTTATGAATTGATTTGAACCATTCTTGGCACAGTTGTTGGATAACATAACAAAATACTTAGTGCAAAATTTCATTCCAATCGGATAAGAATTGCGCCCTCTAGAGGTTCAAGAAGTCAAGACCCAAGATCGGTTTATATGGCAGCTATATCAGATTATTTACCGATTTGAACCATGCTTGGCACAATTGTTGGATATCATAACAAAACACGTCGTGCAAAATTACATTCCATCGGATCTAGAGGCTCAAGAAATCAAAACACAAGATCGGTTAAATGGCAGCTATATCAAAACATGGACCGATATGGCCCATTTACAATACCAACCGACCCTCCCCCATCCTATGGTGGAGGGTATAAAAACTTCCAATCGTCCAATATATACTGTCAAGTTGTATTTGTATTCCAAATTTCAAAGCTCTAGCTCAGTCTGTTAATAAAGTAACTAATGGTACCAATTACAGCACTGTAAGTACGTTTTCTTCCACTTCTGATACGATTACACCATATCGCACTTGTTACAACACATCGTATTTTTGTCAAGGTAGCTTGTTGTACACTGAGGCGGCAGCCCTTGCCCGTAAAGGAATCCATCGGGTCAATCCGGTATGTACAACCGGCTGTTGTGGTTGTACGCCTCCGCTAAATTAGGAAAGCTATTTCGTACTACAATAAGTAGTTCTTTTTGGTTCCAAAATGTACGATTTGTGAAAAAAACATGGAGTCACCCAACAAATAGTTCCTAGCTGTACCTTTATGGCAAATTTCAGAGCTCCAGCTAAATTCGTAAAGAAAGTACGAAATGGTACCAAAATGCGGTATTTTTCCTCCCGTATTTTTTCTCCCGTTTCCAGTACAATTTTTTGTATTTTTATACCCACCACCATAGGATGAGGGTATACTAATCTAGTCATTCCGTAAGAAACACCTCGAAATATTTGATCTAGGACCCCATTAATTGCATTCATTCTTGATCGGTTCGATATTTTCAGTCGATCTGTCCAAATCACTGTAGCGGTCGAACGCGTAAAGCTACCCGCTTGAAATTTTGCACAGATACTAAATATTAATGTAGGTCATTAGGGCCACATCGGTTCAGATTTGGATAAAGCTCCCATATAAGCCGATCTCTCGATTTGACTTCATGAGCCCTTACAAGCCGCAATTTTCATCCGATTTTGATGAAATGTTGCACATAGTGTTCAATTATGACTTCAAGAAGCCGTATGGTTCAAATCGGTCTATAACCTGATATAGCTCCCATATAAACCGATCTCTCGATTCGACTTCTTGAGCCAATAGAAGCCTCAATTTGCATCGGATATGGCTGAAATTTTGTGCATAGTGTTCTGTTATGACTTCCAACAACTGTGCCAAGTACGATCCAAATCGGTCAGGAACCTAATATAGCTCCCATATAAACCGATCTCCCGATATGACTTCTTGGGCCCTTACAAGCCGCAATTTTTATCCGATTTGGCTAAATTTTGCATGTTCTGTTCTGTCATGACTTCCAACAACTATGCCATGTACGGTTCAAATCAGTCTATAAACTGATATAGGTCACATATAATCCGATCTCCCGATTTGACTTCTTGAGGCCCTGGAAGCAGCAATTTTTGTCCGATTTGGCTGAAATTTTACACAAAGTGTTGTATTATAATTTCCAAAAATTGTGCCATGTATGGTCCAAATCGGTCGTGAACCTGATATAGCTCCCACATAAACCGATCTCCCGATTTGACTTCTTGAGCCTTTACTAGCCGCAATATTTGTCCGATGTCGCTGTTATGACAGAATCCATGGTGGTGGGTTCCTAGGATTCTACCCGGCCGAACCACGCTTTTACTTGTTTCTATCTAACCCTATTATTTCGCATTTCTAGCTCTAACTGTTTGGCCTGTGCAAAGTTCACATATATCGTACCTTTATGGTACTTTTTAGTACCTAATTATACAAATGTCCAAAAACTCATTGAGACTCCCAACTTTGGTTGCCTTATGTACTTACATATGTACCAAAATTCATAGCTCTAACACAGCGTGCTAAGTTCGGCCAGGCCGCATCTTATATAACCTCCACCATGGATCGCATTTGTCGAGTTCTTTGCGCGATATCTCTTTTGAGGCAAACAAAGAATAATGAAAAATAATTGTTATGCTATTGGAGATATATCAAGTTCTAGTCCGATTCGGACCATGCGTAAATTGAATGTTGAAGACCATAAGAGAAGTCATTAGATAATATTTCAGTCCATATGAATAAGAACTTCGCCTTGTAGGGACTCAAGAAGCGATTCAGACCATATTGGACACGTATGTTGAAGGCCGTTGTACAAAATTTTAGCTAAATCGTATAAGAATTGCGCCCTCTTAAGGCTTAAGAAGTCAAGATCCCAGATCGGTTTATATGGCAGATATCAGGCTATAGACTGATTTAAAACATACTAAGCACAATTGTTGGAAGTGATACCAAAACACCACGTGCAAAATCTCAGCCAAATCGGATAAGAATTGCTCAAGACCTAAGATCGGTTTATATGGCAGCTATTTCAAAACATGGACCGACCTACACTTATAAGAAGTATTTGTGCAAAATTTCAAGAGGGTGGCTTTACTCCTTCGAAAGTTAGCGTGCTTTCGACAGACGGACATGGCTAGATCGACTTAAAATGTCATGACGATCAAGAATATGTATACGTCTTGGATGCATAATTCGAGGTGTTACAAACAGAATGACGAAATTGGTATACCCCCCATCCTATGGTGGAGGGTATAAAATACCAAATAGTACCCATTGCAGTTCTAGACGTACTCTCCCACTTCCACATCAATTTTCTAAATTATTTTTCTCCAACCCTTTATTTTTCGAGACTCTCGGTCGTGAACCTATTCACTATTCCATACTGTTTTGTTACCTGTTAGCACCTTTAAATTTTTTTATATCTGAAAGGGGGCGGGCGGACTCTCCCCCTTACCCTTATTTTCACAAACGAAGATGGGCTGGGCTTTTTAAGCGAAATTTTGTATGCTCTCTTTTATTAACCTAAAACCAAAAATATTGTATCCAAATTTGCGATGGGGTACCTAAGGGTGGGGTGGGGCCTTCAAAACCCACCAAATATATTTATAGACCAATCACGATGATATGGGACACAAATGATACGAAAACGTATCTGATATCCAATTGTTGGACCATGTGTTTGGACATATTTACCGACCATGGCAATATGAATATAGAATACGAATCTGATATCCGAATGTTGGACAAAGTTTCTGGGGGTATACCCTTTCCCCAAAACACCCCCCAAACAGGACTTATTTACTGACCATGGCAATATGGGGCTCAAATAAAAGGTATTCGGGAGTACATTACGAATATGGTCAGGAATAAGAAAAATATGTTTTATAATTTGTTGATATCGGAAGGGGTTGGACCCTCCCCGTTATCCCAAAAGTACCAACCCAAATCACAAGTGGACCGATAAAGACAATATGGCTATCAAATGAAAGGTATTGAAGAGTAGAATACGTATATGGTAATAAAAATTGGTTTCAAGTACCCAGAAAGTCGCCCTAGCTAAATGTTGCCCTAAAAAGTCTAAATAACGACAAATTGGTCGTCCATATCTATATGGGGCTTAAATGAAAGGTATTCTGGAGTAGATAACGAATCTAGCTTACAAAATCAGATCGAAGTGTAGAGGGTCACCCCACCCCCTAAGAACTACCTAAATGGGCATATGACCCATCATGACTATATGAGACTCGGTTTGTTTGTTTGTTCCGTAAAATCAAAAAAAAAAAGGAAACATAGGTTATATAATTTTTAGATATCGGATGGTGACTGACCCTCCCCCTTACACCAAAATCGCCACCCAAAACCAAAACAGGACTGAGGGGCACAATATGGGTATCAAATGAAAGGTATTGCAGACTAAAAAATGAATATCATATTGAATTTTGGGTCCAAGTACCCAGTGGGCCGCCCCAACCCAAAAACTCCTCTAAACAGAAATATTCGACGTTCCTATCAATATGGGACTCAAATGAAAAGTATCCGGCATTAGATTACAAATATGGCATAAAAAATTAGGTCCAAGTAATGAGAGGTCGCCTCACCCACAAATGGGCATATCGGCCGTATGGGATATTTGGGAGTAGATTAAAAATATAACATTAACATTTGCGTTCGAGTCAAGCTGGCTCTTTTCCTCATAAAAATACATCAAATAGATTAATTGACCCATTATGACAATATGGGACTCAAATGAAAGGTATTTGAGAGAAGAAAACGAATTTGATATCCAATTTTGGGGGTACACCCTAAATTGACCCTTCAACTGAACTTTACTTCCGACTATAGCAATATGGAGCTCAAATCAACGGTATTTGGGAGTAAACAACGAATTTGATATCTATTTTCAAGGCAAAGTGTCGGTAGCCTCCGCATGGCCTCCCCGGACTCATATGAAATGTTTCTGAAAGTAGAGCACAAATCTTATATTTACTTTGATGGCCAAGTGACCACCCCCCAAATACCCCCTTTACCCGAAATATTTACCAATACCGTAATATGGGGCTCAAAAGAAAGGCATTTCGGGGGTAGAGTAAAAATTTGCCCAGGAACCGAACAGGAGCAAACTTTTCATACATCAATGAGCGTTTTCCGATTCAAGTTGAGTTTATCAACGTTAGGGGGCCTTCTTCATAGCCGAGTTCGTATGGTGTGCCGTAGTGCGACACCTCTTTGGGGAGAATTTTTTACATGACCATGCATGGTATGGTACCTCGCAAATGTCGCCAGCATTAAGAGGGGATAACCACCGCTTTAAATTTTGTCCGAAGTTCTGCCAGGATTCGAACGCAGACGTTCAGCGTCATAGGCGGACATAGGCTACAGTAGCACGATAGGGCGAAGTGTCCCCACCCTAAATAGATATTAGTGTGTTAAAGAAGGCACAGCGGAGCGGGCCCTGTCCAGCTAGTTATACCCTCCACCATAAGATGGGGGGTATACTAATTTCGTCATTATGTTTGCAACTACTCGAAATATTCGTCTGAGACCCCATACAGTATATATATTCTTGATCGTCGCGACATTTTATGTCGATCTAGCCATGTCCGTCCGTCTGTCCGTCCGTCCGTCTGTCTGTCGAAAGCACGCTAACTTCCGAAGGAGTAAAGCTAGCCGCTTGAAATTTTGCACAAATACTTCTTATTAGTGTAGGTCGGTTGGTATTGTAAATGGGCCATATCGGTCCATGTTTTGATATAGCTGCCATATAAACCGATCTTGGGTCTTGACTTCTTGAGCCTCTAGAGTGCGCAATTCTTATCCGATTGGAATGACATTTTGCACGACGTGTTTTGTTATGATATCCAACAACTGTGCCAAGTATAGTTCAAATCAGTCCATAACCTGATATAGCTGCCATATAAACCGATCTTGGGTCTTGACTTCCTGAGCCTCTAGAGGGCGCAATTCTTATCCGATTGGAATGAAATTTTGCACGACGTGTTTTGTTATTATATCCAACAACTGTGCCAAGTATGGTTCATAACCATAACCTGGTATAGCTGCCATATAAACCGGGTCTTGGGTCTTGACTTCTGTAGCCTCTAGGGGGCGCAATTTTTATCCGATTGAAATGGAATTTCGCACGACGTGTTTTGTTGTGATACCCAACATCTGTGCCAAGTATGGTTCAAATCGGTTCATAACCTGATATAGCTGTCATATAAACCGATCTTGGGTCTTGACTTCTTGAGCCTCTAGAGGGCGCAATTCTTATCCGATTGGAATGAAATTTTGCACGAATTATTTCTTTATGATATCCAATAACTGTGCCAAGTATGGTTGAAATCGGTTCATAACCTGATATAGCTGTCATATAAACAGATCTGGGGATTTGACTTCTTGAGCTTCTACAGGGCTCAATTCCTATCCGATTTGGCTGAAATTTTGGATGACGTATTTTATTCTGACTTTCAACAACTGTGTCAAATAAGGTTCAAATCGGTTCATAACCTGATAGAGCTGCCATATAAACCGATCTGGGATCTTGATCCCTAGAGGTCGCAATTATTATCCGATATGCCTGAAATTTTGTACGACGGATCCTCTCATGACCATCAACAAACGTGTTTATTATGGTCTGAATCGGTCTATAGCCCGATACAGATCCCATATAAATCGTTCTCTCTATTTTACTTCGTGAGCCCCAATGGGCGCAATTCTTATAAGAATTGGCTGAAATTTTACACAGGTCTCCAACATATAATTTAATTGTGGTCCGAACCGGACCATATCTTGATATCGTTTTAATAGCAGAGCAACTCTTTTCTTATGTCCTGTTTTGCCTAAGAAGAGATGCCGGGAAAAGAACTCGACAAATGCGATCCATGGTGGAGGGTATATAAGATTCGGCCCGGCCGAACTTAGCACGCTTTTACTTGTTTTTTATATAAGAAGATATCAGAACTTACGGCTTTTTACTAAAGCAATGTAATAGCATTTGCACCCTCGACATCCATAGTTTTATTCTGAATTTTTAACGGATACGCAGAAATGACAAGAAGTGAATTAATTTTGATTTATCCCCGGCGTATTTTTCAGTAATCATCTCTATATTTGTATGTTGGAAAAACCTACCAAAAATTGAGGTCAGCCTACCAACCTACCAATTTTGGTAGGAACCTACCATGAACGGCAACACTGCTAGTAATATATATTTTCAATATATTGGGTTGCCCAAAAAGTAATTGCGGATTTTTCATATATTCGGCGTTGACAAATTTTTTCACAGCTTGTGACTCTGTAATTGCATTCTTTCTTCTGTCACTTATCAGCAGTTACTTTTAGCTTGCTTTAGAAAAAAAGTGTAAAAAAGTATATTTGATTAAAGTTCATTCTAAGTTTTATTAAAAATGCATTTAATTTCTTTTAAAAAATCCGCAATTACTTTTTGGGCATTCCAATATTTCCTTTTCCTTCCAATGTGCCTTATTGGCACTGTCTCTCTCTGAATGTCCATATGTAAATATAATGTAATTTGGGGCCATGAGAGCTCGTACGAATATTCTCGCACACATGTTCTAAAGGTAAAACTTTAGTTATAAATTAAGTTGTTTTATTTAAGTTTACTTTGTGAAATATTCATAACTGTATGTTTTGTTTTAACTCCAAATGATAGCGAGTTGATTTATTAAGATGAAAAGGACAAAAGTTTTCTGCGTTTATACATCCCATAACACCACTACATGTGTGTGGGTGTGGTGTATATTCAGCAAGAAGATGTTTGTAGCATGAATATTTTAGTACCCTGCTTTACTTCAAGTGTTGGGATTTTTCCTCTTTTGATGGTTAGATGGATGAAGTTGAAGAAGGTAGGCTGCGGCAGCAGACAGTAGGCAGTTCTTGGTGGGTGGTAGTGTTTTGTGTTGGAACCTTTCCAATATTTCATACAAATTAATTCTCCAAGAAATATGATTGTAGTTGGAGGATTTATCGCCAGAAAATAAATATCCTACAGTATCAGCAATGACACAGGACATTGTGTGGATATTTTTTGAAGTATTCCCCTATGTGGTAATTTTTGGACAGAAGCATATGGATTATATTCAACTGGCTTTAGGGCAAATTTCTTTGAAATGTTGTTTTGTAGCTTTTAGAAATTTAGAATTTCTTGCAGTGCAACAATCATTGTATACCTTATTCGTAAAAATTGCTAAGAGTATTTTTCCCAGAATTACCATTTCATATTGCTCTTTGTTTTCAATGAATTCTCTTTTTTTTTACGGAGCAGTCGTTGACATTTCGCATTGAAATTCAAGCGATCTAGCCAATGTTGAAACAATTTTTGCTGTCAACAGCAAAAGATGGGCTTCATTTTAAATAACTCAACAATGTCATCTGGCTTTAGCTAGGTTTTTGCTGATTTCAAGAACTTGTTGTTGTTGGTTTTTCCAAGTCATAATCATAATCTATATAAGTTGGGCAGATGATGTAAGAATTCTTATTCAGTTTGTAAAGAACTTTTCCGCAAGATATAATCATCACAGAATATACCACACAAAATAAAATGGATAAATCTAAGACAACGTTCCTATTTCTATATCTAAGTAAGTTTTGGTTAAACCTTCACCAATTTGTTTAGAATCTAATACATGACTCCTAGTTTCCAGTTCCTGTCTTATGGCATATGCTGCCCCCAGACCCCAGGACCTTGATGATGAGGAGGATGTCAATGGTGTCAATGAAGTCATACCCAAGTTCATAAACCAAAGTCTGGATTACAATGCTGTGGTTGGTCACTTTAAGGACTTTTTCATGTATTTACCCGTAATGTTTACCACTCTGAAAGAAACCATGTCTGGTTTCCCGAAATTTGCTGAAGGTGTGAAAATTTTATCCTCCAGTATTGGCCCCACACCTGAGGAACCCAACTGTAAATGCAAAGCATCAACGCCGACAGTGCTAAGTAGCAATGATATCGATTGATATTATTATTGAATAGGATAGATATTCCTAAATGGATACCGAATAAAGTTATGTGTTGTTATTTGTTATTGAGATTAGTGAAGTGTTTTTGTTGTTTGCCAAAAATAAATGTGGCTAGGCACATGGGGCTCAATCAGAAGGGAGAAAGGCAGCACTATCATGTTTCAACGTTTGTTTTTTATACCCTCCACCATAGGATAGGGGTATACTAATTTCGTCATTCTGTTTGTAACACCTCGAAATATGCGTCAAGACCCCATAAAGTATATAGATTCTTGATCGTCTTGTCACTTTAAGTCGATCTAGCCATGTCCGTCCGTCTGTCTGTCTGTAGAAAGCACGCTAACTTTCGAAGGAGTTAAACTAGCCGCTTAAAATTTTGCACAAATACTTTTTGTTAGTTGTAGGTCGGTTGGTATTGTAAATGGGCCAAATCGGTCCATGTTTTGATATAGCTGCCATATTAACCGATCTTGGGTCTTGACTTCTTGAGCCTCTAGAGGGCGCAATTCTCGTCCAATTTAACTGAAATTTTGCACATAGTGTTTTGGTAGCACTTGCAACAACTATGCTAAGTATGGTTTACATCGGTCCATGCTTTGATATAGCTGCCATATAAACCGATCTTGGGTCTTGACTTCTTAAGCCTTTAGAGGGCGCAATTCTTATCCGATTTTATTGAAATGTTGCACGTGGTGTTTTGGTAGCACTTGCAACAACTACGCTAAGTATGGTTCTAATCGGTCCATGTTTTGATATAGCTGCCATATAAACCGATCTTGGGTCTTGACTTCTTGAGCCTCTAGAAGGGGTAATTCTTATCCGATTTTATTGCAATTTTGCTCTTAGTGTTTTGGTAGCACTTCCAACAATTGTGCCTAGTATGATTCAAATCGGTTCATAATCTGGTATAGCTGTCATATAAACCGATCTTGGATCTTGACTTCTTGAGCCTCTAGAGGGCGCAATTCTCGTCCAATTTAACTGAAATTTTGCACATAGTGTTTTGGTAGCACTTGCAACAACTACGCTAAGTATGGTTTACATCGGTCTATGCTTTGATATAGCTGCCATATAAACCGATCTTGGGTCTTGACTTCTTGGGCCTCTAGAGAGCGCAATTATTATCCGATTTTATTGAAATTTTGCACGTAGTGTTTTGGTATCACTTCCTACAACTACGCTAAGTATGGTTTACATCGGTCCATGTTTTGATATAGCTGCCATATATACCGATCTTGGGTCTTGACTTCTTGAGCCTCTAGAAGGCGTAATTCTTATCCGATTTTATTGAATATTTGCACGTAGTGTTTTGGTATCACTTACAACAACTGTGCTAAGTATGATTCAAATCGGTTCATAATCTGGTATAGCTGTCATATAAACCAATCTTGGATCTTGACTTCTTGAGCCTCTAGAGGGCGCAATTCTCGTCCAATTTAACTGAAATTTTGCATATAGTGTTTTGGTAGCACTTGCAACAACTACGCTAAGTATGGTTTACATCGGTCTATGCTTTGATATAGCTGCCATATTAACCGATCTTGGGTCTTGACTTCTTGAGCCTTTAGAGGGCGCAATTCTCGTCCGATTTTATTGCAATTTTGCACTTAGTGTTTTGGTATCACTTACAACAACTGTGCTAAGTATGATTCAAATCGGTTCATAATCTGGTATAGCTGTCATATAAACCGATCTTGGATATTGACTTCTTGAGCCAATATAGCTCGCAGTTCTCATCCGATTTGGCTGAAATTTTGCATGAAGTGTTTTGTTATGGCTTCCAATAACTGTGCTAAGTATGACGTAAATCGGTATAGAACCTGATATAGTTGCCATATAAACCGATCTTGGGTCTTGACTTCTAAAGCCTCTAGAGGGCGCAATTCTTGTCCGATTTTATTGCAATTTTGCACTTAGTGTTTTGGTAGCACTTGCAACAACTACGCTAAGTATGGTTCTAATCGGTCCATGTTTTGATATAGCTGCCATATAAACCGATCTTGGGTCTTGACTTCTTGAGACTCTAGAGGGCGCAATTCTCGTCCAATTTAACTGAAATTTTGCACTTAGTGTTTTGGTAGCACTTGCAACAACTGCGCTAAGTATGGTTCTAATCGGTCCATGTTTTGATATAGGTGCCATATAAACCGATCTTGGGTCTTGACTTCTTAAGCCTCTAGAGGGCGCAATTCTCATCCGATTTAACCGAAATGTTGCACATAGTGTTTTGGTAGCACTTCCAATAGTTGTGCCTAGTATGATTCAAATCGGTTCATAATCTGGTATAGCTGTCATATAAACCGATCTTGGGTCTTGACTTCTTGGGCCCCTAGAGAGCGCAATTATTATCCGATTTTATTGAAATTTTGCACGTAGTGTTTTGGTATCACTTCCTACAACTACGTTAAGTATGGTTTACATCGGTCCATGTTTTGATATAGCTGTCATATAAACCGATCTTGGGTCTTGACTTCTAAAGCCTCTAGAGGGCGCAATTCTCGTCCGATTTTATTGCAATTTTGCACTTAGTGTTTTGGTATCACTTACAACAACTGTGCTAAGTATGATTCAAATCGGTTCATAATCTGGTATAGCTGTCATATAAACCGATCTTGGATATTGACTTCTTGAGCCAATATAGCTCGCAGTTCTCATCCGATTTGGCTGAAATTTTGCATGAAGTGTTTTGTTACGGCTTCCAATAACTGTGCTAAGTATGACGTAAATCGGTATAGAACCTGATATAGCTGCCATATAAACCGATCTGGGATTTTGATTTCTTCAACCTCTAGAGGGCGCAATTCTCATCCGGCTTCTCTCATGACCTTCAACATATGTGTCTAATATAGTCTGAATCGACCAATAGCTTCATACAGCTCCTATATAAACCTATCTCCCGATTTTGCTTCTTAAGCCCCTACAAGGCGCAATTCTTATCCGAATGAACTGAAATATTACACAATGACTTCTACAATGTTCAGCATTCATTTATGGTTCGAATCGGACTATAACTTGATATAGGTCCAATAGCATATCAGTTCTTATTCAATATTCTATGTTTGTCTAAAAAGAGATACCGCGCATAGAACTCGTTTTTTTTTCTTTAGCCAATCTTTTACAGTAATCTTTGTAAAATACAACAAAGTTCAGCATTCTAAAAACTTCGAGACACTATCAATCTATTGGTAGGTCCTTAAAGTCGAAGTCGTTCTGGATTTCCTCTATTTTACCATGGCACTGTGGGGCCAAAGCCAGAGTTGTGGAGCAACAAATCACAGGAAGAAAGTAGACCTTCAAAATTCCGTAAAGATATTTATAATGGGCCTAGAAATAAATCTGCCAAATTTGGTTTATATCGGTTCAGATATATATAATTCTTCCGATATGGACTTTTAAAGCTGTAGTAGCCATAATTTTGGTTCGATCTTGACAAAATTTAGCATGAGATATTTTATTTGATGTCCCAATATGTGAGCAATATTGCATAAAAATCGGGTTTGATTTAGATATTGCTCCCGTATATATCTATCATCCGATATGGATTTTGAAGGCTATAGAAGCCACATTTAAGGGCTGATCTTTACAAAATTTAGCATGAGGTGTTCTATTTGACGTACCAATATGTGTGCAAAATTTTATCGAAATCGGTCCAGATTTAGATATAGCTCCTATATATATATCTGTATATATTGGAAGCAAAAGAAGTGGCATGAATCCAAAGCTGAATATTATGTGCGGGTTCCGACGACCCTTTCGCAGCAATCATTTCTTTTGTCGTTCACTTCCGTCGCTATAACCAACATATGGGCGATCTCTTTGCCTTACAACATCGCTCCCATGGCAGCCGATTGTACGCACCGGATTGACCCGATGGAACCCGGTTAGGTAAGAGTGATTCCACAGTAGCGACAGACCAAGGCTTCTGGCGGGAATCGAACCCACGACCCCTGCACTGGTAATCCAAGCACGCTACCAACTCGGCTACCGGGGGGCCCCCGCCTCAGTGTACGTGTTCGTCTTTTCTCGTCATGGGAGAGGCACACTCCGGAGTGCCTTCTCTTCTGCTTCTGGTCGGTGCCGGGATTGAAAAGAACCCCGAACCCTGGTTCTGTTCGGTCTGCCAGAACCGCCTCCATCATCGGTCGGTCTCGGTGAGGTGTAACCGGTGCATGGAGTGGGTACATTTCCAATCTTGTTCTGGCCTCACTTCACTACGGGAATATAGTCAAACTGGATATGTTGCACGGTGCTGTGCGAACATAGCCAGCAACGGGTCACAAGCGTCGTCGTCGTCACCTTCTGCGTCCTCGTCGTCTGACTATACCCCTATACTATAACTTCTCACATATCAATGAGTGCAGTCCGATTCAAGATTTAAGCTCAACGAGTCCGAACGGCGTGCCGCAGTGCGACACCTCTTTGGAGAGAAGTTTTACATGGCATAGTACCTCACAAATGTTGCCAGCATTAGGAGGGAAAAACCACCGCGTAGTGTTTTGGTATCACTGAAAAATGTTCTGATGGTCTCGCCAGGATTCGAACCCAGGCGTTCAGCTTCATAGGCGGACATGCTAACCTCTGCGCTACGGTGGCCTCCATGATACACCATTCCGTGCAATATAGACCCATCTCGCCTGCGTCTGGCGCTAGTGACCCCTACATTGAGTGCATGGGGAATAGCAGTCAGGTCCGGCACTGCCGAGATAGAGCTATAGAACGTGTACATACCACCGGTTGGTAGCTGTGTCCCAATTAATGATCAAGCTTACAACCCCGACATAAATGGGTTACTATCTGGCCATAATCGTCTGGTTCTAGGTGACTTTAATGCGCATCGCATTTCATGACATTGTCCCCTAGGTAACGACCAGCGTGGCATAGTTTTGGCAGAGCAGATTGAAGGCTCCACGTTTTGCACGGTGAATGAGGATGCCTCCACTAGGATTACGAGGAGATGCAGCAGCTCGCCAGACATCTCCATTGCATCCCATGATCTCCTGAGTGACGTATCCTGGCAAGCCGTTATCTCTTTGGGGTCAAACCACCTCCCCATAATTCTTACCATCGACCTACTACCCGACTTCATAACCTCTGAGCGCCGCACGTTTATCAATCAGAAGAAGGCCGATTGGGTTGGCTTTTGAGAGTATACTAATCGCCGCTTCAGTGAACTCCCACCCCCCTCGTATGTGCTAGTTGCCGAGAGGAAATTTCGAGACATCATTAACGCAGCAGCCGCTCGCTTTATACCAGCCGGTCGAATACCCTAAGTGCGGCCCAATTTCCCGGTGCAAGCAGTCGTATCCGCAGACGAGCGTGATGGGATTCGTTGTATGGAACCCACTAACCCCAGAATAAGTGAGGTGAATCTGGAAATAAACAGGGTAGTTGTGGCTTCAACACTTGGAGCAATGTTACTTAGGCACCGCTTTAGGCAAGCTGTGGTCTACTGTTAAGTCACTCTCGAACCCCGGTAGACGGGATGACAGGACCTCAGTCGCTTTTGGCGAAGTAACCGTGACTTATCCGAAGAGATGCACCAGGTTGTTCAACCGTCAATTTATTGTGCATCCCGAGAGCGACAGGGCAAGGAGGAGAGTCATTCGCCGTATCAGTGGTCTCCGAGCCGATGGACAGCCATCACAATTTATCGTGGACGAAGTAACGAAAGTCATCCGAGGCGCCAAATCATCGAAGAATCTGGATTTATCTGTTGTTGTTCATAAATAAACCAAACAGCCAAATCGGATAGGAATTGCGCCCTCTAGACGCTCAAGAAGTCAAGTCCCCAGAACGGTTTATATGGCAGCTATATTAGGTTATGGACCGATTTGAACCATACTTGGCACAGTTGTTGGATGTCATAACAAAACACGTCGTGCAAAATTTCATTCCAATCGGATAAGAATTGCGCACTCTAGAGGCTCAAGAAGTCAAGACCCAAGATCGGTTTATATGGCAGCTATATCAGGTTATGGACCGATTTAAACCATACTTGGCACAGTTATTGGATATCATAGCAAAACACTTCGTGCAAAAATTCATTCAAATCGGATAAGAATTGCGCACTCTAGAGGCTCAAGAAGTCAAGACCCAAGATCGGTTTATATGGCAGCTATATCAAAACATGGACCGATATGGCCCATTTACAATACCAACCGACCTACACTAATAAGATGTATTTGCGCAAAATTTCAAGCGGCTAGCTTTACTCCTTCGGAAGTTAGCGTGCTTTCGACAGACAGACGGACGGACGGACGGACGGACAGATGGAGGGACATGGCTAGATCGACATAAAATGTCACGACGATCAAGAATATATATACTTTATGGGGTCTCAAACGAATATTTCGAGTAGTTACAAACAGAATGACGCAATTAGTATACCCCCCATCTTATGGTGGAGGGTATAAAAATGAATTTGTGTTTGTTTGTATGTGTGTATGTTTGTATGTTTGTTTGTTTGTTTGTTTGTGGGTTTGTAAATTTGTTTTTTCCGTATAGACTCCAAAACGGCTGAACCGATTTTTATCAAATCCTCACAGATTGTAGGGAATGATCCGGAAGGAGCAATAGGCTATATAATTTATTGATATCGGTATGGAGCGGACCTTCCCCCTTACCCTAGAGTACAACTCCAAAATAAAAGTGAACCGATCGGGACAATATGGGATTCAAATGAAAGGTATTCAGGAGTAGACTACGAATTTCATATTAGTAATTGGATCCAAGTAACTGGGGAGCCGCCACGACCCCAAAACCCCTTAAAATAGATTTATTGGACGATAATGACAATATGGGACTCGAATGAAAGGTATTCGGGAGTAGATTACGAAAATGGTCAGGAAGGAGGAAAAGGCTTTTTAGTTTGTCGATAGTGGAAGGGGGCGGACCCTCCCCCGTTACCCCAAAACACAACTTAAAACCAAAAGTGGGCCGATAGGAACAATATGGGTATTAAATGAAATGTATCGGGAAGTACAATACGAATATGGTATTAAAAATTGGCATCAAGAATGCGAGGGGTCGTCCATCCCCAAAAACTCCCCCAAACAAACATATTGGACGTAAATATCAATATGGGACTCAAATGAAATATATTTGGGACTAGACTACGAATATAACTTAAACAAGTAAAAGCGTGCTAAGTTCGACCGGGCCGAATCTTATATACCCTCTACCATGGAGCGCATTTGTCAGTTCTTTTCCCGGCATCTCTTCTTAGGCAAAAAATGATATAAGAAAAGAAAGAAAGAAAAATCTGCTATTAGAGCGATATCAAGATATGATCCGGTTTAGACCACAATTAAATTATATGTTGGAGACCTGTGTAAAATGTCAGCCAATTCGAATAAGAATTGCGCCCTTTGGGGGCTCAAAAAGTAAAATAGAGAGATCGATTTATATGGGAGCTGTATCGGGCTATAGACCGATTCAGACCATAATAAACACGTATGTTGATGGTCATGAGAGGATCCGTCGTACAAAATTTCAGGCAAATCGGATAAGAATTGCGCTCTCTAGAGGCCCAAGAAGTCAAGACCCAAGATCGGTTTATATGGCAGCTACATCAGGTTATGAACCGATTTGACCCATACTTGGCACAGTTGTTGGATATCATAACAAAACACGTCGTGCAAAATTTCATTCTAATCGGATAAGAATTGCGCACTCTAGAGCCTCAAGAAGTCAAGACCCAAGATCGGTTTATATGACAGCTATATAAGGTTATGGACCGATTTGAACCATACTTAGCACAGTTGTTATGAGTGATACTAAAACACTATGTGCAAAATTTCAGTCTAGTCGGATGAGAATTGCGCCCTCTAGAGGCTCAAGAAGTCAAGACCCAATATCGGTTTGCAGCTATATCAGGTTATAGACCGATTTGAACCACACTTGGCAGCTATATCAGGTTATAGAACGATTTGAACCACACTTGGCACAGTTATTGGATATCGTAGCAAAACACGTCGTGCAAAATTTCATTCAAATCGGATAAGAATTGCGCACTCTAGAGGCTCAAGAAGTCAAGACCCAAGATCGGTTTATATGGCAGCTAAATCAGGTTATGGACCGATGTGAACCATACTTGGCACAGTTGTTGGATATCATAACAAAACACTTCGTGCAAAATTTCATCCCAATTGGGTAAGAATTGCGCACTCTAGAGGCTCAAGAAGTCAAGGCCCAAGATCGGTTTATATGACAGCTATATCAGGTTATGAACCGATTCGAACCATATTTGGTACAGTTGTTGGATATCATAACAAAACACGTCGTGCAAAATTCCATTCCAATCGGATAGGAATTGCGCACTCTAGAGGCTCAAGAAGTCAAGACCCCAGATCGGTTTATATGGCAGCTATATCAGGTTATGGACCGATTTGAACCATACTAGGCACAATTGTTGGATATCATAACAAAACACGTCGTGCAAAATTTCATCCCAATCGGATAAGAATTGCGCACTCTAGAGGCTCAAGAAATCAAGACCCAAGATCGGTTTATATGGCAGCTATATCAAAACATGGACCGATATGGCCCATTTACAATACCAACCGACCTACACTAATAAGAAGTATTTGTGCTAAATTTCAAGCGGCTTTACTCCTTCGGAAGTTAGCGTGCTTTCGACAGACAGACGGACGGACGGACGGACAGACGGACAGACGGACAGACGGACAGACGGACGGACATGGCTAGATCGACATAAAATGTCGCGACGATCAAGAATATGTATACTTTATGGGGTCTCAGACAAATATTTCGAGTAGTTACAAACAGAATGACGAAATTAGTATACCCCCCATCTTATGGTGGAGGGTATAATAAGGGAACTAACCTTTGACTGTTTTCGGTATTATTTTTTTAAACCTCCTACCCTGGGACAGGCATCCACAGTAGTCTAAAAGTTCTATAAAAACATGGGCGCAAAATATATGCGAAACTTAGCGAATGCAAAGAAGAGTAATTGAAAAGAAAATTTTAATTCATAGGGTGTAAAAGGAAGCGCAGCGAAGCGGGCCGGGTTCAACTATCTTATATATAAAAATCAATTTGTGTTTGTTTGTTTGTGTGTTCCTTATAGACTCAGAAACGGCTGAACCGATTTCTTGAAATTTTCACAGATGGTGCATAATGATCCCATGGTGAAAATAGGGTACTACATTTTTTGATATTTAAAAGGGGGGCGGACCCTGCCCCTTACCCTAATTCTCAGAAACGCCAGATCTCAGAGATGGGTGGTGCGATTTAAGCGAAATTTTGTGTGCTCTCATATAGTACCCTAAGAATAAAAAATTTGGTATCCAAATTTCGGATGGGGTTCCTAGGGAGGCTGCCCCACCCTAAAACCTATCAAACATATATTTAGACCAATCACGACAATATGGGACTCAAATGAAAGGTATTTAGGATAAGAAAACATATCTGATATCCAATTGGCGGACCAAGTGTTAGGGGGACCACCCTAACCCCCAAAACACCCCTAAATCGGACATATTTACCGACCATGGCAATATGGGATTCAAATGAAAGGTATTTTCGAGTAGAATACGAATCTGATATCCCAATGTGGCACCACATTTCTGGGGGGCCGCCCCTTCCTCAAAACACCCCCCAAACAGGACTTATTTACTGACCATGGGAATATGGGGCTTAAATAAAAGGTATTTGAGTGTAGAATTCGAATCTGATATCCAAATATGGGACCAAGTGTTTGGGGGGCCGCCTCTCCCAAAAACATCCCCCAAAGGGGACAAATTTACGACCATAGCAATGTGGGGCTCAAATGAAAGGTCTTTGGGAGCAAAGCATGAATCTGATATCTGATATGTTAGGGAAAAGTACTATTTTCGCAGCATGGTATTTCACTAAAAGCTCTTTAATTGTAGAAAATAAATATTGCAAGTAAAATTTTGTTCTATATTAAGTAAAAGAAGGCGCGGCAGAGCGGGCCCGTGTCAGCAAAATCCTTCCTGCCAAATTTTGAGAGAATCGGTTAACATATGACTATTTTATTGCAGTATTACCACATATCGGACGAACATATATGGAAGCTATGTCTAAATCTGAACCGTTTTCATGCAAACTTTATAGACATTGTGGAAGTCTTCGAGGAAAGCGTCGTACAAAATTTTGGGAAGATTGGTCAATAAATGCAGTGGCTCTAGGTGTGTAAATCGGGCGATATACATATATGACAGCTATATCTAAATCCTTGGCCGATTTCTATGAATTTCACCTGTAATATCGGGTGTCATTTTTCCAATTTCAATAGGCTTCGTCTCTAGGCCGAAAAACATTGTCCATACCAAATTTAAAGACGATCGGATGAAAATTGAGACCTGTAGTTTGTACACAAATTAACATGGACAGACGGACAGACAGACGGGCAGATAGACAGGCGGACATAGCTTAATCGAATCAGAAAGTGGCTCTGTGTCGACCGGTATACTTTTCAATCGGTAGACGGTCAGACAGACAGACGGACATATCTTAATCGAATCAGAAAGTGGTTCTGTGTCGATCGGTATACTTTTCAATCGGTCTATCTCTCTTCTTTTTGAGTGTTACAAACAAATTCAACAAGTAAAAGCGTACTAAGTTCGGCCGGGCCTAATCGTAGAAACCCGCCATCATGGATTCTGCTAAAAATTTACACAAAGTAAATCTAGTTGAAGGTTATAATTTTATTCTACATGACAAACTTCTGTCAAACCAGCAAAAATTAAAGCTTCTAGGAACCGAACAAGGATAATCGGGAGACCGGTTTATATGGGAGCTATAACAGGTGATAGAATGATTTGGACTGTACTGAAACTACATGCAAAATTCTAGCCTAATCGGACAAAAATTGTAAGGGCTCAAGAAGTCAAATCGGGAAATGGGTTTATATGGGAGCTATATATCTGGGAGCTATATCGATTTGGGCTGTACTTAAAACAGTTGTTGGAAGTCGCAGTAGAACACTATCTGCAAAATTTTAGCCAAATCGGATAAAACTTGCGGCTTCAAGGGGCTCAAAAGGTTAAATTGGGAGATCGGTTTATATGGGAGCTATATCAGGTTATAGATCGATTTGGACCGTACTTGGCATAGTTCTTAAAAGTCGCAGTAGAATACTATGTGAAAAATTGTAGTCAAATCGGACAAAAATTGCGGTTTGTAAAGGCTCAAGAATTCAAATCGGGAGATCGGTTTATATGGGAGCTATATCAGGTTATAGACCGACTTAGAACTTACCGAGTTCAGTTGTTGGAAATCATACCAGAGCACTATATGTAATTTTTCAGCCAAATCGGACAAAAATTGCGCCTTATAAGGACTCAAGAAATCAAATCGGAAGATCGGTTTATATGGGAGCTATACCAGGTTATAGACCGATTTAGACCGTACTAGACACAGTTGTTGGAAGTCATAACAGAACAGTACATGCAAAATTTCAGCCAAATCGGACAAAAATTGCGCCTACTAAGGACTCAAGAAGTCAAATCGGAAGATCGGTTTATATGGGAGCTATACCAGGTTATAGACCGATTTGAACCGTACTTGGCATAGTTCTTAAAAGTCGTAACAGAACAGTACATGCAAAATTTCAGCCAAATCGGACAAAAATTACAGCTTGAAAGGGCTCAAGAATTCAAATCGGAAAATCGGTTTATATGGGAGCTATATCAGTTAATAGATCGATTTGGACCGTACTTGGCATAGTTGTTGGAAGTCGTAATAGAACACTACATGCCAAATTTCAGCCAAATCAGACAACAATTACAGCTTGAAAGGGCTCAAGAATTCAAATCGGTAGATATATCAGTTAATAGATAGATTTGGACCGTACTTGTCATAGTTGTTGGAAGTCATAATAGAACACTACATGCCAAATTTCAGCCAAATCAGACAAAATTTGCGGCTTTGTGGGGCTCAAGAAGTCAAATTGGGAGATCGCTTTATATGGGAGCTATATCTAAATCTAAACCGATATAGCCCATTTGCAATCCCCAACGACCTACATTAATATTAATTATGTGTGCAAAATTTGAAGCGGTTAGCTTTAAGCGTTCTATCGCTATCGTCATTTCGACAGACGGACGGACGGACATGACATATATACTTTATGGGGTCTTAGAGGAATAATTCTAGGTGTTACAAACGGAATGAATAGACTAGTATACCCTCATCTTATGGTAATGGGTATAGAAATAAATCTATGTAAATTTTTCAATATATGCTATAACAGACTCTGTTTTTCTTATGTCTGGGCACCTCATCCATTTAATATTATTTACCTCTGGTCTCTTGAATTTCTTAACTATTTTGACAAATCTGTACAAGTTTTCCATTCGTAAATCATGTTTCCTTTTTCTGTACAAATGCCAAACTCCTCTCCCCTATGGCTCTGAAAAAGCCCCATCAAGAAATAACATTTTGATACAGGTTTACTTACAAAAGCACCCCAGCAACCAGAAGGTGCCAGAGATCAAAATGAATTGATAAATGACACGAAATGCTTGAGAAAACACACAAAAACCAAAATCACCCATAAGCGCGAAGGCAGAGACATCGACGTCGAATCAAGCAAAACCAACGTGCAAGCCACACATATCATAATAGACTATAGAAGCGACAACGAAGTTATAGATCCTTACAAAATGGACAGAGATATAGGAAAAAGGAAAGACGGACTAATGGTGGAACAGACAGATAAATGGATAAGGAGTTCAAACAGTGAATGGAACTTGAGATACATGAACATATGAAGTATAACTATCCCATAGTTTTGGATGATGGCTAGTTACCTGTCGAGGCGGGCAGGTAGGTAGGTTGGTAGTTGGTTTCTTTTCGCAACTAAAGTAGATGAAACCCGTATTGAACTTAACCTTTATATCGAACTCAGTGGGTGTTGTATGTGCGATGTGATGTTGGTGATTGGGTAACAGCATCCAAACCAATGCAGGGACATTTAACGACGACAATTTTTGTTGAAGGAACTCAACATCAGTTGAATGCACCAAGAAAAAAAAACACACACACACAATTGCTTATCTCGTTTTTGTAGAGAAAACGCTCAAGTTTCAAGTGAGTGTACTACGAGCGCATGTTTGCAGTTGTTGCCATAAAACGTTGAAAGCTTAAGTTTTGCTAAAGAGCACGATTTTCAGATGATTTGCAATGATAACATTGCAGTTACTGTCTTCTGTCCTCATCTTGGGGACTACATTTTGTCTTGCTACTAAATTTTTGAAAACAACTGGCAAAAAATGGCAACAACTTTGAACAAGTCGTCTGCTGATTTTATTTGTCTCTGGTTTTTGTCATCCGAAACTAAAAGTTTACAATTAAAGTCATTTTGGGTTTTGTTATTTGCTCGAAGACAAACACACGAATATCGATGGGCCCTCAACATTGTCCATTTTAGTGATAATGAAAAAAAAAAAAAACAAGTAAAAGCGTGCTAAGTTCGGCCGGGCCGAATCTTATATACCCTCCACCATGGATCGCATTTGTCGAGTTCTTTTCCCGGCATCTCTTCTTGGGCAAAAAAAAAAGGTTATAAGAAAAGATTTGCTCTTCTATTAGAGCGATATCAAGATATGGTCCGGTTTGGACCACAATTAAATTATATGTTGGAGACCTGTGTAAAATGTCAGCCAATTCGAATAAGAATTGCGCCCTTTGGGGGCTCATGAAGTAAAATAGAGAGATCGATTTATATGGGAGCTGTATTGGGCTATAGACCGATTCAGACCATAATAAACATGAATGTTGATGGTCATGAGAGGATCCGTCGTACAAAATTTCAGACAAATCGGATAATAATTGCGACCTCTAGAGGCTCAAGAAGTCAAGATCCCAGATCGGTTTATATGGCAGCTATATCAGGTTATGAACCGATTTGAACCATACTTGGCACAGTTGTTGGATATCATAACAAAACACGTCGCGCAAAACTTCATTCCAAATGGATAACAATTGCGACATCTAGAAGCTCAAGAAGTCAAGACCCATGATCGGTTTATATGGCAGCTATATCAGGTTATGAACCGATTTGAACCATACTTGGCACAGTTATTGGATATCATAACAAAACACGTCGCGCAAAATTTCATTCCAATCGGATAAGAATTGCGCCCTCTAGAGGCTCAAGAAGTCAAGATCCTAGATCGGTTTATATAGCAGCTATACCAGGTTATGAACCGAATTGAATCATACTTAGCACAGTTATTGGATATCATAACAAAACACGTCGTGCAAAATTTCATTCCAATCGGTTAAGAATTGCGCACTCTAGAGGCTCAAGAAGTCAAGACCCAAGATCGGTTTATATGGCAGCTATATCAGGTTATAAACCGATTTGAGCCATACTCGGCACAGTTGTTGGATATAATAACAAAACACGTCGTCCAAAATTTCATTCCAATCGGTTAAGAATTGCGCACTCTAGAGGCTCAAGAAGTCAAGACCTAAGATCGGTTTATATGGCAGCTATATCAAAACATGGACCGATATGGCCCATTTACAATACCAACCGACCTACACTAATAAGAAGTATATGTGCAAAATTTCAAGCAGCTAGCTTTACTCCTTCGGAAGATAGCGTGCTTTCGACAGACAGACGGACGGACGGACAGACGGACGGACATGGCTAGATCGACATAAAATTTCACGACGATCAAGAATATATATACTTTATGGGGTCTCAGACGAATATTTCGACTAGTTACAAACAGAATAACGAAATTAGTATACCCCCCATCCTATGGTGGAGGGTATAAAAACATTGAAAGCAATTAAGGAGACTTTTTGACCACATGAACAGATTTATGATTGCACGAATGATTTAGGGATTGTAAGAAAAAGGAGTTTCAGAGGAAAGAAAGGAACAATTCCTTTTCATGATTGAGGGTCTTTTTTGTAAAGAGTTCATTAGAAGTTAGTTAAGGATATCGAAGATGGGTATATTTGGTACCCCTAGAACTCAATACGTGACGAATATCACGCAGCACATCGCTTCGAAAAAAAATATATCACCCTTGCCCCGGCTATGACACTTAAATCATCCTTATAGGTTTAATTGCGAAATTAAGAAGGGAGAAAAACTTTCCTCCAGCAGTTTGAAAAATTAAGACTCCGCAAGGAAAGTCCAAAAAAGTATCGGTCGATTATTCTCGATTGAGGCTAATTTCCCCCATAGCAAAACACTGCAGCAGCATCAGGTTTTAAAAGCTTAAACTTCATTAAGCCGCCTTTGTAGGGTTTGTCGGCACTCTTGCGCTGCTGTGTCTTCATTAGGATGCCTAGAAGGGCCTGCCTAATAGATTTGCCGGCGCTTAATAAAGCCACTGGCACAAAAAAAATGGATTTGGCTTTGCAGGCACAACTAGGAGCTTTTGCAATCAAAATGAAAAGCTCCATTTGATATAGCTTTGACTTTGAAGTTGTAAAGCTTCTTCTCTCCTTTATTTTCGTTTCATCGTCCCTATATAATTATTGCATCTAACGGGACTTAGCCTATTATTAGAAACTAATCCTTAGCAAATAAACAACAGTTGTAATCATATGGTAATTCAGATGATTGATCATATGGAGAACGCATGATGTCAATTAAAGTGGTGTTCACATTTATATTGGGGCAGTTCACATGGTATGATATGTCGAAACACTATACCTTACCCTTAAGGAAGATTAGTTTAAGTACCTTTACCACAGAGGAAAAAATGTTTTAGAAACCTTACCCTTAAGGAAGGTTAGTTTTAGTATCATTACCCCTAAATACGAGTCGTTTTTAGTTCCATTACCCCTGAGTAAGTATCGTTTTAGTTCCGCTTCTCTTGAGAAATTGTCGTTTTAGTTCCATTTACTTTGCGAGTTTACGTACCCTTACCCTTGAGGAAGGATAGTCGTTGTACCTTAACACTTGTGGAAGGGTGGTTTTAATAAGCCTACCCTAGAGGATTGTTAGTCTTAGTAACTTTATACCTCAGGAAGGGTGGCTTTAGTAGGTTTAGAAACCCTACCCTTGAGGAATGGTAGTATAAGTAAGCTTACCCTTCAGCAAGGGTAGTCAAAGTATCCTTATCCTTCAATTAGGGTAGTTTGAAGACCCTTACCCTTGAGTTTTAGTACCCTGACCTTTTATCAAGGATAGTTTTAATACCCTTACCCTTTCACAAGGGTAGTTTTAGTACCCTTACCCTTTCGGAAGGGTAGACTTAGTACCCTTACCCTGTCCCAAGGGTAGTTTTAGTACCCCTTCTCATGGATAGTTTATGTACCCTTAGGTTAGGTTAGGTTTTAGGTTACAAAATCCTTAATTGTTTTCCATGCAACACCCCAATGTTGGTCCATGTATTGTGTCTCCACCAAGTCGGGCAATGGCAAAGGAAATGCTCCAACGTCTCATCATCTTCCCCGCATGCCCTACACATGCTATCACTTGCCGAACCGATTTTACATAAGTGGCGTCGTGTGTCCCGTTATGATACCAATAGCTATACTGACCTCCTTCTTAATTCCTTTCAGTAATACCCTAGTCTTCTCACGATCTGGAGAAGTCTAGGGTATTACTGAAAGGAAATAAGTCCCACCTACTATTTCGCTGTTCCACAATGTTGCATGCGCCCACTCGCTTAACTTGGACTGCGTCGACCCGAAAGGCTTCCGGTTTACCAAGTTTATTGACGGCAGTCCTCTGGTCTCCAGTGCCCTATTGGACGTGGTCCTCATCGCTACGCCTATGCCAAGACAACATGTTCTCTGAACCTGTTGTATGGTCCTTATGTTGCACTTTTTCACCATAGCATTTACTGAGGCGTAAGTAAGTATTGGCCTAATCACGCTCTGTAGAGCCAGTAGACTATCCTCGAATTCAGGCCCCATTTCGAGGCTACGGCCCGGCTACATAGTGCCCAGCATCTATGAGCCTTCTTAGTACGCTCCTGAATGTGACACTTCCAATACAGTTTCCTATCCAAGATCACACCTTAGTATTTTACCTTGTCAGATATCGAAATCGTCGGTGCGTTAAATTGGGCCACCTTCGTCTTCCTCGAGAACAGGCATATTTCAGTCTTCTCTGAGTTAACATTGAGACCTCTGAGTCTAGCCCATGGTCATATACAAGACCCTTTCGGCCCTTCTGCATAGCTGGTTCGGATCCTTACCCCCAAAGAAGTTTTATAACATCGTCTGCATAGCATAGACGGGTTCAAATCCCTCCTCAGTCAGCATCCGTAATAGATCATTTATAGTGGCCACCCATAGGAGTGGCTCTAAAATGCCCCCTGTGGCTTGCTTTGTGCCACTTTTTCTCATATATTTATGTCAGGGGACACACAATTTATCCACATGTTCCTTAACATATGTTTTATCCAGTCTCCAAGGACCGGTTCCACCAGGTACTGGTCTAAGGATTGGATCAGTGTGTCGGTGCGCACATTGTTAACAACCTCCTCGATGTCAATGCATACCGTCAATGTGTACGTTATGGCATCAAAGAATTCTTCTATTTTATGCACAATTTCGTGCAGGGCCATCTCCACCGACCTTGCCTTGACAAAGGCATGCTGTTTGTATTTAAGCAGCTCACTGGATGTCCTACTCTTTATCATGGTGTTCACAATACGTTCCATGGTTTTGAGTAGGCCTTTGGTCTCGCATAACTTGCCTTGCCAGGCTTGGGTATAAATACCACCCTTGCCTTCTGCCAGGCTTTCGGAGTATATGCAAGTTCAAGGCACGCTGTGAAAATATTGGCCAGATGAGGAGCCAGATAGTCGGCCTGCTTCTGTAGCAACGCCGGAAATATTCCTTCAGGTCCGGGTGACTTATATGGACTGAAGCTCCTCAAGGATTCCTTCACCATAAATTCAGTCTTTAGAAACCTTCGATCAACGTCATTATTCCAAGATTCCGGTGTCTTCGCGAGTCCCTTCGTATCCTGTGGAAAATTGGTTTTCATCAAAAGCCTCAACATGTCCTCCGTTGCCCCTGTCCCTGACGACATGTGAGTGCGTCTATCAAAGTTTCAGTTTGGACATGTGTTTTTGAGAGAAACTTTTTTATCTTGGCGGCGGCATTAACGCTATCGACCTTTTCGCAGAAAAGCTTCCAGGAGGCACTTTGCCGCTCTGGCAATCTTATTATATTCCTTGAGCCGTGTGTAATACACATCTCAATAAACTTCCGCTTTTTTACGACGTGCTCTGTTAAAAAGTCTGCGGACCTCTTTCCCAATATTGCGAAACTGCCCGGCATTTCTTGGGCTGATTTCCTTTTCCGAAGAGGACAACTATCTTCGAAAGACCCCACCAGTGCATTAGTAATCCTGTTGACTTTTCCGTCAATGTCTTCTATGCTTGGCCAATCCAAATTATCTTGCCCAAGTCTTCTTCTAAGTAGCCTTCCGAATTTTGTCCAGTTAGATTTCAACTTATTCCGGAAACTTATCGGATTCTGCGCTGGCTGTGCTATTAAAAACCTAAACCTCATCGATTAGATTTTCCGAACATATCGTCACATCTTAATCCTCTTCCTTAATCCTCTTAACAAAGGTAGCGGTGTAACCAGTATTAAGTGTTATTAGGTCGTTAGTATTCAAAAATTCTGCCCACAAAATGTGATGATAATTGGAGGTTGATATGGTTCAGTCCAGAAACTTTGTTTCGGGTCGTCCATGGCTCCTGAACAAAGGCAATATGAATCTTGAATTCTTTATCAGAGCAGTCTCGCTCCGGTGGAGGTTTATATGTCAATCATTGGTCCTCCAATAGATGGGCATCTTGAGAGCAGGTGATGATATCATCGTCTGCACCCTCTTCTTTAGACCGCATTGACTTTCTAGTCACTGCATTTGCCAATCCTTGTCTTCCGAATCTTTATAAAGTCGGTAATGATTCCTTCGCCGGTTATCTGTTCCTTTGGCTGTATTGAGTTTCCATTCCCTGCACTGCCTGATGTTTCAATACTAGGATCTTTGCCTATCTTAGTCTTCCAAATCTTATGTTTTCTTGGGAGTAGTATCTTAGTCTTCCAAATCTTATGGTTTCTTGGGAATAGGTGATGGCACCATCGACGGCTCCCTGTTCGTTAGCCTGCATTGAGACTCCTGTCGCTGCGCCGCCTAATGTTTCAATACAAGGATCTTTACCTATCCTAATCTAACTAATCTTGAAGTCGGTGATGGGTTCGTCGTCGGGTCCCTGTTTGTAAGCTTGGGTTGGATCGCTCGGTACTGCACTGACTGACATTTTAGCATTAGGATCTTTGCTTATCCTGATCTTTCCAATATTGAGACTGGCGGAGACTGTCTCATTGTCAGACCCCTGTTTGTTGGGCGGTATTGAGTCAACTGCCACTGCATGACTTGATGTCTCAATATGAGGATTTCTGTCTATCCTAGTCTTCCAAATCTTGAAAAAGACAGCCTTACTCCCGTAGTGCACCATGGCTTTAGTCTTAGTCAAACTCGTCATGGAGACTTTATCAATGCCAGCCACAAGGAGAGTTCCTTCGTCCTTCTCCTCCCTGCGGAAGACATCTCACTTCTCTGCGACCAAATCTTGGTTTTGCTTATTCCAGTCTTTCCAATATTGAAAGAGGCGGTGATTGCCTCATCGCCAGTCCCCTGTTCGTTGGGCGGTATTAAGTCACCTGCCACTGCATGACTTAATGTCTCAATAGGAGGATTTCTGCCTATCCTAGTCTTTCCAATCTTGAAAATGGCAGCCTTGCTCCCATAGTGCGTCATGCCTTCAGTCTTAGCCAAACTCGTCACTGAGACTTGATCAATGCCAACCACAAGGAGAGTTCCTTCCTTCTTGGTTTTGCTTGTCCAAAAATCCCAACATGCATTCCATCGCAAATTTACTGCCAGGTCCCTTGATGAAGACCGTCGCCTTTGGGAGCTGGAGGGTGTCCATCTTTCTCACCAGGTCGAGCTTTGGGCCCTCCCAGGGAGCGTGGATACCTCTGCCGAGCTTTTTGTCGGTATCAATACATTCCGCCAATGCAAAACTCAGCGTGAAGATGTCCCCTCTATACTCGCAACTCATAATTTGTATGGGTGGACCCTCTACGGAGTTCCACACATGTTCGAAAATCCGCTCGTTAACCACATCCTCCACTTGAGACCTGGTGATCTGGTGGAATCCTACCGGATGCACTGCCGATATTGATGACTGCATAAGTCAGCTCTTCTCCCTTGCCGCTGTGGCGTAAGAGGGCGGCTTCTTACCATTCTCAGCGACCATCTTCCCATTCCGTGATGGCTGTGGTCACCTTTTGGAAGTCACTGTCCGCCATGAAGAATCAAGGGCCATGCGCGGCTGGGTTTTCCCAGAGTACATGAAAGCGTTGAGCTATTTTTCTTCTTCAGCATTTTAGCAGTGTTATGCTCTTCGGGAGATCTAATTCTCTTTCCAAATTCCGTAGAAGTGCTTGGAATGTCAGTTCTATTCCCTCCAGCATCCTTCACTTTCGCCCGATTGCGCTGCCGGTACATACTCCCCTGTCTCCTTCGTCGGGCACCGGATCGCTTTCTTGGACTGGCGGTATGGCCGTCATCCCGCTGCCCTCATCTCTTGATTCCGCTGCGATGACTTTTTCATTGACACCGTCGCTGTCTGAATTCGAGTCGAAAACACCACATTTACTTAAAGGCTGGGGACGAACTGTGCCTCGCTCTGGCTTACACATCTCTTCCTCATTAATTAGTCGGACAACTAGTTGTGCGTTTGACACATTACTCTCGATTACAGGTGCCAAGGCACCTACACCTATAGGAGGGGTCTGACGCCACCTTCGTAGCTGTTGGGGCTTTGTCCCTTTCGCAAGGGTAGTTTTAGTACCCTTAACAATGAATAAGGTATTTTTGGAACCCTTACCCTTTCAGAAGGATAGGTTTAGTATCCTTACCCTTTCGCAAGGGTAGTTTAAGTACCCTAACCCTTCATCAAGGGTAGTTTTAGTACCGTTAACCTGACGTAGGGGTAATTTTAGTACCTTTACCCTTTCGCAAGGGTAGTTGTAGTACCCTTACCCTTTAACGATTGGTAATTTAAGTACCCTTACCCTTGCAGAATGGTACTTTTAATACCCTTACCCTTGTAGAAGGTTAGTTTTAGTACCCTTAGCCTGGAAGAATGGTAGTTTTATTACCCTAACCCTAAAAGAAGGGTAGTTTTAGTACCCTTACCCTTGAAGAATGGTAATTTTAGTACCCTTGCCTTTGCAGAATGGTACTTTTAATACCCTTACCCTTGTAGAAGGTTAGTTTTAGTACCCTTAGCCTGGAAGAATGGTAGTTTTATTACCCTAACCCTAAAATAAGGGTAGTTTTAGTACCCTTACCCTTGAAGAATGGTCATTTTAGTACGCTTGCCTTTGCAGAATGGTACTTTTAATACCCTTACCCTTGTAGAAGGGTAGTTTTAGTACCCTTATCCTTGAGGAATGGTAGTTTTAATACCCTTGCCTTGAAGAAGGCCCTTTCGTAAGGGTAGGTCTAGTATCATTAGTTTTAGTCCCTTACCCTTTCGCAAGGTTAGTTTTAGTCGTAGTTTAAGTACCCTTATCCTTTCGCAAGGGTAATTTTAGTATCCTTACCCTTGAAGAATGGTAGTTTTGTAACCAACCCTTGAAGAAGGGTAATTCAAGTACCCTTACCCTTGAAAAAGGGTATTTTTAGTACACTTACCCTTGAAGAAGGGTAGTTTTAGTAACATTGCCCTTGAATAATGGTAGTTTTTGTATCCTTACTCCTGAAAAAGGGTATTTTTAGTTCCCTTACTCTTGAAGAAGTGTAGTTATAGTACCCTTACCTTTGAAGAAGGGTAGCTTAAGTACCCTTACTCTTGCATTAGGGTAGTTTTAGAACTCTTACCCTTAAAGGAGGGTAGTTTTAGGGCCCTTACCCTTGAAGAAGGGTAGTTTAAGTACCCTTAATCTTGAAGAAGGATAGTTGTTGTACCCTTACCCTTTTACAAGGGTAGTTTTAGTACCTTTACCCTTGAAGAAGGGTGGTTTTAGTACCCTTACCCTTGAAGAATGGTAGTTTTAGTGCTCTTACCCTTTTACACGAGTAGTTTTAGTACTTTTAATCTTGAAGAAGGGTAGGTTTATTACCCGTACCCTTGAAGAAGGGTAATTTTAGTACCCTTACCCTTTCGCAAGGGTAGTTTTTGTACCCTTACCCTTGAAGAATGGTAGTTTTAGTGCCCTTACCCTTTTACACGAGTAGTTTTAGTACTTTTAATCTTGAAGAAGAGTAGGTTTATTACCCGTACCCTTGAAGAAGGGTAATTTTAGTACCCTTACCCTTTCGCAATGGTAGTTTTCGTATCCTTACCCTTTCGCAAGGATAGTTTTCGTACCCTTACCCTTGAAGTAGGGTAATTTTAGTACCCTTACCCTTTCGCAAGGGTAGTTTTCGTATCCTTACCCTTTTGCAAGGGTAGTTTTCGTACCCTTACCCTTGAAGTAGGGTAGTTTTAGTACCCGTACGCTTGAAGAAGGGTTGTTTTAGTACCCTGAGAAAGGGTAGTTTTAGCACACTTATCCTTTTGCAGCGGTAGTTTTAGTATCCTCAGCTTTTTGTATACCCTCCTGTTTATGCTTTCACGCTTACCTCTTACCAATATGTCCGATAAATTGAATAATTCCAGTTTATATTTTTTTTATACTTTATTGAAACTTGTTTGTATTGTTTAATTACATTTCTGCTGTTGTTTTCTCTTTCATTTGTTTGTATCCTCTTTTGTTGGTTTTTTTTTCATTATTAAATATTATTTTTGTTTATTATAAATATTTGATTTTGTTGTTGTTTGTTTGTTTTGTCACCTTTTTTTCAAAATGGTTAAATTTACTTTGTTTTTTTTTTGTATTGTGTTTTTTTTTTTTTTGTTTTCGTAAGATGGCTTCATTCTTATAAATTGTTGTTGTTGTTACTATTTTGTTTTAAGATCTTTCAAGAAATAATAAACCATTCAATATTAAAATTGTTGTTTTTTTTTTCAAAATATATTTATTATTATTGTTTTATTGTATTGCTGTTCTTTTTTGGGGGTTTTTGTTGTTATAAATATTTTTGGTTTTTCATTTTTCACAATAAAATTGGTGTAAAAATGTCTGTGTATTTGTTTTGTTGCTGTGTTAGTGTTTTATTTTTTATTTTTTGGTTTGGTTTCCATGTTTTATCATATATTTTTTTTTATTTTGTTCGTATGTGCATATGTTGTTGCGGGTTTTTTCGGTATTCCTCTGCGTTGTTATTGTTGTTATACCTTCAGATTATCATTATTATTATTTTTTCCGATTGGTTTGATTTCGATTTGGAAAAACTCATATTTTCTTCTGCTATCATCTCAGAAAAGTAAATAAATACAAAATGTTGTTTTGATTTGTTTTGGTTTTATTTTTGCTCTTTATCTTATATGTAGTTTTTCGTTATGTTTTAATCATTAATTTTTAAAATTAAAAATTATACTCAAAAAAATAATTCACAAAAATACAATTCACAACTACATGTCTTTTTCTTTTTATTCGTTCATCTTAGATTTCATATTTTTTTTTTCAATAATATCCGTTTCCTGTTGCATTTTTTTTTTTTTTGTTTTTATAACAGTTGTTCATCTTTTGTAATACTTTTTCAAAAATTTTGTTTTTGTTTAAGTTTTGAGTATTTGCTAAGATTTTTTTTCCAATTTTTTTCCAAATCATTTCACAAAAGTAATTAAAAATATCGTATACATCGTTTAAGAGGGGCGGGGGAGGCAAAGTAAAATAATTGAATTTTCTTATATCGTTTTGTGTTGTTTTTTGTAAGAAAAAACATTTTTGAAACATTTGAAATTAAAAAATATACCTAATCAGGGATCGGAATACTGAAAGATGCTTTCAAAGAAATGGTATCCCTCTGACAGTACACTTAAAATTTACCTTGAATAATGTTCTGCTCTAAGACTTCAATTGGCTTGTCCGCATGGGCCAACGACTTCACATAACACCGCAAGAAATAGTCCACAGGCGTCAAATTACATGATATTGGCCAGGAAACGAATTGTTGAATCTGTCTCTAGGTCGATTATGGCGACCATCAAAAAGGTCATTATTTACGATGGAAATTTGTCACAGAGTACGACTTTTTATAATAAACTTCACAAATATGCAATTAAGAGTACCGCCATAATGAAATGGCAGAGTATACTGGACACTTTTCACTCCCGTAGTATAAAATTTCCAGTATTGCAAATTGCAAATTTTGCCCATGAACATTCCACTAAGGAACAGGAGCAAACTTCTCACATATCAATGAGTGCAGTCCGATTCAAGTTTAAGCTCAATGATGAGGGGCCTCCCTTTTATAGCCAAGTCCGAACGGGGTGCCGTAGTGCGACACCTCTTTGGAGAGAAATTTTACATGGCATAGTACCTCACAAATGTTGCCAGCAAAGGAGAGGGAAACCTTAGTGGTGGTTATCTGATGGCCAAGAAGAATAATGGGTTTATAATAAGGGAACGGAAAAGATATCTATAAGCATTATCCTTCTACAATCCTAGTACATGCTTAACACTGCCAACAAATTACTGAAGAGGCTCATCATGGCATCACCATTTTGTAAGAATTCATACAGCTAATTGCTATGGAAAAATGGCTTGCGTCTACGAAAATCCATGGAAAGAATTCCGAAAATTGTAGTCGATTTTCTGCAGCGGAAGCCCATCATTGTCATTGGCAGTGCTCCAAAGTCTCCTCATCCTCTCCACATACCCTGCACACACTTTCGCTAATCTCACCTATTCCCTGTAGTTGTGCCTCCAAAATTCTATGTGGTCCATGTACATTAAGAAGGTTATATTGATCTCCTACTTACTTTTCCTTGGCCTTCGCCTTGTCTTGTAGCGGTTTGGATAACCCCATTGTATTTTTGTCATCCTAAGGACATCTGATGTGTTGTAATGAAGACAACAACAACAACATTTTCTTAACTCGGCCCGAATGACTATACGTTCTGTAGGTATTTTGTCGGCAAATCCCTGGCCCTTACAGTCAAGTTCTCGGCCCTTTAATTCACTCATACCTCACTACTTGGCAACTTAATAATTCAGATCCCGTCATACATATGCTACATAGCGTAAATCGTTCCTCTTGAAATGCAGAATGCCCTCTGACTACCGTCTTGATTGTTGTTGCCCTCATAGCGTTTTAACTATTCATAGGCACACAAATAATTGTAGGTCTCGTCAATTTGTGATCTCGTAGATCTTTGCCTGCAGGCATAATCCAGTCACCCATGCTCGTTCTTTAGCCTAGATTTGGGAAATCTCTGTTACAACAGCTCCCAAATTGCATTTGTGCTAAGGCTCCTCTTTTCCATTCCTGGATTTTTGGTATTCATATTTCACACTTCATCTCAATTGTTGTCCCAGATATTTGGCCCGATATTTCTGTCGTTTCAGTTCCCTTGTGATCACCTCGATAAGCCGATGTTGACTCGAATTGAGGTTTTGAAGCCGGAGTGGATGTCGGTGGCGGAAAATTTACCCGGAGTCGGAATTCGGTTAAGAGTGGGTCCCGTTATCGGATTTTCAGTGTCAAGTTTCAGACTCCGCAGCAAAGGGTGCGACCTACTCCTACCTGTAATCCTTTCCCCCCATAGAACAGTGACACCTCAACCCTAAACCTTCATAATTTCGAACAGTTATCTCTACTCGTTCCCCAAGTGCAGATTTTTTAATAGCCTGTGCATCGTCCCAAGTCCCTTAACTGTGCATGCTTCCTCTGCTTAATGACAAACATCTATGGAACGTTTTCACAAGAATGTGGTACTTCAGTTCAGTTTCCTATCTAAGATCACTTGAAGTTATTGAACTCTATCTAGTAATGAAATCATTTTGTTTAAAAACCGTGCGTCCACGTAATGATGTAACGTTGGAATCCCTTCGTTATATTGTTCAAAGACTTAACTCCATACTCACTTTTTACGGGCCTTGCCTCAGTATATTTACAATACCGCTTATACATATTTCAACTGCGAAGGTGGAAGGTCAGCACAGAAGGTCGGTAATAGTAGTGTGCAACTCTACAACCTATTACGGTAGTGATATTTGGGTTAACTCTTTAAGACAAAAAGGTAGATCGCAGAGCGGGTCACTGAAATGAACGATCTGAACTAGTTTCCATTAGTCGGTTCTTATCGCTCACCAGCTCTTTCTCGGTAATCATACACTTCGTTTCTCTTGTGTGTCTTCGTTAACATCGACAGGTATGACACAATTGGCACTGCTGCAATCTGACTGATTGAGATTTATTGCCAAGTCACCTTTTTAAAATAGGTAAAAAATACTTTTGTGCTATAGATTTTGTGTTGTGGGGCCAAGATGTCGGAAACTAGTAAAATCAGCAAAGCTGCCATAAAAAATTGGTGATACGACTACACAGCGAGCAAAAAGCTTAATAAGTGAACTAACTTAATGAACTGGTTGAGTTTACTAATGAACTAGTTCAGTTAACTAATGAACTAGTTCAGTTAACTAATGAACTAGTTCAGTTAACTAATGAACTAGTTCAGTTAACGACTACAATAGTTCAGTTAGCTAATTAATGAGTTCAGTTAGCTAATGAATGAGTTCAGTTAACTAATGAACAAGTTCAATTAGCTAATGAACTAGTTCAGTTAACTAATGAATTAGATCAGTTAACTAATGAACTAGTTCAGTTAACGACTACAATAGTTCAGTTAGCTAATTAATGAGTTCAGTTAGCTAATGAATGAGTTCAGTTAACTAATGAACAAGTTCAGTTGGCTAATGAACTAGTTCAGTTAACTAATGAATTAGATCAGTTAACTAATGAACTAGTTCAGTTAGCTAATGATCTTGTTCAGTTAACTACTGAACTAGTTCAGTTAGCTAATGATCTTGTTCAGTTAACTAATGAACTAGTTCAGTTAGCTACTGAATTAGTTCAGTTAACTAATGAATTAGTTCAGGTAACAAATGAACTAGTTCAGTTAACTAATGAACTAGTTCAGTTAACTAATGAACTAGTTGAGTTAGCTAATGAACTAGTTCAGTTAACTAATGAACATGTTCAGTTAACTAATGAATTAGATCAGTTAACTACTGAACTAGTTCAGTTAGCTAATGATCTTGTTCAGTTAACTAATGAACTAGTTCAGTTAGCTACTGAATTAGTTCAGTTAACTAATGAATTAGTTCATTTAACTAATGGATTAGTTCATTTAACTAATGAACTAGTTCAGTTAACTAATGAATTAGTTCATTTAACTAATGAACTAGTTCAGTTAACTAATGAATTAGTTCAGGTAACAAATTAACTAGTTCAGTTAACTATTGAACCAGTTCGTTTAACTAATGAACTAGTTCAGTTAACTAATTAACTAGTTCAGTTAACTAATGAACATGTTCAGTTAACTAATGAACATGTTCAGTTAACTAATGAACTAGTTTTGTTAACGAATCAGCTAGTTCAGTTAACTAATGAACATGTTCATTTAAGTCGTAGACTATCTTAACGATCTAAAGCTATCTTAACGATCTGAGTAAGGCTAGTTTAGGTTAAAAATACACTTAAATCAGTAATCAGCTTGTTGCGCACTCTAAATGGGTAATGAGGCAATATCCGCATAAACCTTCGTGTCGCTGCAGTATAGGTGGTTATCCCCGAAATTACACAACATTTTACAACCTTCTTACCGACGAAATCTGCATATCTGTTTAACAGGTTTGACCAAAAAGTTAAAATATTTTATTGAGACATCTAACACAACTGCCACCAGCAGGTCCTTATTGAGCGAATGCTTTGTAAAGGCAGTCAATGTGACACTAATAATATTGAGAAAGCACTCCTTGTCCCTATGATATAACGGCGCACTGGCAATCCATTTCCCACTCTATGGAAAATGTCACGAAATCCGTTCCAGAAGGTTACCCAAGAAACTCTTGGTACGACCAAGAGTGTCGAATTGCTATTGAAGCCAATAATGCGGCATACAGAGCAACCCTGCAATCAGTTCCAACGCGCCAGATGAAGGAGAGGTATCGGAAGGAAAGGAGAGAAGAGAAACGTCTATTCGGCAGAAAGAAACAGGATGGCATGGGAAATACGCGAGTGTGAGCGAATTGTTAAGTACAAGAGTTAGAATGAAGTCCGGAAATTCTACCAAAGAATCAAGCATCAAACCGAAGGCTTTGGTTCAGGCACATTCTTCTACATAGACAAAGAAGGAAATCTGTTATCTGATACAGATAGTGTGCTAGGGATATGGAAAGAACATTTTACCCAGCTGTTAGTGTCCGATGATGACGGCGAAGAGGATACCGCAGAACCTATCCCTGATAATGGTATATAATGTTTACCTCCTAGTTAGGTTTTTGCTATTTTTGTGAGTGTTTACCTCAGTAGCAGTGACCCGACTGGGGAACAACAAGACAGCAGGTGCTGATGGTTTTCCCGCCGAACTATTTAGACTGGAGGCGCCACGCTTATAAGGCGTATGCATCCGCTTGTCTAAACGATCTGGCTAGAAGAACGCCAAGTACAGGTTAATAAGTCTCCTCTCCATCGCATACAAGGCACTTTCGAGCGTACTGTGTTAAAGATTAAAACCTAAAGTTAGTAACATAATTGAGCCCTATCAATTAAGACCTGGTAAATCCACCATAGACCAGACATTCACACTGTGCCAAATTCTGGAAAAAACCAGAGGAGGACAGGTCGACTCTTACCATATCTTTGTTGACTACAAATCCGTAAGAAGAGGAAATAATCTTTCCGAACCGGCCAATACCAAACGAGGTTTCAGACGTCAGTTCAAAAGACACTCACATGTGTATTTTATGGGGTACTTCAGAAGGAATACATAAAGACGGTTGAGGCAATTCTTGTCAAACTTTTTGAAGTTGCAAATTAGTCCTCTTGCAAGCTTAATTTTAGAAAGCCTTCTATTAGAAGGCCTTATTTAAGCAGGTCTTACTGCAGGAAATGATTATTCGAGATGGCACACTACTCACAAGAAAACACATGCTACTCGCCTATGCGGATGACATCGATATCATGGATTGGTCAACGGAAGTAGTAACTGTAGCCTTTGAAAGATTCGAAATCGATCAGTGAAAGTGAATCTAGCGGTAAATGGGGATAAGAAAAATTGTTGATATAAACAAAAAACAAAGTTCGTTTGAACCATGAACTGTATGAGCTGTATGACGACGCACAATGGACCAACGGCAAAAAAAATTAAAACAAAGCCCACAAGCTGTTACCTGTTGGCCTGAGCGGTAAAAAATGTTCTAGACATTTGTAGAGGATGAAAAAGACATTCAGGAAAGTGTTGATTTGTGGTCTATATCTTTAATACAGGGTTTCAACTCGGATAAGAATTGCACCCTCTACAAGCCCCAGATGTCAAGACCCAAGATCGGTTTATATGACAGCTATATCAGGTTATGGACCGATTTGAACCACACTTAGCACAGTTATTGGAAAACATAACAAAACACCTTAAGCCAAATCGGGTGCGTCTTCTAGTGACTCAAGAATTCAAGACCCAAGTTCAGTTTATGTGGCAGCTATATGAAAACATAAACCAATTTGGCCCATTTACAAACCCAACCGATCTACACTAATAAAAAGTATTTGTGCAAACTTTCGAGCACCTAGCTTTACTCCTTCGCAATATAAGCGTAGGGCGATACCTAACATGGATGCTATGTCTTAATGTGAACCAATTTCTAATAACTTTTATTCAGTAAAAATTTCAAGTGTCATAAATGAATCCTAAGAGACACATTTTGTGAAGATCGGCGGAAAAAAGGCCACAATATTGTAGAATAAATTGATAAACGACCAAATGTTTTATAAAGGCGATTTTGTGGTACATATTAAGGCCAAATATATTAAAATTAATTTTTCGTAAAGAAAATCCATGAAAATGAGGAATTAACTTTCAAGAAAAGAAGAACCATAAACACTGCAAATTTTTGTGGGTTGGAAGTCAAAATAGACCACTATGTGATCGGGAGATCGGTTTATATGGGAGCTATATCTAAATCTGAGCCGATATAGCCCATTTGCAATCCCCAACGACTTACATCAATATAAAGTATCTGTGCCAAATTTCAAGCGGCTAGTCTAACCATGATTTCGACAGACGGACGGACGGGCATGACTAGTTCGAATCAGAATTTCGAGACGATTAGTATACCCCCATCCAATGGTGGTGGCTATAAAAATAAAACATTTTGGGCTAAGTGCCTGTGCGGCTGCACAATCTTAACTTTGTTGAAATATGCACTGCATTCAACCGAAAGGTATTGACAAGTTGTGCATGCGAATAAGATAAGATTGTAAATGTAAGTAAATTTTTGTTCTGTGTATTGTAGAAGGCACTGCGTAGCGTGCTTGGGTGGGTTAACTTCAAATTTGACCAACATTGAAATGAGAGCTATATGTTAATCTAAACCGATTTCGATTAAATTCCATATACGTAGTACAAGTCATAGAAGAAAATAATGAGCCCAATTTGTTGAAGGTTGGTTGATAAAAGCGCTTGCAAAGGCTCTAGAAGTGGAAATCGGTTGAAACATATTGATGGAAGCTATATCTAAAGTTGAACATATTTCTGTAAAATTCGCCAATAATCTCAAGAGTAATAAGAACATCTTGGGTGCCAAATTTTTTAAATATCAGTTGACTAATGACCAAATTATTGCAATATTAGTACAAACCGGACAAATATACACCTAAATCTGAACCGATTTCAGTTAATTTGAGTATTCTCTGATTCTAGGCTTCAAATGTCATCTAAGATTCAAGAAAATCGGATCAAAAATGCGATTTGTAGTTCAATATTATCTGATGATGTAACCGCAATTTTGTTAAAGACTAGCCTTACAGAGTAAGCGCGGAAAATTATGTAAGCGACATAAAACCCCGTTATACAGCAAATATTAAAAAAAAAAAAAATAATTTTTCTTTATCGTAAATATGCTTTAGTAGACGTCCAATATCAAATTTGAATGGTCAGTCATGAATATATCAAAAGTTATTTAATAATAAAAATCGTCTCCTGTGAAATTTGCTTTTTGTCGCTTACATCCTTTTTGAGGCAAGGGCTCGATTTATATCTTCTAGGGTTTAGACGCATATTTCGAGGTATTACAAACGGAATGACGAAATTAGTATACCCCTCAGCCAATTGTGGAGGGTATGAAAATGTGTGGGTTCCAGAGCAAAAATACCAAAAATCGGGGGCACATTGGTAAGGGACCTACACCTAAAGTTGGAGCGATCCGGATCATATCCGTCACAGTTGTAGATAGGTTTATAAAACTCGCTGTTTAAAATCTACGCATTTTATAAGCTTAAGATGTTTAATCTTGAGATTGGTATGGCAGCCATATAAAACAATCTCCAAATTAAACATCTTATGCTTGTAAAATACGTATTTTTTCGCCGTTTGGCCTACTGTGCGACGTTAATAGATATAGTTAAACATATCAAAATACAACGGTTGCATTGGCTTGGTCATGTTGTCAGAATGAATGAAGAAGTTCAAGCGAATTAAAACCAGTAAGGAAGGGCAAAAGTCGGGCGATGCCGACAATATAAAACCCTACACCTACCCTATAAGTACAATGTGGAAGCAATTCCTATTCTGAACCAATTTTGATTGACCTCGGCGGATGTTGTCAGATGGGTTATTAAATCATCCCTTACAAATTTCGAGCAAATATGTTCAAAGGTACGGTTGACAAATGGCAACATTATTGCAAATTACCCAAAATCTGACGAACATATATGTATGGGAGCTATATCTAAATCTGAATCGATTTCGAGCAAACTTCTCAGATATTGTGGTAGTCGTCGAGGAAGGCGTTGTGCAAAAATTTGGCAAAATTGGTTAATAAATGCGCTTGCAGTGGCTCATGGAGTGAAAAACGGGCGATATACATATATGAGAGCTATATGTAAATCTGGGCCGATTTCTATGAAATTCACAAGTATTGTCGAGAGTCAAGAGAAAATCCTTCCTGCCGAATTTCGAGAGAATCGGTTAACAAATGAGCATCATATTACATTATTACTGCAAATCGGACGAACATATATATGGGAGCTATATCTAAATCTGAATCGATTTCGAGCAAACTTCTCAGATATTGTGGTAGTCGTCGAGGAAGGCGTTGTGCAAAAATTTGGCAATATTGGTCAATAAATGCGCTTGCAGTGGCTCATGGAGTGAAAAACGGGCGATATATACATATATGAGAGCTATATGTAAATCTGGGCCGATTTCTATGAAATTCACAAGTATTGTTGAGAGTCAAGAGATAATCCTTCCTGCCGAATTTCGAGAGAATCGGTTAACAAATGACCATTCTATTACATTATTACTGCAAATCGGACGAACATATATATGGGAGACATATGTAAATCTGAATCGATTTCGAGCAAACTTCTCAGATATTGTGGTAGTCGTCGAGGAAGGCGTTGTGCAAAAATTTGGCAAGATTGTTCAATAAATGCGCTTGCTGTAACTCCAGATGTTAAAATCGGGCGATATATACATATATGAGAGCTATATGTAAATCTGGGCCGATTTCTATGAAATTCACAAGTATTGCCGAGAGTTAAGAGAAAATCCTTCCTGCCGAATTTCGAGAGAATCGGTTAACAAATGACCATTCTATTACATTATTACTGCAAATCGGACGAACATATATATGGGAGCTATATCTAAATCTGAATCGATTTCGAGCAAACTTCTCAGATATTGTGGTAGTCGTCGAGGAAGGCGTTGTGCAAAATTTTGGCAAGATTGTTCAATAAATGCGCCTGCTGTAACTCCAGATGTTACAATCGGGCGATATATACATATATGAGAGCTATATATAAATCCGCACCGATTTCTATGAAATTCACAAGTATTGTCGAGAGTTAAGAGAAAATCCTTCCTGCCAAATTTCGAGAGAATCGGTTAACAAATGAGCATCCTATTGCAATAATTCTCAAAATTGGACGAACATATATATGGGAGCTATATCTAAATCTGAATCGATTTCGAGCAAACTTCTCAGATATTGTGGTAGTCATCGAGGAAGGCGTTGTGCAAAAATTTGGCAAGATTGTTCAATAAATGCGCTTGCTGTAACTCCAGATGTTACAATCGGGCGATATATACATATATGAGAGCTATATATAAATCCGCACCGATTTCTATGAAATTCACAAGTCATAAAAAAATCATTCCTGCCAAATTTCGAGAGAATCGGTTAACAAATGACCATTCTATTACATTATTACTGCAAATCGGACCAACATATATATGGGAGCTATATCCAAAACCTGAACCGATTTTTTCCAATTTCAATAGGCTTTGCCTCTAGGCCGAAAAACATGCCAGTACCGAATTTTAAGACGATCGAATGAAAACTGCGGCCTATACATTGAACACAAATTAATATGGACAGACGGACAGACAGACGGACATGGATAAATCGAATCAGAAAGTGTGTCTGAGTCGATCGGTATACTTATCAATGTTACAAACAAATGCAATTGCAAACTAGTTCATGAACATTCCATTAAGGAATTTTAAGCTCAATGATAAGGGGCCTTCTTTTTATAGCCGAGTCCGAACGGCATGCCGCAGAGCGACATCTCTTTGGGGAGAAGTTTTTACATGGCAAAGTACCTCACAAATGTCGCCAGCATTAGGAGGGGATAAGCACCGCTGAAAAATTTTCTCATGTTCCTGCCAGGACTCGGATATGCTAACCTCTGAGCTACGGTGGCCAAATGCAAACCCTGTACCACAGTAGTGGTGTAGGGTATAAAAAAGATCTAGTGGTGCGGGAGGGAGCGCAGAAGATCGAGGAGCCTACAACGCTATTCTTAGTTCGACTAAAAGGGCTTATGTTTTGTCATAGCCAAATAAAGAAAGACCACATGAGCTGACTGTCCAAATGGACTGGCAGGTGTGCTGCGAGTGAAAAATATATCCAAAGATGTGTTGGCAAATATCCTTAGATTCCTTATAGCATAATAGCTGGCAATATCAGTAAGGTGATCATGTTATGTGTTATAGAACACTTGTAGGATTAAGGGGCCGCCAGAGACCCTTTTGGAATTGAAAAATTTCACACAGAATTTTTCTTTTTTTTTTAAACTTCAAAATTTCAAAAATGCTTTTTGTTTGCAGTTTTTTTTTTTTTTCCTTTGATAATTTTGTTTCTTTGAGAATTTTTGTTTCATTATGAATTTTTAGGTTTTCTTTTCCATTTATGCCATATTAGTTTTAACCATCAATTTTTCGGGGGTGTTTTTGTTTTCGTTTTAAATCTTAAAATTTCTTCTTTACATGGCCATTTTAAATCTGTTAGTTATGACTTCTTTTTTACCATTCCTTTCAATTTCTAACACATTTGATGAGAGACCAATAAACTTCTACGAACTTACGAGACTAGTTGTATCATAAAACTTAATATACATACATATATGTGTATACATATATTTTCTTATTACTTAGTATATTATATATAAACATTTATTTTGTAAACTTTATTTTTTCAAAAAATCTTTTCTGGTGATTTCAAAAAAAAAAAAAAACACACACACATTTGTCTTTCAAATTACGTATATTCGTTACATAGGGCCTTATATGCCCAAGTGAGAGCTTTTGTTTGTTTGGATAACAAAAGCTTTTGTTGCTTTAGCCAATAAGATGTACAGCTTTTATTTCTCTTTTTTTTGTTTTTGTTTTGTTTTGTGGATTTTTGATGTAAGGTAATATAGTTCTACATTTGGTTATACATATACACTAAGCCTAAGGTACACTGAGAAAGGAATAGACAAAACCAGGTTTATGACCAAATAACTAAAGGAGTAACTAAACAATTGGTTACAAGTGATCACTGCTAATTGTTTATATTTTGTAGGATTTTTTTTGTGTGTTATTTTTTGGGGGTAGAAAAGTTCAACTCAATTTATCTTGAGTTATGATGTATGGATATTGTAGCTAGGCTTATAATACAAAACTTGTCTCAAGCTAACCGGCTGTTGACTTTGCATACCCATTTGATGGCAGTGTAGGGTTTTTAAAGAGCACAGCTCTTAAACTTTGTCTGAAAGCTTTAAGGCTTTGCCTGGGTAACTTTTTGGTCTGTTGCTTGAGAACTTAAATTTTGCGGAGTTTTTTCTTTAAGAATTTTTAAGAAAAAATCTTTTAAATTGTTTGGTAATTTTTGCTAAGGTTTTAATAGGAGCTAAGTTTTTGTTGAAAACTACTTTGCCCAGACTAAGCTTGCCATTTGGACGGGTGGTTTTGGCATGCCACCAAAAGCTTTTTCTTTATAAAAACTGATTGAAAAAAATAGTGAAAAGAAAAGTAACGAAAAATTTAACATTGTGGTAAAAAATTAAGTCTTTTCACCAAAGCAATACTTTTAAGGCAACCATAAATATTGTAACATCATGTGTGTCTCTACAGCCGAGAGAAAACCAACATTTTTAAACTAAAGAAATCTAAGAACCCAAGTTAAGAAAAATTTTTAAAAATAATACATTGAGTGAATTTCATATCTTTTGAATGAAATAAACTTGCTTTCAGGCGGATATTATTGAGAAAAGCTTCTTAAGTAAACTTGTAATAAAGGAATTTCAAATTTCGGCCGGGCCGAACTTTGGATGCCCAACAATCTCGCATATACATATGTAAATTAATAACTCTTTGTCATAATAGGGTAAAAAAAAAATGCATCATTTAAGAATCCATAGCAGCTATATCGGTATATGGTCCCATTTGGATGTCTTGGGGGTTATAATACAATTCAAGACGGTAAAACAGAATATTGGTCTATATGGCAGCTGTATTTAAATACTGTATCTGAATTCGTACTCTACTCTAGAATACCTTTCATTTGGGTCCCCATATTGTCCCCATCAATCCACTTTTATTTTTGGATAATGCCCTTGGGTAAGAGGAGGGTCCGCCCCGATCGGTCTACTTTTATTTTTGGGTGGTACTTTTGGGGTATAAGGGGAGGGTCCGCCCCCCTTTCGATATCAACAAATTATATAGCCTATTGCTGCTTCCAGACCATATTCACAATCTATTTCCTTATACCATTCATCTGAGTCCCATATGGTTATGATTGACCAATATGCCTATTTGAGGGGTTTTTAGGGTCGGGGTGGCCCCCTAGATACCTGTACCCAATGTATAATACCTAGTTAGTACTCTACTCTCAAATACCTTTAATTTGAGTCCCATATTATCCCGATCGGTCTACTTTCATTTTTGGGTGGTACTTTTGGGGTATAAGGGGAGGGTCCGCCCCCATACGATATCAACAAATTATATAGCCTATTGCTGCTTCCTGACCATATTCGCAATCTATTCGCTTATACCTTTCACTTGAGTGCCATATTGTTATGATTGACCAATATGCCTTTTTGAGGGGATTTTGGAGTCGGGGCGGTCGCCTAGGTACCTGGGCCCAATTTGTAATACCAAGTTAGTTCTCTACTCTCAAATACCTTTAATTTGAGTCCCATATTGTCCCTATCGGTCTACTTTAATTTTTGAGTAGGTGTAAGGGGAGGTTCCGCCTCCTTACGATATCAACAAATTATATAGCCTATTGCTGCGTCCAGACCATATTCACAATCTATTCCCTTATACCATTCATCTGAGTCCCATATTGTTATGATTGACCAATATGCGTATTTGAGGAGGTTTTGGGGTCGGGATGGCCTCTAGATACCTGTACCCAATGTTTAATACCAAGTTAGTACTCTACTCTCAAATACCTTTAATATGAGTCCCATATTGTCCCGATCGGTCTACTTTCATTTTTGGGTGGTACTTTTGGGGTATAAGGGGAGGGTCCGCCCCCCTTTCGATATCAACAAATTATATAGCCTATTGCTGCTTCCTGACCATATTCGCAATCTATTCCCTTATACCATTCATCTGAGTCCCATATGGTTATGATTGACCAATATGCCTATTTGAGGGGTTTTTGGGGTCGGGGTGGCCCCCTAGATACCTGTACCCAATGTATAATACCTAGTTAGTACTCTACTCTCAAATACCTTTTATATGAGTCCCATATTGTCCCGATCGGTCTACTTTCATTTTTGGGTGGTACTTTTGGGGTATAAGAGGAGGGTCCGCCCCCCTTTCGATATCAACAAATTCCACAGCCTATTGCTGCTTCCAGACCATATTCGCAATCTATTCCCTTATACCATTCATTTGAGTCCCATATCGTTATGATTGACCAATTTGCTTATTTGAGGGGGTTTTGGGGTCGGGGTGGCCCCCTAGATACCTGTAGCCAATGTATAATACCTAGTTAGTACTCTACTCTCAAATACCTTTAATATGAGTCCCATATTGTCACGATCGGTCTACTTTCATTTTTGGGTGGTACTTTTGGGTTATAAGGGGAGGGTCCGCCCCCATACGATATCAACAAATTATATAGCCTATTGCTGCTTCCAGACCATATTCGTAATCTACTCCCTAATACCTATCACTTGAGACCCATTTTGTCATTCTCCTCCAATATGCCTATTTTATGGGGTTTTGGGGTCGGGGCGGCCCTCTAGGTACCTGTACCCAATTCTTAATACCAAGTTAGTACTCTACTCTCAAATACCTTTAATTTGAGTCCCATATTGTCCCGATCGGTCTACTTTCATTTTTGGGTGGTACTTTTGGGGTATAAGGGGAGGGTCCGCCCCCTTTCGATATCAACAAATTCCACAGCCTATTGCTGCTTCCAGACCATATTCGCAATCTATTCCCTTATACCATTCATCTGAGTCCCATATGGTTATGATTGACCAATATGCCTATTTGAGGGGTTTTTGGGGTCGGGGTGGCCCCCTAGATACCTGTACCCAATGTAGAATACCTAGTTAGTTCTCTACTCTCAAATACCTTTAATTTGAGTACCATATTGTCACGATCGGTCTACTTTTATTTTTGGGTGGTACTTTTGGGGTATAAGGGGAGGGCCCGCCCCCTTACGATATCAACAAATTATATAGCCTATTGCTGCTTCCAGACCATATTCGTAATCTACTCCCTAATACCTATCACTTGAGACCCATTTTGTCATTCTCGTCCAATATGCCTATTTTATGGGGTTTTGGGGTCGGGGCGGCCCTCTAGGTACCTGTACCCAATTCTTAATACCAAGTTAGTACTCTACTCTCAAATACCTTTAATTTGAGTCCCATATTGTCCCGATCGGTCTACTTTCATTTTTGGGTGTTACTTTTGGGGTGAAGGAGGAAGGTCCGTCCCCTCACGATATCAAACCAGTAAGGAAAGGCGCAAAAGGAGCAGACTACATAATACCCTACACCATCGAGTCTACGTACGACTTCTAATATATGGAACCTATGTTGAAATGTAGCAGTCGCATACCTATTGAAATATGTAGGCCACCATGGCTCAGAGGTTAGCATGTCCACCTATGACGCCGAACGCCTGGAAACCCCTAATCACTGAGATTAAACTTTAGTCGGTCTGCACTCATTGATATGAGAGAAGTATCCCATGTTCCTTAATGGAATGTTCATGGGAAATTAAGTAAGTATTGAAATATTGAACAGAACCTTGTAAGATTTTCCTACGATAGGACCTAAATTGTGGCAAATACAGCCTTAAAGGGCTATATCGAATGAAAGTTATATATGGGAGTTATATCTAAATTTGATTCAATTTTAATGATTTTTTTTTTTTGGGGGGGGGGGGGCATCAAATAAAACATCTCGTGCTAAATTCTGTAAATATCGGACCAAATTGTCCGATATTTACAGAATAAATTATAGTGCCATATAGGATGCAAGATATATATTGAAGCTATATCTTAATCTGCCCCAGCTTTAATGAAATTTTGCACACGTATTGGGCCGTCAAATAAAACAGATCGGACCAAAATGGCTACTACAGCCTTAAAAGGCCATTTCGGATGAAAGATATATAAGGGAACTATATCTAAATCTGGCCCGACTTTGATGAAATTTTGCACACGTCTTGGGATGTCAAATAAAACATCCCATGAAAAATTTCGTAAAGATCAGACTAAAATTGTGGCTACTACAGCATTAAAGGCCATATCGGTTGAAAAATGGGAGTATGGGACCTATATCTGATTCTGCACCGATTTTTATGAAATATTGCTAACGTATTGGTACGTCAAATAAAACATGTCATGCGAAATTTTGTCAAGATCGGACCAAAATTGTAGCGACAACGGCCTTCAAAGACCGTATCGGATGAAAGATACAAATTGAAGCTATATCTAAATCTGATCCGATTTTTTCCAAAATCAAGAGCCTTCATCCTTGGACCAAAAAAGAGACTTGCTCATAATTTCATGACAATCGAACAACAAATGCGACCTGTACCTTGATCAAAAGAATGCATGGACAGACAGATAGACGGGCCGACGGACAGAGGGACATAGCTAAATCGAATCAGGAAGTGATTCTAAGCCAATCGGTACACTTATTAATGGGTCTAGCTCTTCTCCTTCTTAGCGCGGCAAACAATTGTACAATGTTATAATACCCTGTACCACAGTGGTTGTGTGCCAAATTTCAGCGCAATCGGACAGGAAATGCGCCTGTTATGGGCCCAAGACCTTACATCGAGAGATCAGTATATATGGCAGCTAAATCCAAATCTGGACCGATCTGGGTCACATTAAAGGGTACCGAAGGGTAGCTCACTATACCGTATTTCAGCGAAATGGGGTAATAATCGCTGCTTTTATGGGCCGGGGAATCGGGAGGTCGGTAAAAATGGCAGCTATATTCAAATGTAGACCGATCTTGACCTTACTAGGTATGAATTCCGAGGGGTCTAATATAACGCATTGAGGTAAATTTTAGCGAATGGGTACGAATCCTGGCGAGAACATCAGAACAAATTCTGAGCGGTTTTTATCTCGTCCTAAAGCTGGCGACTTTTGTGAGGTACTATGCCATGTTAAAACTTCTCCCGTTCGGACTCGGCTATAAAAAGGAGGCGTCTTGACTGTGAGGTGGCACCGTGACTGACTGACTCAATGATGATGGCCCAGCCCAAACGGCTAAAGCTAGAATCATGAAATTTTGCACGAATGTTGGTCTTGGGTTTGGTAATATTCGTACGATAAGGTACTAAAAAGTACTTAAAAGTCGAAAAGGTACATATTTGCCCCGCGAGAACGGAAAGGCCACCAATTACGTTCTTGGACTTAAATTAAAGAGCTTCTAGAAGAAATAAGGTAGAACGAAAAAATTTTTAGAATCGTACCGAAAGTGAGCGAAATAGTATGTTTAGTACCGCAAAGGGTACTATTTGGTACTTTCGTTGTAAACTGAACTGGAGCTTTGAATTTTGGAACTTAGGTACACTTTGGCTACCTTAATTGGATGATAAGAGTTTTAGGAAATTTGTATATTTCGGTACTTAAACAAGTACCCAAAAGGTACGAAATGAGTGACATTTGTATAGGGCGGATAGGTAAAGGTAGAATTTTGAAATTTGAATCAAAAGACATCTGGTGCAAAGAAAAATGGGAAAATAGTACTGGTAACGGCAGAAAACGTTCGTTTAGTACCGCTATTGATACCATTTGGTATCCGTCTGTAAAGAGATGGAGCTAGAGGTCTGAAATTTTACACGCAGCTACAATTGGGTAAAATATGGTATGTGACTACATAATATATATGTATATTCAAAATTCGTACATTTTCGTACCACAATTGGTACCATTTGGTACTTTCTTGACAGATGGCGCAAGAGGTCTGATATTTGGGTACAACTAGGTAAAATATGATAGGTGACTACAGTACATTTTATAGTACATAGTACATTTTGATAGGTGACTACTGTACATTTTACAGTACATAGTACATTTAGGTACCAATATTGGTACCATTTGGTACTTTCTGCTCGGATGGAGCTAGAAGTCTAAAACTTGTCATGTAGCTAAAACTTTGAAATATATGATAGACGACTTCATGATATTTTCACAATTCGAATATTTTGGTACCAAATTGGTACTATTTGGTACATTCTTTATAGTTGAAGCTAGAGGTCCGAAATTTAGCATGTAGGTAAAACTAAGAAATTACTGATAGATGACAAAATGATCTATTAAAATTTCGTTCATTTTGATTCCAAAATTGGTACCATTTTGTACCTGCTGCTCGAATGGAGCTTGTCTTGGTCTGAAACTTGGCATGTAGGTACAACTAAGAAAAATGTGATGGGTGACTAAATGTTCTTTCAAAAATTGGCGCATTTTGGTACTATTTAGTACATTCTGTGCATATTGAGCTAGAGGTCTAAAATTTGACATGTAAGTATTACTACCACACTGGCGCTGCATAACTTACCACAGACCGGCTAATTGCTTTGTACGTGGTCAACAAGGTTTCTTTGTCTGCACCCCAAGTGCTGCAGGCAAGTGACTTGAGGACCTTGTTTCTACCTACACTAATAAAAAGTATTTGTTCAAAATTTCAAACACCTAGCTTTACTCCTTCGAAGGTTTCCGTGCTTTCGATAGACAGACGGACGGACGGACAAGGCTAGATCGTTCTAAAATGTCATGATGATCAAGAATATATACAGCCCTATTCCGAATAACAATTCTCTGGGAGTTTGTTCCCTACTCCCTTTTCCATTATTCTAAACAAAATTCAAAAAAGGAAAATATCTCCCACTCACTCAATGATGATATGCATCAATGATATGCAAGAAGTCTTCTGCCTGTTCCTTAATGGAATAATCGTGGGCAATTTTTCAAAAATACTTGGCGCCACTTTTGGCAAGGCTTCCACAGGAGTAGGAATAATTTCATAAGTCGCTTTTCAGCATCACTATGTCCAGCAGCCGGCCCAACCATCAAGAAAAGCGACCGCCGCCCTCAAATGTCGATTAGATCTTCAAGTTCTAGCTCCATAAATTTAGGTCTTTAGATAAAGTGGCGTAACATGCAGACCAC